>NC_036244.1:721218-879557 GCF_002742605.1 Olea europaea var. sylvestris | reverse complement strand
GCAAATAAAAAATGGTTTTTGATTTCATGATAACTTCGGTTTGTTCATTTTTGGCGAATTGCTCATCTAATTCGATTGGAAACGAGATAATGAAATGTGGTTTTTGATTCTATGATGACTTCAGGTTTGTTTGTTTTTGGCGAATTGGTAGGCTAATTCGATTGGAATCGAACCAATGAAAAGTGGTTTCTGATTTCATGATAACTTCCGGTTTCTTAATTTTTGGCGAATTTCTAGTCTAATTCGACTGGAATCAAGCCAATGAAAAGGAGTTTTTGTTTTCATGATAACTTTCGATTTGTTCATTTTGGCGAATTGCTAGTCCAATTCGATTGGAATCGAGCCAATGAAAGTGGCTTTTGATTTCATTATAACTTCGGGTTTGTTCATTTTTGGTGGATAGCTGGTCTAATTCTATTGGAATTGAGGCAATGAAAAGTGGTTTTTGATTCCATGATAACTTTAGGTTTGTTTGTTTTTGGCGAATTTCTTGTCTAATTCAATTGGAATCGAGCCAAAGAAAAGTGGCTTTTGCTAGTCTAATTCGATTGGAATCGAGCCAACGAAAAGTGGTTTCTGATTTCATGATAATTTCGGGTTTTTCATTTTTAGCGAATAGCTAGACTAATTCGATTGGAATCGAGCCAATGAAAAATTTCTTTTGATTTCACGATAACTTTGGGTTTGTTCGTTCTTGGCGAATTTCTAGTCTAATTCGATTGGAACCGAGCCAATGAAAAGTGTTTCCAATTTCATGATAACTTCAGGTTTGTTCATTTATGACGAATTGCTAGTCTAATTCGATTGGAATCGAGCCAAATAAAAGTCGTTTTTAATTTCATGATAACTTCGGGTTTCTTCGTTTTTAGCGATTAGCAAGTCTAATTCGATTTGAATTGAGCAAATAAAAAATGGTTTTTGATTTCATGATAACTTCGGTTTGTTCATTTTTGGCGAATTGCTCGTCTAATTCGATTGGAAACGAGAAAATGAAATGTGGTTTTTGATTCCATGATGACTTCAGGTTTGTTTGTTTTTGGCGAATTGGTAGGCTAATTCGATTGGAATCGAGCTAATGAAAAGTGGTTTCTGATTTCATGATAACTTCCGATTTCTTAATTTTTGGTGAATTTCTAGTCTAATTCGACTGGAATCGAGCCAATGAAAAGGAGTTTTTATTTTCATGATAACTTTCGATTTATTCATTTTGGCGAATTGCTAGTCCAATTCGATTGGAATCGAGCCAATGAAAAGTGGCTTTTGATTTCATTATAACTTCGGGTTTGTTCGTTTTTGGTGGATAGCTAGTCTAATTCTATTGGAATCGAGGCAATGAAAAGTGGTTTTTGATTCCATGATAACTTTAGGTTTGTTTATTTTGGCGAATTTCTTGTCTAATTCGATTGGAATCGAGCCAAAGAAAAGTGGCTTTTTATTTCATGATAACATTGGATTTTTCATTTTTGGCGAATTGCTAGTCTAAGTCGATTGGAATCGAGCCAATGAAAAGTGGTTTTTGATTTCATGATAACTTTCGATTTTTTTTGGTGAACTGCTAGTCCAATTCGATTGGAATCGAGCTAATGAAAAGTGGCTTTTGATTTCATGATAACTTTGGGTTTATTCATTTTTGGCGGATATCTAGTCTAATTCGAATGGAGTCGAGCCAATGAATAGTGCTTTTTGATTTTATGATAACTTCGAGTTTTTCATTTTTGGCGGATAGCTAGTCTACTTTGATTGGAATCGAGCCAATGAAAAGTGTTTTTTGATTTCATGATAACTTCGGGTTTGTTCATTTTTTACGAATTTCTAGTCTAATTCGATTGGAATCGAGCCAATGAAAAGTGGTTTCGATTTCATTATAACTTCGGGTTTGTTCATTTTTGGCGAATTGCTAGTTAAATTCTATTGGAATCGAGCCACTTAAAAGTGGTTTTTAATTTCATGATAACTTCAGGTTTTTTTGTTTTCAGCGGATAGCTAGTCTAATTCAATTGGAATCGAGCCAATGAAAAGTAATTTTTAATTTCATGGTAGCTTTGGTTTGTTCGTTTTTGGCGAATTGTTAGTCGAATTCGATTGGAATAGAGCCAATGAACGGTGGTTTTTGATTCCATGATAAATTTAGGTTTGTTTGTTTTTGGCTAATTGCTAGTCTAATTCGATTGGAATCTACCCAACGAAAAGTGGTGTCTGATTTCATGATAACTTCGAGTTTTTCATTTTTGGCTGATAGCTAGTCAAATTTGATTGGAATCGAGCCAATGAACAATTTCTTTTGATTTCATGACAACTTCGAGTTCATTCATTCTTAGCGAATTTCTAGTCTAATTCAATTGGAATCGAGCTAATGAAAAGTTGTTTCCGATTCCATGATAACTTCAGGTTTGTTCATTTTTGATGAATTGCTAGTCGATTCCATGATAACTTCAGGTTTCTTTATTTTTGGCGAATTGCTAGTCTAATTCGATTGGAATCAAGCCAAAGAAAAGTGGTTTCTGATTTCATGATAACTTCGAGTTTTTCATTTCTAGCGGATAGCTAGTCTAATTCGATTGGAATTGAACCAATGAAAAGTGTCTTTTGATTTCAAGATAATTTCGGGTTTGTTCTATTTTGGTGAATTTCTAGTCTAATTCGTTTGGAATCGAGCCAATGGAAAGTGGTTTTCGATTTCATGATAACTTCGAGTTTTTCATTTTTGGCGGATAGCTAGTCTAATTCGATTGGAATCGAGCCAATGAAAAGTGGTTTTTAATTTCATGATAACTTCAGGTTTGTTCATTTTTGGAAGATAGCTAGTCTAATTCAATTGGAATCGAACCAATGAAAAGTATCTTTTGATTTCATGATAAGTTCGGGTTTGTTCATCTTTGGTGAATTTCTAGTCTAGTTCGATTGGAATCGAGCCAATGAAAAGTGGTTTTCGATTTCAAGATAACTTCGGGTTTGTTCATTTTTGGCGAATTGATAGTCTAATTCGATTGGAATCGAGCCAATGAAAAGTGATTTTTAATTTCATGATAACTTCAGGTTTGTTCATTTTTGGCGGATAGCTAGTCTAATTCGATTGGAATCGAACCAATGAAAAGTGACTTTTGATTCCATGATAACTTCAGGTTTCTTTGTTTTTGGCGAATTGCTAATCTAATTCGATTGGAATCGAGCCAATGAAAAGTGGTTTTTAGTCTAATGATAACTACAGGTTTGTTCGTTTTTGGCGGCTAGCTAATCTAATTCGATCGGAATCGAACCAATGAAAAGTGATTTTTGATTCCACGATAAGTTTAGGTTTCTTTGTTTTTGGCGACTTGCTAGTCTAATTCGATTGGAATCGAGCCAAAGAAAAGTGGTTTCTGATTTCATGATAACTTCGAGTTTTTCATTTCTAGCGGATACCTAGTCTAATTCGATTGGAATCGAACCAATGAAAAACGATTTTTGATTCCATGAAAACTTCAGGTTTCTTTGTTTTTGGCGAATTGCTAATCTAATTCGATTGGAATCGAGCCATTGAAAAGTGGTTTTTAATTTAATGATAACTTCGGGTTTGTTCGTTTTTGGCGGACAGCTAGTCTAATTCGATTTGAGTCGAACCAATGGAAAGTGATTTTTGATTACATGATAACTTCAGGTTTCTTTGTTTTTGGCATATTGCTAGTCTAATTCGATTGGAATCGAGCCAATGAAGAGTGGTTTCTGATTTCATGATAACTTTGAGTTTTTCGTTTGTGGCGGATAGCTGGTCTAATTCGATTGGAATCGAGCCAATGAAAACTGTCTTTTGATTTCATGCTAACTTCGGGTTTGTTCATTTTTGGTGAATTTCTAGTTTAATTCGATTCGAATCGAGCCAATGAAAAGTGGTTTTCGATTTGATGATAGCTTCGGGTTTTTTCATTTTTGGTGGCTAGCTAGTCTAATTCGATTGGAATTGAACCAATGAAAAGTGAATTTTGATTCCATGATAACTTCAGGTTTCTTTGTTTTTTGCGATTTGCTAATCTAATTCGATTGGAATCGGGCGAATGAAAAGTGGTTTTTAATTTAATGATAACTTCAGGTTTTTTCGTTTCTGGCGGATAGCTAGTCTAATTCGATTGGAATCGAACCAATGAAAAGTGATTTTTGATTCCATGATAACTTCAGGTTTCTTTGTTTTTGGCGAATTGCTAGCCTAATTCGATTGGAATCGAGCCAATGAAAACTGGGTTCTGATTTCATGATAACTTCAAGTTTTTCATTTCTGGCGGATGGCTAGTCTAATTCGATTGGAATCGAGCCAATGAAAAGTGTCTTTTGATTTCAAGAAAATTTCGGGTTTGTTCTATTTTGGTGAATTTCTAGTCTAATTCGATTGGAATCGAGCCAATGAAATGTGGTTTTCGATTTCATGATAACTTCGGGTTTGTTCGTTTTTGGCGGATAGCGAGTCTAATTTGATCGGAATCGAACCAATGAAAAGTGAATTTTTATTAGAAGATGACTTCAGGTTTCTTTGCTTTTGGCGAATTGCTTGTCTAATTCGATTGGAATCGAGCCAACGAAGAGTGGTTTCTAATTTCATGATAACTTCGAGTTTTTCATTTTTGGCGGATAGCTGATCTAATTCGATTGGAATCAAGCCAATGAAAAGTGTCTATCGATTTCATGCTCACTTCCAGCTAGTTCATTTTTGGTGAATTTCTAGTCTAATTCGATTGGAATCGGGCCAATGAAAAGTGTCTTTCGATTTCATGCTAACTTCGGGTTTGTTCATTTTTGGTGAATTTCTAGTATAATTCGATTCAAATCAAGCCAATGAAAAGTAGTTTTCGATTTGATGATCGCTTTGGGTTTTTTCATTTTTGGCGGCTAGCTAGTCTAATTCAATTGGAATCGAACCAATGAAAAGTGAATTTTGATTCCATGATAACTTCAGGTTTCTATGTTTTTCGCGATTTGCTAATCTAATTCGATTGGAATCGAGCCAATGAAAAGTGGTTTTTAATTTAATGACAACTTCAGGTTGTTCCGTTTTTGGCGGATAGCTAGTCTAATTCGATTGGAATCGAACCAATGAAAAGTGATTTTTGATTACATGATAACTTCAGGTTTCTTTGTTTTTGGTGAATTGCTAGCCTAATTCGATTGGAATCGAGCCAATGAAGATTGGTTTCTGATTTCTTGATAACTTTGAGTTTTTCATTTCTAGCGGATGGCTAGTCTAATTCGATTGGAATCGAGCCAATGAAAAGTGTCTTTTGATTTTAGGATAATTTCGGGTTTGTTCTATTTTGGTGAATTTCTAGTCTAATTCGATTGGAATCGAGCCAATGAAAAGTGGTTTTCGATTTCATGATAACTTAGAGTTTTTCGTTTTTGGCGGATTGCTAATCTAATTCGATTGGAATCGAGGCAATGAAAAGTGTCTTTGGATTTAATGCTAACTTCGGGTTTTTTCGTTTTTGGCGGATAGCGAGTCAAATTCGATCGGAATCGAACCAATGAAAAGTGAATTTTTATTCCATGATAACTTCAGGTTTCTTTGTTTTTGGCGAATTGCTAATCTAATTCGATTGGAATCGAGCCAATGAAATGTGGTTTTTAATTTAATGATAACTTCAGGTTTGTTCATTTTTGGCGGATAGCTAGTCTAATTCGATTTGAATCGAACCAATGGAAAGTGATTTTTGATTACATGATAACTTCAGGTTTCTTTGTTTTTGGCGAATTGCAAGTCTAATTTGATTGGAATCGAGCCAATGAAGAGTGGTTTCTGATTTCATGATAACTTCTAGTTTTTCGTTTTTGGCGGATAGCTGGTCTAATTCGATTGGAATTGAGCCAATGAAAAGTGTCTTTCGATTTCATTCTAACTTTGGGTTTGTTCATTTTTGGTGAATTTCTAGTCTAATTCGATTGGAATCGAGCCAATGAAAAGTGGTTTTCGATTTGATGATAGCTTCGGGTTTGTTCATTTTTGGCAAATTGCTAGTCTAATTTGATTGGAATCGAGCCAATGAAAAGTGGTTTTTAATTTCATGACAACTTCATGTTTGTTCATTTTTGGCGGCTAGCTAGTCTAATTCGATTAGAATTGAACAAATGAAAAGTGAATTTTGTTTCCATGATAACTTCAGGTTTCTTTGTTTTTCGTGATTTGCTAATCTAATTCGATTGGAATCGAGCCAATGAAAAGTGGTTTTTAATTTAATGATAACTTCAGGTTTTTTCATTTTTGGCGGATAGCTAGTCTAATTCGATTAGAATCGTACCAATGAAAAGTGATTTTTGATTACATGATAACTTCAGGTTTCTTTGTTTTTGGCGAATTGCTAGACTAATTCGATTGGAATCGAGCCAATGAAAAGCGATTTCTGATTTCATGATAACTTCGAGTTTTTCATTTTTGGCGGATAGCTAGTCTAATTCGATTGGAATCGAGCCAATGAAAAGTGTCTTTTCATTTCATGCTAACTTCGGGTTTGTTCGTTTTTGGTGAATTTTAGTCTAATTCGATTCGAATCGAGCTAATGAAAAGTGGTTTTCGATTTCATGATAATTTTAGGTTTGTTCATTTTTGACGATTTCCTAGTCCAAGTCGATGGGAATTGATGCAGTTAAAATTGGTTTTTAATTTCATGATAACTTTAGGCTTGTTCATTTTTGGCGGATAGCTAGTCTAATTCGATTGGAATCGAACCAATGAAAAGTGAATTTTGATTCCATGATAACTTCAGGGTTCTTTGTTTTTGGCAAATTGCTAATCTAATTCGATTGGAATCGAGCCAATGAAAAGTGGTTTTTAACTTAATGATAACTTCAGGTTTTTTCGTTTTTGGCGGATAGCTAGTCCAGTTCGATTGGAATCGAGCCAATGAAAAGTGGTTTTCGATTTCATGATAACTTCGGGTTTGTTCATTTTTGGCGGATAGTTAGTCTAGTTCGATTGGAATCGAGCCAATGAAAAGTGGTTTTCGATTTCATGGTAACTTCGGGTTTGTTCATTTTTGGCGAATTGCTAGTCTAATTTGATTGGAATCGAGCCAATGAAAAGTGGTTTTTAATTTCATGCTAACTTCAGGTTTGTTCGTTTTTGGCGAATAGCTAGTCTTATTCGATTGGAATCGAACCAATGGAAAGTGAATTTTGATTCCATGATAACTTCAGGTTTCTTGGTTTTTGGCGAATTACTAATCTAATTCGATTGGAATCGAGCCAATGAAAAGTGGTTTTTAGTTTAATGATAACTTCAGGTTTGTTCATTTTTGGCGGATAGCCAGTCAAATTCGATTGGAATCGAACCAATGAAAAGTGATTTTTGATTCCATGATAACTTCAGGTTTCTTTGTTTTTGGCGAATTGCTAGTCTAAATCAATTGGAATCGAGCCAATGAAAAGTGGTTTCTGATTTCATGATAACTTCGAGTTTTTCATTTCTAGCGGATGGCTAGTCTAATTCGATTGGAATCGAGCCAATGAAAAGTGTCTTTTGATTTCAAGATAATTTCGGGTTTGTTCTATTTTGGTGAATTTCTAGTCTAATTCGATTGGAATCGAGCCAATGAAAAGTGGTTTTCGATTTCATGATAACTTCGGGTTTGTTCTGTTTTGACGAATTGCTAGTCTAATTCGATTGGAATCGAACCAATGAAAAGTGTATTTTTATTCCATGATAACTTCACTTTTCTTTATTTTTGGCAAATTGCTAATCTAATTCGATTGGAATCGAGCCAACGAAAAGTGGTTTTTAGTTTAATGATAACTTCTAGTTTGTTCATTTTTGGCGAATAGCTAGTCTAGTTCGTTTGGAATCGAGCCATTGAAAAGTGGTTTTCGATTTCAAGATAACTTCGGGTTTGTTCATTTTTGGTAAATTGCTAGTCTAATTCGAATGGTATCGAGCCAATAAAAAGTGGTTTTTAATTTCATGATAACTTCAGGTTTGTTCGTTTTTGGCGGATAGCTAGTCTAATTCGATTGGAATCGAACCAATGAAAAGTGAATTTCGATTCCATGAAAACATCAGGTTTCTTTGTTTTTGGCCAATTACTAATCTAATTCGATTGGAATCGAGCCAATGAAAAGTGGTTTTTAGTTTAATGATAATTTTAGGTTTGTGTTGTTTTTGGCGGATAGCTAGTCAAATTCGATTGGAATCGAACCAATGAAAAGTGATTTTTGATTCCATGATAACTTCAGGTTTCTTTGTTTTTGGCGAATCGCTAGTCTAATTCGATTGGAATCAAGCCAATGAAAAGTGGTTTCTGATTTCATGATTACTTCAAGCTTTTCATTTCTGGCGGATAGCTAGTCTAATTCGATTGGAATCGAGGCAATGAAAAGTGGTTTTCGATTTCATGATAACTTAGAGTTTTTCATTTTTGGCGGATAGCTAATCTAATTCGATTGGAATCGAGCCAATGAAAAGTGTCTTTGGATTTCATGCTAACTTCGGGTTTGTTCATTTTTGGCGGATAGCGAGTCAAATTCGATCTGAATCGAACCAATGAGAAGTGAATTTTTATTCCATGATAACTTTAGGTTTCTTTGTTTTTGGCGAATTGCTAATCTAATTCGATTGGAATCGAGCCAATGAAAGGTGGTTTTTAATTTGATGATAACTTCAGGTTTGTTCGTTTTTGGCGGATAGCTAGTCTAATTGAATTGTAATCGAACCAAAGGAAAGTGATTTTTGATTACATGATAACTTCAGGTTTCTTTGTTTTTGGCGAATTGCTAGCCTAATTCGATTGGAATCGAGCCAATGAAAAGTGTCTTTCGATTTCATGCTAACTTTGGGTTTGTTCATTTTTGGTGAATTTCTAGTCTAATTCGATTGAAATCGAGCCAGTGAAAAGTGGTTTTCGATTTGATGATAGCTTCGGATTTGTTCAGTTTTGGCGAATTGCTGGTCTAATTTGATTGGAATCGAGCAAATGAAAAGTGGTTTTTAATTTCATGATAATTTCATGTTTGTTCATTTTTGGTGGCTAGCTAGTCTAATTCAATTAGAATCGAACAAATGAAAAGTGAATTTTGATTCCATGATAACTTCAGGTTTCTTTTTTTTTCGCGATTTGCTAATCTAATTCGATTGGAATCGAGCCAATGAAAAGTGGTTTTTAATTTAATGATGAGTTCAGGTTTTTTCATTTTTGGCGGATAGCTAGTCTAATTCGATTGGAATCGTACCAATGAAAAGTGATTTTTGATTACATGATAACTTCAAGTTTCTTTGTTTTTGGCGAATTACTAGTCTAATTCGATTGGAATCGAGCCAATGAAAAGTGGTTTCTGATTTCCTAATAACTTCGGGTTTTTTGTTTTTGGTGGATAGCTAGTCTAATTCGATTGGAATCGAGCTAATGAAAAGTGTCTTTATATTTCATGCTAACTTCGGGTTTGTTCGTTTTTGGTGAATTTTAGTCTAATTCGATTCGAATCGAGCCAATGAAAAGTGGTTTTCCATTCCATGACAATTTTAGGTTTGTTCATTTTTTGACGATTTCCTAGTCTAATTCGATGGGAATTGAGGCAGTTAAAATTGGTTTTTAATTTCATGATAACTTCAGGTTTGTTCATTTTTGGCGGATAGCTAGTCTAATTCGATTGGAATCGAACCAATGAAAAGTGAATTTTGATTCCACGATAACTTCAGGTTTCTTTGTTTTTAGCGAATTGCTAATCTAATTCGATTGGAATCGAGCCAATGAAAAGTGGTTTTTAATTTCATGATAACTTCAGGTTTGTTCGTTTTTGGCGGATAGCTAGTCTAATTCGTTTGGAATCGAACCAATGAAAAGTGAATTTTGATTCCATGATAACTTCAGGTTTCTTAGTTTTTGGCGAATTGCTAATCTAATTCGATTGGAATCGAGCCAATGAAAAGTGGTTTTTAGTTTCATGAAAACTTCAGGTTTGTTCGTTTTTGGCGGATAGCTAGTCTAATTCGATTGGAATCGAACCAATGAAAAGAGATTTTTGATTCCATGATAACTTCAGGTTTCTTTGTTTTTGGCGAATTGCTAGTCTAATTCGATTGGAATCGAGCCAATGAAAAGTGGTTTCTGATTTCATGATAACTTCGAGTTTTTCATTTCTGGCGAATAGCTAGTCTAATTCGATTGGAATCGAGCCAATGAAAAGTGTCTTTTGATTTCAAGATAATTTCGGGTTTGTTCTATTTTGGTGAATTTGTAGTCTAATTCGATTGTAATCGAGCCAATGAAGTGGTTTTCGATTTCATGATAACTTCGGGTTTGTTCATTTTTGCCGAATTGCTAGTCTAATTCGATTGGAATCGAGCCAATGAAAAGTGGTTTATAATTTCATGATAACTTCAAGTTTGTTCGTTTTTGGCGGCTTTTGATTTCAAGATAATTTCGGGTTTGTTCTATTTTGGTGAATTTGTAGTCTAATTCGATTGTAATCGAGCCAATGAAGTGGTTTTCGATTTCATGATAACTTCGGGTTTGTTCATTTTTGGCGAATTGCGAGTCTAATTCGATTGGAATCGAGCCAAAGAAAAGTGGTTTTTAATTTCATGATAACTTCAGGTTTGTTTATTTTTGGCGAATTGCTAGTCTAATTCGACTGGAATCGAGCCAATGAAAAGGGGTTTATAATTTCATGATAACTTCAAGTTTGTTCGTTTTTGGCGGCTTTTGATTTCAAGATAATTTCGGGTTTGTTCTATTTTGGTGAATTTGTAGTCTAATTCGATTGTAATCGAGCCAATGAAGTGGTTTTCGATTTCATGATAACTTCGGGTTTGTTCATTTTTGGCGAATTGCGAGTCTAATTCGATTGGAATCGAGCCAAAGAAAAGTGGTTTTTAATTTCATGATAACTTCAGGTTTGTTTATTTTTGGCGAATTGCTAGTCTAATTCGACTGGAATCGAGCCAATGAAAAGGGGTTTATAATTTCATGATAACTTCAAGTTTGTTCGTTTTTGGCGGCTTTTGATTTCAAGATAATTTCGGGTTTGTTCTATTTTGGTGAATTTGTAGTCTAATTCGATTGTAATCGAGCCAATGAAGTGGTTTTCGATTTCATGATAACTTCGGGTTTGTTCATTTTTGCCGAATTGCTAGTCTAATTCGATTGGAATCGAGCCAATGAAAAGTGGTTTATAATTTCATGATAACTTCAAGTTTGTTCGTTTTTGGCAGATAGCTAGTCTAATTCGATTGGAATCGAACCAGTGAAAAGTGAATTTTGAATCCATGATATCTTCAGGTTTCCTTATTTTTGGCGAATTGCGAATCTAGTTCTATTGGAATCGAGCCAATGAAAAGTGGATTTTAGTTGAATGACAACTTCAGGTTTGTTCGTTTTTGTCGGATAGCTTGTCAAATTCGATTGGAATCGAACTAATGAAAAGTGCTTTTTGATTCCATGATAACTTCAGGTTTCTTTGTTTTTAACGAATTGCTAGTCTAAATCGATTGGAATCGAGCCAATGAAAAGTGGTTTCTGATTTCATGATAACTTCGAGTTTTTCATTTCTGGCGGATGGCTAGTCTAATTCGATTGGAATCGAGCCAAAGAAAAGTGTCTTTTGATTTCAAGATAATTTCGAGTTTGTTCTATTTTGGTGAATTTCTAGTCTAATTCGATTGGAATTGAGCCAATGAAAAGTGGTTTTCGATTTCATGATAACTTCGGGTTTGTTCATTTTTGGCGAATTGCGAGTCTAATTCGATTGGAATCGAGCCAATGAAAAGTGGTTTTTAATTTCATGATAACTTCAGGTTTGTTCGTTTTTGGTGGATAACTAGTCTAATTCGATTGGAATCAAACCAGTGAAAAGTGAATTTTGAATCCATGATAACTTCAGGTTTCTTTATTTTTGGCGAATTGCTAGTCTAATTCGATTGGAATCGAGCCAATGAAAAGTGGTTTCTGATTTCATGATATCTTCGAGTTTTTCATTTTTGGCGGATAGCTAGTCTAATTCGATTGGAATCGAGCCAATGAAAAGTGTCTTTTGATTTCATGCTAACTTCGGGTTTGTTCGTTTTTGGGGAATTTTAGTCTAATTCGATTCGAATCAAGCCAATGAAAAGTGATTTTCAATTTCATCATAATTTCAAGTTTGTTCATTTTTGACGATTTCCTAGTCTAATTCGATGGGAATTGAGGCAGTTAAAATTGGTTTTTAATTTCATGATAACTTCGAGTTTGTTCGTTTTTAGCAGATAGTTAGTCCAATTCGATTGGAATCGAGCCAATGAAAAGTGTTTTTTAATTTCATGATAACTTCGGTTTATTCATTTTTTGCGAATTGCTAGTCTAATTCGATCGGAATCGAGCCAATAAAAAGTGCTTTTTGATTCCATTATAACTTTAGGTTTGTTTGTTTTTGACGAATTTCTATTCTAATTCGATTGGAATCGAGCCAACGAAAAGTGGTTTCTGATTTCACGATAACTTTAGGTTTTACATTTTTGGTGAATAGCTAGTCCAATTCGATTGGAATCGAGCCAATGAAAAGTGGCTTTTGATTTCATGATAACTCCAGGTTCATTCTTTTTTGACGAATTGCTAGTCTAATTCGATTGGAATCGAGCCAATGAAACGTGCCTTTTGATTTCTTGATAACTTCGGGTTTTTTAAATTTTGGCAAATTACTTGTCTAATTCGATTGGAATCGAGCCAAAGAAAAGTGGTTTTTAATTTCTTGATGACTTTAGGTTTGTTAGTTTTTGGCGGATAGCTAGTCTAATTTGATTGGAATTGAACGAATGAAAAGTGATTTTTGATTCCATGATAACTTCAGGTTTCTTTGTTTTTGATGAATTGCTAGTCTAATTCGATTGGAATTGAGCCAATGAAAAGTGGTTTCTGATTTTATGATAACTTCGAGTTTTTCATTTTTGGCGGATAGCTAGTCTAATTCGATTGGAATCGAGCCAATGAAAAGTGTCTGTTGATTTCATGATAACTTCGGGTTTGTTTGTTTTTGAAGAATTGCTAGTATAATTCGATTGGAATTGGGCCAAAGAAAAGTGGGTTTTGAATTCATGATAATTTTCGATTTGTTCATTTTTGGCGAATAGCTAGTCCAATTCGATTGGAATCGAGCCAATAAAAAATGTCTTTGATTTCATGACAACTTCGGGCTTGTTCGTTTTCGGTGAATTTCTAGTCTAATTCGATTGGAATCGAGCCAATGAAAAGTGGTTTTCGATTTGATGATAGCTTCGGGTTTGTTCATTTTTGGCGAACTGCTAGTCTAATTTGATTGAAATCGAGCCAATGAAAAGTGGTTTTTAATTTCTTGATAACATCACATTTGTTCATTTTTAGCGGCTAGCTAGTCTGATTCGATTGGAATCGAACAAATGAAAAGTGAATTTTGATTCCATGATAACTTCAGGTTTCTTTATTTTTCGCGATTTGCTAGTCTAATTCGATTGGAATCGAGCCAAAGAAAAGTGGTTTTTAATTTCATGATTACTTCAGGTTTGTTAGTTTTTGGCGGATAGCTAGTCTAATTCGATTGGAATTGAACGAATGAAAAGTGGTTTTTGATTCCACGATAACTTCAGGTTTCTTTGTTTTTGACGAATTGCTAGTCTAATTCGATTGGAATCGAGCCAATGAAAAGTGTCTTTTGATTTCATGATAACTTCGGGTTTGTTTGTTTTTGAAGAATTGCTAGTATAATTCGATTGGAATCGAGCCAATGAAAAGTGGGTTTGGAATTCATGATAACTTCCGATTTGTTCGTTTTTGGCAAATAACTAGTCCAATTCGATTGGAATCGAGCCAATGAAAATTGTCTTTTGATTTCATGATAACTTCGGGTTTGTTCATTTTTGGTGAATTTCTAGTCTAATTCGATTGTAATCGAGCCAATAAAAAGTGGTTTTCGATTTTGTGATAACTTCGCGTTTGTTCATTTTTGATGAATTGCTAGTCTAATTTGATTGGAATCGAGCCAATGAAAAGTGGTTTTTAGTTTAATGATAACTTCAGGTTTGTACGTTTTTGGCGGATAGCTAGTCTAATTCGATTGGAATCGAACCAATGAAAAGTGAATTTTGATTCCATGATAACTTCATGTTTCTTTGTTTTTGGCGAATTGCTAATCTAATTCGATTGGAATCGAGCCAATGAAAAGTGGTTTTTAATTTAATGATAACTTTAGGTTTGTTCGTTTTTGGCGGATAGCTAGTCTAATTAGATTGGAATCGAAACAATGAAAAGTGATTTTTGATTCCATGATAACTTCAGGTCTCTTTGTTTTTGGCGAATTGCTAGTCTAACTTGATTGGAATCGACCCAATGAAGAGCGGTTTCTGATTTCATGATAACTTCGAGTTTTTCATTTTTGGCGGATAGCTAGTCAAATGCGATTGGAATCGAGCCAATGAAAAGTGTCTTTTGATTACATGATAACTTCGGGTTTGTTTGTTTTTGGTGAATTTCTAGTCTAATTCGATTGGAATCGAGCCAATGAAAAGTGATTTTCGATTTCATGATAACTTTTGGTTTGTTCATTTTTAGCGAATTGCTAGTCTAATTCGATTGAAATTGAGCCAATGCAAAGTGGTTTTCAATTTCATTATAACTTCAGGTTTGTTCATTTTTGGCGGATAGCTAGTCTAATTCGATTGGAATCGAACCAATGAAAAGTGAATTTTGATTCCATGATAACTTCATGTTTCTTTGTTTTTGGCGAATTGCTAATCTAATTCGATTGGAATCGAGCCAATGAAAAGTGGTTTTTAGTTTAATGATAACTTCAGGTTTGTTCCTTTTTCGCGGATTACTAGTCTAATTCGATTGGAATCGAACCAATGAAAAGTGATTTTTGATTCCATGATAACTTCAGGTTTCTTTGTTTTTGGCGAATTGCTAGTCTAATTTGATTGTAATCGAGCTAATGAAAAGTGGTTTCTGATTTCATGATAACTTCGAGTTTTTCGATTTTGGCGGATAGCTAGTCTAATTCGATTGGAATTGAGCCTATGAAAAGTGTCTTTTGATTTCATGATAACTTCGGGTTTGTTCATTTTTGGTGAATTTCTAGTCTAATTCGATTGGAATCGAGCCAATGAAAAGTGGTTTTCGATTTCATGATAACTTCAGGTTTGTTCATTTTTGGCTAATTGCTAGTCTAATTCGGCTGGAATTGAGCCAATTAAAATTGGTTTTTAATCTCATGATAACTTCGGGTTTGTTCATTTTTAGCGGATAGCTAGTCTAATTCGATTGGAATCGAGCCAATGAAAAGTGATTTTTAATTTCATGATAACTTCGGTTTATTCATTTTTGGCTAATTGCTAGTCTAATTCGATCGAAGTCGAGCGAATGAAAAGAGCTTTTGGATTCCATGATAACTTTTGGTTTGTTTGTTTTTGATTAATTGCTATTCTAATTAGATTGGAATCGAGCCAACGAAAAGTGGTTTCTGATTTCATGATAACTTCGGGTTTTTCATTTTTTGCGGATAGCTAGTCCAATTCGATTGGGATCGAGCCAATGAAAAGTGGCTTTTGATTTCATGATAACTTCAAGTTCACTCGTTTTTGGCGAATTGCTAGTCTAATTCGATTGGAATCGAGCCAATGAGAAGTGGCTTTTGATTTCTTGATAACTTCGGATTTGTTCATTTTTGGCAAATTGCTAGTCTAATTCGATTGGAATTGAGCCAAAGAAATGTGGTTTTTAATTTCATGATAACTTCAGGTTTGCTCATTTTTGGCGGATAGCTAGTCTAATTCAATTGGAATCGAACCAATGAAAAGTGAATTTTGATTCCATGATAACTTTAGGTTTCTTTGTTTTTGGCGAATTGCTAATCTAATTCGATTGGGATCGAGGAATGAAAAGTGGTTTTTAATTTAATGATAACTTCAGGTTTGTTCGTTCTTGGCGAATAGCTAGTCTAATTCGATTGGAATCGAACCAATGAAAAGTGATTTTTGATTCCACAATAACTTCAGGTTTCTTTGTTTTTAGCGAATTGCAAATCTAATTCGATTGGAATCGAGGAATGAAAAGTGGTATTTAATTTAATGATAACTTCAAGTTTGTTCGTTGTTGGCGGATAGCTAGTTAATTCGATTGGAATCGAAACAATGAAAAGTGATTTTCGATTCCATGATAACTTCAGGTTTCTTTGTTTTTGGCAAATTCCAAGTCTAATTCGACTGGAATCGAGCCAATGAAAAGTGGTTTCTAATTTCATGATAACTTCGAGTTTTTCGTTTTTGGCGGATAGCTAGTCTAATTCGAATGGAATCGAGCCAATGAAAAGTGTCTTTTGATTTCATGATAACTTCGGGTTTTTTTGTTTTTGAAGAATTGCTAGTCTAATTCGATTGGAATCGAGGCAATGAAAAGTGGGTTTTGAATTCATGATAACTTTCGATTTGTTCATTTTTGGCGAATTGCTAGTCCAATTCGATTGGGATTGAGCTAATGAAAAGTGACTTTACATTTCGTGATAACTTCGGGTTTGTTCGTTTTAGGCCACTTGCTAGTCTAATTCGATTGGAATCGAGCCAATGAAAAGTGTCTTTTGATTTCATGATAACTTCGGGTTTGTTTGTTTTTGAAGAATTGCTAGTCTAATTCGATTGGAATCGAGGCAATGAAAAGTGGGTTTTGAATTCATGATAACTTTCGATTTGTTCATTTTTGGTGAATTGCTAGTCCAATTCAATTGGAACTGAGCTAATGAAAAGTGACTTTACATTTCGTGATAACTTCGGGTTTGTTCATTTTAGGCCACTTGCTGGTCTAATTCGATTGGAATCAAGCCAACGAAAAGTGGTTTTTGATTTTATGATAACTTCGGCTTGTTTATTTTTGGCAAATTGCTAGTCTAATTAGATTGGAATTGAGCCATTGAAAAGTGGTTTTTTGATTTCACGATAACTTCGGGTTTGTTCATTTTTGGCGAATTGCAAGTCTAATTCGATTGGAATCGAGCCAATGAAAAGTGGTTTTTAATTTAATGAGAACTTCGGGTATGATCATTTTTGGTGGATAGCTAGTCTAATTCGATTCGAATCGAGCCAATGAAAAATGACTTTTGATTTAATGATAACTTCGGGTTTGTTCGTTTTGGACGAATTACTAGTCAAATTCGATTGGAATCGAGCCAAAGAAAAGTGGCTTTTGATTTCATGATAACTTCGGGTTCGTTCGTTTTTGACGAATCGCTAATCTAATTCGATTGGAATCGAGCCAGTGAAATGTGGTTTTTAATTTCATGATAACTATGAGTTTGTTCATTTTTGGCAAATTGGTAGTCTAATTCGATTGGAATCGAGCAAATAAAAAGTTGTTTTTGATTTCATGGTAGCTTCGGGGTCTTTCGTTTTTGGCAAATTGCTAGTCCAATTCGATTGGAATCGAGCCAATGAAAATTGGCTTTTGATTTCATGATAACTTCGTGTTCGTTCGTTTTTGATGAATTGCTAGTCTAATTCGATTGGAATTGAGCCAATAAGAACTGGCTTTCGATTTTGAGATAACTTCGGTTTGTTCCTTTTTGTCAAATTGCTATTCTAATTCAATTTGACTCGAGCCAATGAAAAGTGGCTTTTGATTTCAAGATAACTTCGGTTAGTTCATTTTTGACAAATTGCTAGTCTAATTCGATTGGGATCGAGCCAATGAAAGGTGGTTTTTGATTCCATGACAACTTTAGGTTTGTTTATTTTTGGTGAATTGCTACTCTAATTCGATTGGAATCGAGCCAATGAAAAGTGCTTTTCGATTTCATGATAAATTCGGCTTTGTTCATTTTTGGCGAATTGCTAGTCTAATTCGATTGGAATCGAGCCGATGAAAAGTGGGTTTTGAATTCATGATAACTTTTGATTTGTTCATTTTTTAGCGAATTGCTAGTCCAATACGATTGGACTCGAGCTAATGAAAAGTGCCTTTTGATTTCATGATAACTTCGGGTTTGTTCTTTTTAGGCGTATTGCTAGTTTGATTCAATTGGAATCGAGCCAACGAATAGTGGTTTTTGATTTTATGATAACTTCGGGTTGGTTCATTTTTGGCGAATTGCTAGTCTAATTCGATTGGAATCGAGCCGATGAAAAGTGGGTTTTGAATTCATGATAACTTTTGATTTGTTCATTTTTTGGCGAATTGCTAGTCTAATTCGATTGGAATCGAGCCGATGAAAAGTGGGTTTTGAATTCATGATAACTTTTGATTTGTTCATTTTTTGGCGAATTGCTAGTCCAATACGATTGGACTCGAGCTAATGAAAGTGCCTTTTGATTTCATGATAACTTCGGGTTTGTTCTTTTTAGACGTATTGCTAGTTTGATTCAATTGGAATCGAGTCAACGAATAGTGGTTTTTGATTTTATGATAACTTCGGGTATGTTCATTTTTAGCGAATTGCTAGTCTAATTCGATTGGAATTGAGCCATTGAAAAGTGGTTTTTGATTTTATGATAACTTCAGGTTTGTTCATTTTTGGCGGATTGCTAGTCTAATTCGATTGGAATCGAGCCAACGAAAAGTGGTTTTTAATTTCATGAGAACTTAGGGTTTGTTCGTTTTTGGTGGATAGCTAGTCTAATTCGATTGGAATCGAGCCAATGAAAAGTGGTTTTTGATTTCCTGATAACTTCGGGTTTGTTCGTTTTTGAAGAATTGCTAGTCTAATTCGATTGGAATCGAGCCAATGAAAAGTGGGTTTTGAATTCACGATAACTTTCGATTTGTTCATTTTTGGCGAATTGCTAGTCCAATTCGAATGAAATCGAGCCAATGAAAAGTGCCTTTTGATTTCATGATAACTTCGGGTTTGTTCGTTTTAGGCGAATTGCTAGTCTAATTCGATTGGAATCGAGCCAACGAAAAGTGGTTTTTAATTTTATGATAACTTCGGGTTTGTTCATTTTTGGCGAATTGCTAGTCTAATTCGATCGGAATCGAGCCCAAGAAAAGTGGTTTTAGATTTCTTGATAACTTCGAATTTGTTCATTTTTGGCAAATTGCTAGTCCAATTCGATTGGAATCGAGCCAATTAAAAGTGTCTTTTGATTTCAAGATAACTTCGGTTTGTTCTTTTTTGACAAACTGCTAGTCTAATTCGATCGGAATCGAGCCAATGAAAAGTGGTTTTTGATTCAATGATAACTTTAGGTTTGTTTATTTTTGGTGAATTACTACTCTAATTCGATTGGAATTGAGCCAATGAAAAGTGATTTTTGATTTCATGATAACTTCGGGTTTGTTCATTTTTGGAGAATTGCTAGTCTAATTCGATTAGAATTGAGTCATTGAAGAGTGGGTTTTGAATTCAGGATAACTTTCGATTTGTTCATTTTTGGCGAATTGCTAGTCCAATTCGATTGGTGTCGAGCTAATTAAAAGTGCCTTTTGATTCCATGTTAACTTCGGGTTTGTTCATTTTAGGCGAATTGCTAGTCTAATTCGACTGGAATTGAGCCAACGAAAAGTTGTTTTTGATTTTATGATAACTTCGGGTTTGTTCATTTTTGGTGAATTGATAGTCTAATTCGATTGGAATCGAGCCAATGAAAATTGGTTTTTGATTTCATGATAACTTCGGGTTTGTTCGTTTTTGAAGAATTGCTAGTCTAATTCGATTGGAATCGAGCCAGTGAAAAGTGATTTTTGATTTCATGGTAACTTTGAATTTTTTTGATTTTGGCGAATCGCTAGTCTAATTTGAATTGAATCGAGGCAATGAAAAGCGTCTTTTGATTTCATGATAACTTCGGGTTAATTCACTTTTGGCGAATTTCTAGTCTAATTCGATTGGAATCGAGCCAATGAAAAGTGTTTTTCGATTCCATGATAACTTTGGGTTCGTTCATTTTTGGCGAATTGCTAGTCTAATTCTATTGGAATCGTACCAATTAAAAGTGATTTTTAATTTCATGATAACATCGGGTTTGTTCGTTTTTAGCGGATAGCTACTCTAATTCGATTGGAATCAAGCCAATAAAAAGTGGTTTTTGATTTCATGATAACTTCGGTTTGTTCATTTTTAGTGAACTGCTAGTCTAATTCTATTGGAATCGAGCCAATGAAAAGTGATTTCTGATTTCATGATAACATCGGGTTTTTCGTTTTTGGCGGATAGCTGGTCTAATTCGATTGGAATCGAGCTAATGAAAAGTTTCTTTTGATTTCAAGATAACTTCGGGTTTGTTTGTTTTTGGTGAATTGCTTGTCTAATCCGATTGGAATCGAGCCAAAAGAAAAGTGTTTTCAGATTTCTTGATAACTTCGAGTTTGTTCATTTTTGACGAATTGATAGTCTAATTTGATTGGAATCGAGACAACGAAAAGTGATTTTTGATTTCATGATAACTGCGAGTTTGTTCATTTTTGGCGAATTGCTAGTCTAATTCGATTGGAATCGAGCAAAAAAAAGTGGCTTTTGATTTCATGATGACTTCGGGTTCGTTCATTTTTGGCGATTTGCTTGTCTAATTCGATTGGAATCGATCCAACGAAAAGTGGTATTTAATTTCATGATAACTTCAGGTTCGTTCCTTTTTGAAGAATTGCTAATCTAATTCGATTGGAATCGAGACAACGAAAAGTGGTTTTTGATTTCATGATAACTTTGAGTTTGTTCATTTTTGGCGAATTGCTAGTCTAATTCGATTGGAATTGAGACAACGAAAAGTGGTTTTTGATTGCATGATAACTTCGGGTTTGTTCATTTTAGGCGAATTCCTAGTCTAATTCGGTTGGAATCGATCCAATGAGAAGTGGGTTTTAATTTCATGATAACTTCGGGTTTGTTCTTTTTTGGCGGATAGCTAGTCTAATTCTATTTTAATTGAGCCAATGAAAAGTGGCTTTTGAATTCATGATAACTTCGGTTTGTTCATTTTTGGCAAATTTCTAGTCTAATTCGATTGCAATCGAGCCAAAGAAAAGTTGTTTTTGATTTCTTGATAACATCGGCTTGTTCATTTTTGGAAAATAGCTAGTCTAATTCGATTGGAATCGAGCCAACGAAAAGTGGTTTTTATTTCATTATAACTTCGAGTTTGTTCGTTTATGGCGAATTGCTAGTCCTATTCGATTGAAATCGAGACAATTAAAAGTGGTTTTTTATTTCATGATAACTTCGGGTTTATTCTTTTTTGGCGAATTGCTAGTCTAATTCGATTGGAATCGAGCCAATGAAAAGTGGTTTTTAATTTCATGAGAACTTTGGGTTTGTTCGTTTTCGGTGGATAGCTAGTCTAATTCGATTGGAATCCAACCAATGAAAAGTGGTTTTTGATTTCATGATAACTTTGGGTTTGTTCGTTTTTGAAGAATTGCTAGTCTAATTCGATTGGAATTGAGCCAATGAAAAGTGGGTTTTGAATTCATGATAACTTTCGATTTGTTCATTTTTGGCGAATTACTAGTCCAATTCGATTGGAATCGAGCTAATGAAAAGTGACTTTAGATTTCATGATAACTTCGGGTTTGTTCGATTTAGGCGACTTGCTAGTCTAATTCGATTTGGAATAGAGCCAACGAAAAGTGGTTTTTGATTTTATGATAACTTCAGGTTTGTTTATTTTTGACGAATTGCTAGTCTAATTAGTTTGGAATCGAGCCAATGAAAAGTGGTTTTTGATTTCACGATAACTTCGGGTTTGTTCATTTTTGGTGAATTGCTCGTCTAATTCGATTGGAATTGAGCCAATGAAAAGTGGTTTTTAATTTCATTAGAACTTCGAGTTTGTTCGTTTTTGGTGAATAGCTAGTCTAATTCGATTGTAATCGAACCAATGAAAAATGGATTTTGATTTAATGATAACTTCGGCTTTGTTCGGTTTGGGCAAATTACAAGTCTAATTCGATTGGAATCGAGCGAAAGAAAAGTGGCTTTTGATTTCATGATAACTTCGGGTTCGTTCGTTTTTGGCGAATTGCCAGTCTAATTCGATTGAATCGAGCCAATGAAAAGTGGTTTTTAAATTCATGATATCTTTGAGTTTGTTCATTTTTGGCAAATTGGGGTCTAATTCGATTGGAATCGAGCCAATAAAAAGTGGTTTTTGATTTCATGGTAACTTCGGGGTCATTCATTTTTGGCGAATTGCTAGTCCAATTTGATTAGAATCGAGCCAATGAAAATTGGCTTTTGATTTCATGATAACTTCGGGTTCGTTCATTTTTTACGAATTGCTAGTCTAATTTGATTGGAATCGCACCAATTAAAAGTGGTTTTTAATTTCATGATAACATCGGGTTTGTTTGTTTTTAGCGGATAGCTAGTCTAATTCGATTGGAATCAAGCCAATGAAAAGTGGTTTTTGATTTCATGATAACTTCGATTTGTTCTTTTTTACCGAACTGCTAGTCTAATTCGATTGGAATCGAGCCAATGAAAAGTGGTTTCTGATTTCATGGTGACTTCGGGTTTTTTCATTTTTGGCAAATGTCTAGTCTTATTTGATTTGAATCGAGCCAATGAAAAGCATCTTTTGATTTCATGATAACTTCAAGTTTGTTCATTTTTGGCGAATTTCTAGTTTAATTCGATTGGAATCGAGCCAATGAAAAGTGGTTTTCGATTCCATGATAATTTTGGGTTTGTTCATTTTTGGTGGATAGCTAGTCTAATTCGATTGGAATCGAACCAATGAAAAATGGCTTTTGATTTAATGATAACTTCGGGTTTGTTCATTTTGGGCAAATTACTAGTCTAATTTGATTGGAATCGAGCCAAAGAAAAGTGGCTTTTGATTTCATGATAACTTCGGGTTCGTTCGTTTTTGGCGAATTGCTAGTCTAATTCGATTGGAATCGAGCCAATGAAAAGTGGTTTTTAATTTCATGATATCTTTGAGTTTGTTCATTTTTGGCAATTTGGTAGTCTAATTCGATTGGAATCGAGCCAATAAAAAGTGGCTTTTGATTTCATGGTAACTTCGGGGTCTTTCATTTTTGGCGAATTGCTAGTCCAATTCGATTGGAATCGAGCCAATGAAAATTGGCTTTTGATTTCATGATAACTTCGGGTTCGTTCATTTTTGGCGAATTGCTAGTCTAATTCGATTGGAATCGCACCAATTAAAAGTGGTTTTTAATTTCATGATAACATCGGGTTTATTCGTTTTTAGCGGATAGCTAGTCTAATTTGATTGGAATTGAGCCAATGAAAAGTGGTTTTTGATTTCATGATAACTTCGATTTGTTCTTTTTTAGCAAACTAGTAGTCTAATTCGATTGGAATCTAGCCAATGAAAAGTGGTTTCTGATTTCGTGGTGACTTCGGGTTTTTTCATTTTTGGCGAATGTCTAGTCTAATTTGATTTGAATCGAGCCAATGAAAAGCATCTTTTGATTTCATGATAACTTCGAGTTTGTTCATTTTTGGCAAATCGCTAGTCTAATTCGATTGGAATCGAGCCAAAGAAAAGTGGCTTTTGATTTCATGATAACTTCGAGTTTGTTCATTTTTGGCAAATCGCTAGTCTAATTCGATTGGAATCGAGCCAAAGAAAAGTGGCTTTTGATTTCATGATAACTTCGAGTTTGTTCATTTTTGGCAAATCGCTAGTCTAATTCGATTGGAATCGAGCCAAAGAAAAGTGGCTTTTGATTTCATGATAACTTCGAGTTTGTTCATTTTTGGCAAATCGCTAGTCTAATTCGATTGGAATCGAGCCAAAGAAAAGTGGCTTTTGATTTCATGATAACTTCGAGTTTGTTCATTTTTGGCAAATCGCTAGTCTAATTCGATTGGAATCGACCCAATGAAAAGTGGTTTCTGATTTCACGGTGACTTCGGGTTTTTTCATTTTTGGCGAATGTCTAGTCTAATTTGATTTGAATCGAGCCAATGAAAAGCATCTTTTGATTTCATGATAACTTCGAGTTTGTTCATTTTTGGCGAAGTGCTAGTCTAATTCGATTGGTATCGAGCCAACGAAAAGTGGTTTTTGATTGCATGATAACTTCGGGTTTGTTTATTTTAGGCGAATTCCTAATCTAATTCGGTTGGAATTGAGCCAATGAAAATTGGTTTTTAATTTCATGATAACTACGGGTTTGTTCTTTTTTGGAGGATAGCTAGTCTAATTCGATTGGAATCGAGCTAATGAAAAGTGTCTTTTGATTTCATGATAACTTTGGTTTGTTCATTTTTGGCAAATTTCTAGTCTAATTCGATTTCAATCGAGCCAAAGAAAAGTTGTTTTTGATTTCTTGATAACATCGGGTTTGTTCATTTTTGGCAAATCGCTAGTCTAATTCGATTGGAATCGAGCCAACGAAAAGTTGTTTTTATTTCATTATAACTTCGGGTTTGTTCATTTATGGCGAATTGCTAGTCTAATTCGATTGGAATCGAGCCAATGAAAAGTAGATTTTAATTTCATGGTAACTTCGGGTTTTTTCATTTTTGGCGAATGTCTAGTCTTATTTGATTTGAATCGTGCCAATGAAAAGCGTCTTTTGATTTCATGATAACTTCGAGTATGTTCGTTTTTGGCGAATTTCTAGTCTAATTCGATTGGAATCAAGCCAATGAAAAGTGGTTTTCGATTCCATGATAACTTCGGGTTCGTTTATTTTTGGTGAATTGCTAGTCTAATTCGATTGGAATAGCACCAATTCAAAAGTGGTTTTTAATTTCATGATAACATCGGGTTTGTTCATTTTTAGTGGATAGCTAGTCTAATTCAATTGGAATTGAGCCAATGAAAGGTGATTTTTGATTTCATGATAACTTCAATTTGTTCGTTTTTAGCGAACTGCTAGTCTAAGTCGATTGGAATCGAGCTAATGAAAAGTAGTTTCTGATTTCATGATAACATTAGGTTTTTCATTTTTGGCGGATAGCTGGTCAAATTCGATTGGAATCGAGCTAATGAAAAGTTTCTTTTGATTTCAAGATAACTTCGGGTTTTTTCGTTTTTGGTGAATTGCTTGTCTAATTCGATTGGAATCGAGCAAAAGAAAAGTGTTTTCAGATTTCTTGATAACTTGGGTTTGTTCATTTTTGATGAATTGCTAGTCTAATTCGATTGGAATTGGGACAACGAAAAGTTGTATTTGATTTCATGATAACTACGAGTTTGTTCGTTTTTGGTGATTGCTAGTCTAATTCAATTGGGATCGAGCCAAGGAAATGTGGCTTTTGATTTCATGATAACTTCGGTTTGTTCATTTTTGGAAAATTTCTAGTCTAATTCGATTCCAATCGAGCCAAAGAAAAGTTTTTTTGATTTCTTGATAACATCGGGTTTGTTCATTTTTTGCAAATCGCTAGTTTAGTTCGATTGGAATCGAGCCACCGAAAGGTTGTTTTTATTTCATTATAACTTCGAGTTTGTTCGTTTATGGCGAATTGCTAGTCTAATTCGAATGGAATCGAGCCAGTGAAAAGTGGTTTTTGATTTCATGGTAACTTCGGATTTTTTCGTTTTTGGCAAATGTCTAGTCTAATTTGATTTGAATTGAGCCAATGAAAAGCGTCTATTGATTTCATGATAACCTCGAGTTTTTTCGTTTTTGGCGAATTTCTAGCCTAATTTGATTGGAATCGAGCCAATGAAAAGTGGTTTTTGATTCCATGATAACTTCGGGTTCGTTCATTTTTGGCGAGTTGCTAGTCTAATTCAATTGGAATCGCACCAATTAAAAGTGGTTTTTAATTTCATGGTAACATCGAGTTTGTTCATTTTTAGCCGATAGCTAGTCTAATTCGATTGAAATCGAGCCAATGAAAAGTGATTTTTTATTTCAGGATAACTTCGGTTTGTTCATTTTTAGCGAACTGCTAGTCTAATTAGATTGGAATTGAGCCAATGAAAAGTAGTTTCTGATTTCATGATAACATCGGGTTTTTCATTTTTGGCAGATAGCTGGTCTAATTCCATTCGAATCGAGCTAATGAAAAGTTTCTTTTGCTTTCAAGATCACTTCGATTTGTACGTTTTTAGCGAATAGCTAGTCTAATTCGATTGGAATCGATCCAATGAAAAGTGGTATCTGATTTCATGATAACATCGGGTTTTTCATTTTTGGCGGGTAGCTGGTCTAATTCGATTGGAATCGAGCTATTGAAAAGTTTCTTTTGATTTCAAGATAACTTCGGGTTTGTTCGTTTTAGGCGAATTGCTTGTCTAATTCGATTGGAATCGAGCCAAAGAAAAGTGTTTTCAGATTTCTTGGTAACTTCGGGTTTGTTCATTTTTGACGAATTGCTAGTCTAATTCGATTGGAATCGAGCCAATGAAAAGTGGTTTATGATTTCATGGTAACTTTGGGTTTTTTCATTTTTGGCGAATGTCTAGTCTAATTTGATTTGAATCGAGCCAATGAAAAGCATCTTTTGATTTCATGATAACTTCAATTTTGTTCGTTTTTGGCGAATTTCAAGTCTAATTCGATTGGAATCGAGCCAATGAAAAGTAGTTTTCGATTCAGGATAACTTCGGGTTCGTTCATTTTTGGCGAATTGCTAGTCTAATTCGATTGGAATCGCACCAATTAAAAGTGGTTTTGAATTTCATGATAACTTCGGGTTCGTTCTTTTTTGAGGATAGCTAGTCTAATTCGATTGGAATCGAGCCAATGAAAAGTGGCTTTTGATTTCATGATAACTTCGGTTTGTTCGTTTTTGGCAAATTTCTAGTCTAATTCGATTCCAATCGAGCCAAAGAAAAGTTGTTTTTGATTTCTTGATAACATCGAGTTTGTTCATTTTTGGCAAATAGCTAGTCTAATTCGATTGGAATCGAGCCAACGAAAAGTTGTTTTTATTTCATTATAACTTCGAGTTTGTTTGTTTATGGCGAATTCCTAGTCTAATTCGATTGGAATTGAGCCAATGAAAAGTGGTTTTTGATTTCTTGGTAACTTCGGGTTTTTTCATTTTTGGGGAATCACTATTCTAATTCGATTGGAATCGATCCAAGTGGCTTTTGATTTCATGATAACTTCGGGTTTTTTCTTTTTTGGCGAATTGCTAGGCTAAATCGATTGGAATCGAGCCAATGAAAAGTGGTTTTTAATCACATAATAGCTTCGGGTTTGTTCATTTTTGGCATATAGCTAGTCCAATTCGATTGGAATCTAGCCAATGAAAAGTGGTTTTTATCCCATGATAACTTCGAGTTTGATCATTTTTGGCGAACTGCTAGTCTAATTCGATTGGAATCGAGCCAATAAAAAGTGGTTTTTGATTTCATGATAACTTCGATTTGTTTGTTTTTGGCGAATGGCTAGTATAAATCAATTGGAATCGAGCCAATGAAAAGTAGCTATTAATTTCATGATAACATCGGTTTGTTCGTTTTTGGAGAATTGCTAGGCTAAATCGATTGGAATCGAGCCAATGAAAAGTGGTATTTAATCTCATAATAACTTCGGCTTTGTTCAATTTTGGCGGATAGCTAGTCCAATTCGATGGGAATCTAGCCAACGAAAAGTGGTTTTTAATCTCATGATAACTTCGGGTTTGTTCATTTTTGGCGAATTGCTAGTCTAATTCGATTGGAATTGAGCCAATGAAAAGTGGTTTTTGATTTCATGATAACTACGAGTTTGTTCATTATCTAGCCAACGAAAAGTGGTTTTTAATCTCATGATAACTTCGGGTTTGCTCATTTTTGGCGAATTGCTAGTCTCATTCGATTGGAATCGAGCCAATAAAAGGAGGTTTTTGATTTCATGATAACTACGAGTTTGTTCATTATCTAGCCAACGAAAAGTGGTTTTTAATCTCATGATACCTTCGGGTTTGTTCATTTTTGGCGAATTGCTTGTCCAATTCGATTAGAGTCAAGCCAATGAAAAGTGGCTTTTGATTATATGATAACTTCGGGTTTGTTCATTTTTGGCGAATTGCTAGTCTAATTCGATTGGAATTGAGCCAATGAAAAGTGGTTTTTGATTTCATGTAACTTCGATTTATTCATTTTTGGCGAATTGCTAGTCTCATTCGATGGGAATCGAACCAATGAAAAGTGGTTTTTGATTCCTTGATAACTTGAGGTTTGTTTATTTTTGACGAATTGCTAGTCTAATACAATTGGAATCGAGCCAATGAAAAGTGGTTTTTGATTTCATGATAACTTTAGGATTGTCCATTTTTGGAGAATTGCTAGTCTAATTCGATTGGAATCGAGCCAATGAAAAGTGGGTTTTGAATTCATGATAACTTTCGCTTTGTTCATTTTTATCGAATTGCTAGTCCAATTCGATTGGAATAGAGCTAATGAAAAGTGTCGTTTGATTTCATGATAACTTCGGGTTTGTTCGTTTTAGGTGAATTGGTAGTCTAATTCGATTGGAATCGAGTCAACGAAAAGTGGTTTTTGATTTTATGATAATTTAGGGTTTGTTCATTTTTGGCGAATTGCTAGTCTAATTTGATTGGAATTGAGCCAATGAAAAGCGGTTTTTGATTTCAAGATAACTTTAGTTTGTTCGTTTTTGGCAAATTGCTAGTCTAATTCGATTGGAATCGAGCCAATGAAAGGCGGTTTTTGATTCCTTGATAACTTCAGGTTTGTTCATTTTTGGCGAATTGCTAGTCTAATTCGATTGGAATCGATCCATTGAAAAGTGGTTTTTTATTTCATGATAACTTTGGGTTTGTTCATTTTTGGAGAATTGCTAGTCTAATTCGATTGGAATCGAGCCATTGTAAAGTGGGTTTTGAATTCATGATAACTTTTGATTTGTTCATTTTTGGCGAATTGCTTGTTGAATTCGGTTGCAATCGAGCCGAAGAAAAGTGGTTTATGATTTCTTGATGACTTCGGGTTTATTCATTTTTGGCAAATAGCTAGTCTAATTCGATTGGAATCAAGCTAACGAAAAGTGGTTTTTACTTCATTATAACTTCGAGTTTGTTCGTTTATGGCGAATTGCTAGTCTAATTCAATTGGAATCGAGCCAGTGAAAATTGGTTTTCGATTTCATGGTAACTTCAAGTTTTTTCGATTTTGGCGAATTGCTAGTCTAATTTGATTTGAATCGATCCATTGAAAAGTGTCTTTTGATTTCATGATAACTTCGGGGTTGCTCGTTTTTGGCGAATTTCTAGTCTAATTCGACTGGAATCGAGCCAAAGAAAAGTTGTTTTCGATTCCATGATAACTTCGGGTTCGTTCATATTTGACGAATTGCTAGTCTAATTCGATTGGAATCGCACCAATTAAAAGTGGTTTTTAATTCCACGATATCATCGAGTTTGTTCATTTTTCGCGGATAGGTAGTCTAAATCGATTGGAATCGAGCCATTGAAAAGTGGTTTTTGATTTCATGATAATTTTGATTTGTTCATTTTTAGTGAATTGCAAGTCTAATTCAATTGGAATCGAGCCAATGAAAAGTGGTTTCTGATTTCATGATAACATCAAGTTTTTCATTTTTGGTGGATAGCTGGCCTAATTCCATTGGAATCGAGCTAATGAAAAGTGTCTTTTGGTTTCAAGATAACTTCGGGTTTGTTCGTTTTTGGTGAATTGCTTGTCTAATTTGACTGGAATCGAGCCAAAGAAAAGTGTTTTCAGATTTCTTTATAACTTCGGGTTTGTTCATTTTTGACGAATTGCTAGTCTAATTCGATTGGAATCAAGACAACGAAAAGTGGTTTTTGATTTCATGATAACTTCGAGTATGTTCGTTTTTAGCGAATTGCTAGTCTAATTTGATTGGAATCGATCCAATGAAAATTGGTTTCTGATTTCATGATAACATCGGGTTTTTCTTTTTTAGCGGATAGCTGGTCTAATTCGATTGGAATCGAGCTAACAAAAAGTTTCGTTTGATTTCAAGATAACTTCGGGTTTGTTCGTTTTTGACGAATTGCTTGTCTAATTCAATTGGAATCGTGTCAAAGAAAAGTGTTTTCAGATTTCTTGATAACTTCGGGTTTGTTCGATTTTGAGAAATTGCTAGTCTAATTCGATTGGAATCAAGACAACGAAAAGTGGTTTTTGATTTCATGATAACTACGAGTTTGTTCATTTTTGGCGAATTGTTAGTCTAATTCGATTGGGATCGAGCCAAAGAAAAGTGGCTTTTGATTTCATGATAACTTCCGGTTTGTTCGTTTTTAGCGAATTGCTAGTCTAATTCGATTGGAATCGAGCAAATGAAAAGTGATTTTTGATTTCATGGTAACTTCGGGTTTTTTCGTTTTTGGCGAATGTCTAGTCTAATTTGATTTGAATCAAGCCAATGAAAAGCGGTTTTTGATTTCATGATAACTTCGAGTTTGTTCATTTTTGGCGAGTTTCTAGTCTAATTCGATTGGAATCGAGCCAATGAAAAGTGGTTTTCGATTCCATGATAACTTTAGGTTTGTTCATTTTTTGCGATTTGCTTGTCTAATTTGATTGGAATTGTACCAGTTAAAACTGGTTTTTAATTTCATGATAACATCGGGTTTGTTCTTTTTTAGCAGATAGCTAGTCTAATTCGATTGGAATCGAGCCAATGAAAAGTGGTTTTTGATTTCATGATAACTTCTGTTTGTTCATTTTTAGCGAACTGCTAGTCTAATTCGATTGGAATTGAGTCAATGAAAAGTGGTTTCTGATTTCATGATAACATCGGGTATTTCATTTTTGGCGGATAGCTGGTCTAATTCGACTGGAATCGAGCTAATGAAAGGTTTCTTTTGATTTCAAGATAACTTCGGGTTTGTTAATTTTTGGCGAATTGCTTGTCTATTTCGATTGGAATCGAACCAAGGAAAAGTGCTTACAGATTTCTTGGTAACTTTTGGTTTGTTCGTTTTTGATGAATTGCTAGTCTAATTCGACTGGAATCGAGACAACGAAAAGTGGTTTTTGATTTCATGATAACTACGAGTTTGTTCATTTTTGGCGAATTGCTAGTCTAATTCGATTGGAATTGAGCCAAAGAAAAGTGGCTTTTGATTTCATGATAACTTCGGGCTCGTTCACTTTTGGCGAATTGCTAGTCTAATTCGATTGGAATCGAGCCAATGAAAAGTGGTTTTTAATTTCATGATAACTTTTTGATTGTTCCTTTTTGGTGGATAGCTAGTCTAATTTGATTGGAATTGAGCCGAGAAAAAGTGGCTTGTGATTTCATGAAAACTTCGGGTTTTTCATTTTTGGCGAATTGCTAGTCTAATTCGATTGGAATCGAGCCAATGAAAAGCGACTTTTGATTTCATGATAACTTCGGGTTTGTTTGTTTTTGGGGAATCACTTTTCCAATTCGATTGGAATCGATCAAGTGGCTTTTGATTTCATGATAACTTCGGGTTTTTTCATTTTTGACGAATTGCTAGGTTAAATCGATTGGAATTGAGCTAATGAAAAGTGGTTTTTAATCTCATAATAGCTTCAGGTTTGTTCATTTTTGGCATATATTTAGTCCAATTCGATTGGAATCTTGCCAATGGAAAATGGTTTTTTATCCCATGATAACTTCGAGTTTGTACATTTTTCACGAACTGCTAGTCTAACTCGATTGGAATCGAGCCAACGAAAGGTGGTTTTTGATTCCATGGTAACTTGAGGGTTGTTTATTTTTGACGAATTGCTAGTCTAATACAATTGGAATCAAGCCAATGAAAAGTGGTTTTTGATTTCCTGATAACTTCGGGTTTGTCCATTTTTGGAGAATTAATAGTCTAATTCGATTGGAATCGAGTCAATGAAAAGTGGCTTTTGAATTCATGATAACTTTCGACTTGTTCATTTTTGGCGAATTACTTGTCCAATTCGATTAGAATCGAGCCATTGAAAAGTGGCTTTTGATTATATGATAACTTCGGGTTTGTTCATCGTAGGTGAATAGCTAGTCCAATTCGATTGGAATCGAGCCAATGAAAAGTGGTTTTTGATTTCATGATAACTTCGGGTTTGTTCATTTTTGGAGAATTGCTAGTCTAATTCGATTGGAATCGAGCCAATGAAATGTGGGTTTTGAATTCATGATAACTTTCGATTTGTTCATTTTTGGCGAATTGCTAGTCGATTGGAATCGAGCTAATGAAAAGTGCCTTTTCATTTCATGATAACTTCGGGCTTGTTCATTTTAGGTGAATTGCTAGTCTAATTCGATTGGAATCAAGCCAACGAAAAGTGGTTTTTGATTTTATGATAATTTCGGGTTTGTTCATTTTTGGCGAATTGCTTGTCTAATTCGATTGGAATCGAGCCAATGAAAAGTGGTTTTTGATTTCATGATAACTTCGGGTTTGTTCATTTTTGGCGAATTGCTAGTCTAATTAGATCGGAATCGAGCCAAAGAAAAGTGGTTTTAGATTTCTTGATAACTTCGGGTTTGTTCGTTTTTGGCAAATTGCTAGTCTAATTCGATTGGAATCGAGCCAATTCAAAGTGTCTTTTGATTTCAAGGTAACTTCGGTTTGTTCATTTTTGGCAAATTATTAGTCTAATTCGATTCGAATCGAGCCAATGAAAGGTGGTTTTTGATTCCATGATAATTTCAGGTTTGTTTATTTTTGACGAATTGCTAGTCTAATTCGATTGGAATCGAGCCATTGAAAAGTGATTTTTGATTTCATGATAACTTCGGGTTTGTTCATTTTTGGAGAATTGCTAGTCTAATTTGCTTGGAATCGAGCCATTGAAAAGTAGGTTTTGAATTTTTGATAACTTTCGATTTGTTCATTTTTGGGGAATTGCTAGTTCAATTCGATTGGAATCGAGCTAATGAAAGTACCTTTTGATTTCATGATAACTTCAGGTTTGTTCGTTTTAGGCGAATTGCCAATCTAATTCGATTGGAATCGAGCCAACGAAAAGTGGTTTTTGATTTTACGATAACTTCGGCTTTGTTCATTTTTGGCGAATAGCTAGTCTAGTTCGATTGGAATCGAGCCAACGAAAAGTGGCTTTTGATTTCATGATAACTACGGGTTTGTTCATTTTAGGCGAATTGCTAGTCTAATTCGATTAGAATCGAGCCAACGAAAAGTGGTTTTTGATTTTACAATAACTTCGGGTTTGTTCATTTTGGGCGAATTGCTAGTCTAATTCGATTGGAATCGAGCCAATGAAAAGTGGTTTTTAATTTCATGATAACTTCGGGTTTGTTCCTTTTTGGCGGATAGCTAGTCTAATTCGATTGGAATCGAGCCAATAAAAGTGGCTTTTGATTTCATGACAACTTCGATTTGTTCGTTTTTGGAGAATTGCTAGTTTAATTCCATTGCAATCGAGCCGAAGAAAAGTGGTTTTTGATTTCTTGATGACGTCGGGTTTATTCATTTTTGACAAATAGCTAGTCTAATACGATTGGAATCGAGCCAACAAAAAGTGGTTTTTATTTCATTATAACTTTGAGTTTGTTCATTTATGGCGAATTGCTAGACTAATTCAATTGGAATCAAGCTAGTGAAAATTGGTTTTTGATTTCATGGTAACTTCAAGTTTTTTCGATTATGGTGGATTGCTAGTCTAATTTGATTTGAATCGAGCCAATGAAAAGCGTCTTTTGCTTTTATGATAACTTCGGGGTTGTTCGTTTTTGGTGAATTTCTAGTCTAATTCGACTGGAATTGAGCCAACGAAAAGTGCTTTTTGATTTCATGATAACTTTGAGCTTGTTCGTTTTTAGCGAATTGGTAGTCTAAGTCGATTGGAATCGAACCAATAAAAAGTGGTTTTTGATTTCATCGTAACTTGGCGATTTTTCGTTTTTGGCGAATTTCTAGTCCAATTCGATTAGAATCGAGCCAATGAAATTTGGCTTTGGATTTCATTATAACTTCGGGTTCGTTCATTTTTGGCGAATTGCTACTCTAATTCGATTGGAATTGAGCCAATTAGAAGTGGCTTTCGATTTCATGGAAACTTTGATTTGCTCATTTTTGGCAAATTGCTATTCTAGTTCGATTGGAATCGAGCCAATGAAAAGTGGCTTTTGATTTCAAGATAACTTCGGTTTATTCATTTTTGGAAAATTGCTAGTCTAATTCGATTGGAATCGAGCCAATGAAAGGTGGTTTTTGATTCCATGGTAACTTCAGGTTTGTTTATTTTTGACGAATTGCTACTCTAATTCGATTGGAATCGAGCCAATGAAAAGTGGTTTTGAATTTCATGATAACTTTAGGATTGTTCATTTTTGGAGAATTGCTAGTCTAATTCGATTGGAATCGAGCCATTGAAAAGTGGGCTTTGAATTCTTGATAACTTTCGATTTGTTCATTTTTGGCGAATTACTAGTCCAATTCGATTGGAATCGAGCTAATGAAAAGTGCTATTTGATTTCATGATAACTTCGGGTTTATTCATTTTAGGTGAATTGCTAGTCTAATTCGATTGGAATGGAGCAAACGAAAAGTGGTTTTTGATTTGATAACTTCGGGTTTGTTCATTTTTGAAAATTGCTAGTTTAATTCGATTGGAATCGAGCCAATGAAAAGTTGTTTGTGATTTCATGATGACTTCGAGTTTGTTCGTTTTTTGCGAATTTCTAGTCCAATTCGATTGGAATCGAGCCAACGAAAAGTGATTTTTGATTGCATGATATCTTCGTGTTTGTTTATTTTGGGCGAATTGCTAGTCTAATTCGATTGGAATCGAGCCAATGAAAAGTGGTTTTTAATTTCATGATAACTTCGGGTTTGTTCTTTTTTGGCGGATAGCTAGTGTAATTCGATTGGAATCGAGCCAATGAAAAGTGGCTTTTGATTTCATGATAACTTCGATTTGTTCGTTTTTGGCGAATTGCTAGTCTAATTCGATTCGAATCGAGCCAATGAAAAGTGGTTATTAATTTCATGATAACTTCGGGTTTGTTCATTTTTGAAAATTGCTAGTCTAATTCGATTCGAATCGAGCCAATGAAAAGTGGTTATTAATTTCATGATAACTTCGGGTTTGTTCATTTTTGAAAATTGCTAGTCTAATTCGATTCGAATCGAGCCAATGAAAAGTGGTTATTAATTTCATGATAACTTCGGGTTTGTTCATTTTTGAAAATTGCTAGTCTAATTCGATTCGAATCGAGCCAATGAAAAGTGGTTATTAATTTCATGATAACTTCGGGTTTGTTCATTTTTGAAAATTGCTAGTCTAATTCGATTCGAATCGAGCCAATGAAAAGTGGTTATTAATTTCATGATAACTTCGGGTTTGTTCATTTTTGAAAATTGCTAGTCTAATTCGATTCGAATCGAGCCAATGAAAAGTGGTTATTAATTTCATGATAACTTCGGGTTTGTTCATTTTTGAAAATTGCTAGTCTAATTCGATTCGAATCGAGCCAATGAAAAGTGGTTATTAATTTCATGATAACTTCGGGTTTGTTCATTTTTGAAAATTGCTAGTCTAATTCGATTCGAATCGAGCCAATGAAAAGTGGTTATTAATTTCATGATAACTTCGGGTTTGTTCATTTTTGAAAATTGCTAGTCTAATTCGATTCGAATCGAGCCAATGAAAAGTGGTTATTAATTTCATGATAACTTCGGGTTTGTTCATTTTTGAAAATTGCTAGTCTAATTCGATTCGAATCGAGCCAATGAAAAGTGGTTATTAATTTCATGATAACTTCGGGTTTGTTCATTTTTGAAAATTGCTAGTCTAATTCGATTCGAATCGAGCCAATGAAAAGTGGTTATTAATTTCATGATAACTTCGGGTTTGTTCTTTTTTGGCGGATAGCTAGTGTAATTCGATTGGAATCGAGCCAATGAAAAGTGTTTTTGATTTCATGATAACTTCGGGTTTGTTCATTTTTGAAAATTGCTAGTCTAATTCGATTGGAATCGAGCCAATGAAAAGTTGTTTGTGATTTCATGATAACTTCAGGTTTGTTCATTTTTGCCGAATTGCTAGTCTAATTTGATTGGAATCGTGCCAATCAAAAGTGGTTTTTACTTTCAAGAGAACTTCGGGTTTGTTTGTTTTTGGTGGACAGCTAGTCTAATTCTATTGGAATCGAGCCAATGAAAAATGGCTTTTGATTTCATGATAACTTCGATTTTGTTCGTTTTAGGCGAATGGCTTGTCTAATTCGATAGGAATCGAGCCAACGAAAAGTGGTTTTTGATTTTATGATAACTTCGGGTTTGTTCATTTTGGGCGAATTGCTAGTCTAATTCGATTGAAATCGAGCCAATGAAAAGTAACTTTTAATTTCATGATAACTTCGGGTTTGTTCATTTTGGGCGAATTGCTAGTCCAATTCGATTAGAATCAAGCTAATGAAAAATGGCTTTTGATTTCATGATAACTTCGGGTTTCTCGTTTTAGGCGAATTGCTAGTCTAACTGGATTGGAATCAAGCTAATGAAAAGTGGCTTTTGATTTCATTATAACTTCGAATGTGTTCGTTTTAGGCGAATTGCTAGTCTAATTGGATTGGAATCGAGCCAATGAAAAGTGGTTATTAATTTCATGATAACTTCGGGTTTGTTCATTTTTAGAGAATTGCTAGTCTAATTCGATTGAAATCGAGCAATAGAAAAGTGGTTTTTGATTTCTTGATAACCTCGGGGTTGTTCATTTTTGGCATTTTTGCTAGTCCAATTCGAATGGAATCAAGCCAATGAAAAGCAGCTTTTGATTTCATGATAACTTCGGTTTGTTCATTTTTAGCGAATTGCTAGTCTAATTCGATTGGAATAGAGCTAATGAGAGGTGTTTTCTGATTCCATGATAACTTTAGGTTCGTTTATTTTTGGTGAATTGCTAGTCTAATTCGATTGGAATCGAGCTAATGAAAAGTGATTTTTGATTTCAAGATAACTTTTGATTTGTTCATTTTTGGCAAATTGCTAGTCCAATTCGATCGGAATCTAGCTAATGAAAAGTGCTTTTTGATTTCGTGATAACTTCGGGTTCGTTCGTTTTAGGGGAATTCCTAGTCTAATTCGATTGGAATCGAGCCAACGAAAAATGGTTTTTGATTTTATGATAACTTCGAGTTTGTTCATTTTTGGCGAATTGCTAGTCTAATTTGATTAGAATCGAGCCAATGAAAAGTGGTTTTTGATTTCATGATAACTTCGATTTGTTCGTTTTTTGCGAATTTCTAGTCTAATTCGATTAGAATCGAGCCAATGAAAAGTGGTTATCAATTCCATGATAACTTCAGGTTTGTTCATTTTTAGGCGAATTGCTAGTCTAATTGGATTGGAATCGAGCCAATGAAAAGTGGTTATTAATTTCATGATAACTTCGGGTTTGTTCATTTTTGGAGAATTGCCAGTCTAATTTGATTGGAATCGCGCCAAAGAAAAGTGATTTTTGACTTCTTGATAACTTCGGGGCTGTTCATTTTTGGCACATTGCTAGTCTAATTCGAATGGAATCAAGCCAATGAAAAGTACCTTTTGATTTCATGATAACTTCGGTTTGTTCGTTTTTAGCAAATTGCTAGTCTAATTCAATTGGACTTGAGCCAATGAGAGGTGGTTTCTGATTCCATGATAACTTTATGTTGTTTATTTTTGGTGAATTGCAAGTCTAATTGGATTGGAATCGAGCCAATGAAAAGTGGTTTTTGATTTCATGATAACTTTTGATTTGTTCATTTTTGGCAAATTGCTAGTCCAATTCGATTGGAATCGAGCTAATGAAAAGTGCCTTTTGATTTCATGATAACTTCGGGTTCATTCGTTTTAGGGAAATTACTAATCTAATTCGATTGGAATTGAGCCAACGAAAATTGGTTTTTGATTTTATGATAATTTCGAGTTTGTTCATTTTTGGCGAATTACTAGTCTAATTTGATTGGAATCGAGCCAATGAAAAGTGGTTTTTGATTTCATGATAACTTCGATTTGTTCTTTTTTGCGAATTTCTTGTCTAATTCGATTGGAATCGCGCCAATGAAAAGTGGTTATCGATTCCATGTTAACTTCGGGTTTGTTCATTTTTGGCGAATTGCTCGTCTAATTTGATTGGAATCTTGCCAATAAAAAGTGGTTTTTAATTTCATGATAACTTCGTGCTTGTTCTTGTTTGGCGGATAGCTACTCCTATTCGATTGGAATTGAGCTAGTGAAAAGTAGTTTTTGATTTCATTATAACTTCGATTTGTTCGTTTTTGGCGAATTGCAAGTCTAATTTGAATGGAATCGAGCCAATGAAAAGCGGCTTTTGATTCATAATAACTTCGGTTTGTTCATTTTTAGCGAATTGCTAGTCTAATTCGATTGGAATCGAGCAATGAAAAGTGGTTTTTGATTTCATGATAACTTTGAATTTGTTCATTTTTGGTGAATTACTAGTCTAATTCGATTGGAATCGAGCCAATGAAAAGTGGTTTTTAATTTCATGCGAACTTAGGGTTTGTTCATTTTTGGTGGATAGCTAGTCTAATTCGAATGGAATCAAGCCAATGAAAAGTGGCTTTTGATTTCATGATAACTTCGGGTTTGTTTGTTTTTGACGAAATGACAGTCTAATTCAATTGGAATCGAGACAATGAAAAGTAGTTTTTGATTTCATGATAACTTCGGGTTTGTTCGTTTTGGGCGAATTACTAGTCTAACTCGATTAGAATCTAGCCAATGAAAAGTGGCATTTAATTTCATGATAACTTTGGGTTTGTTTGTTTTTGGCGGATAGCTAGTCTAATTCGATTGGAATCGAGCCAATGAGTTGATTTCTTGATAACTTCGGGTTTGTTCATTTTTGGCAAATTACTAGTCTAATTCGATCGGAATCGAGCCAAAGAAAAGTAGTTTTTGGTTTCTTGATAACTTTGGGTTGGTTCATTTTTGGTAAATTGCTAGTCTAATTCGATTGGAATCGAGCCAACGAAAAGTGGTTTTTGATTTCATTATAACTTCGAGTTTGTTCATTTATGGCGAATCCCTAGTCTAATTTGATTGGAATCAAGCCAATGAAAAGTGGTTTTTTATTTCGTGGTAACTTCGGGTTTTTTTTATTTTTGGTGAATTGCTAGTCTAATTTGATTTGAATCGAGCCAATGAAAAGTGGCTTTTGATTTCATGATAACTTCGATTTGTTCATTTTTGGCAAATTTCTAGTCTAATTTGATTGGAATCGAGCCAATGAAAAGTGATTTTCGATTCCATGATAACTTCGGGTTTGTTCATTTTTGTCGAATTGCTAGTCTAATTCGATTGGAATCTTGCCGATTAAAAGTGTTTTTTAATTTCATGATAACTTCGTGTTTGTTTGTTTTCAGCGGATAGCTACTCTAATTCAATTGGAATCAAGCCAATGAAAAGTGGTCTTTGATTTCATTATAACTTCAGTTTATTCGTTCTTGGTGAATTACTATTCTAATTCGATTGGAATCGATCCAAGGAAAAGTGGTTTTTGATTTCATGATAACATCGGGTTTGTTCGTTTTTAGCGAATTGCTAGTCTAAATCGATTGGAATCAAACCAATGAAAATTGGTCTTTAATCTCATAATAACTTCGAGTTTGTTCGGTTTTGGCGGATAGCTAGCCTAATTCGATTGGAATCTGGCCAATGAAAAGTGGTTTTTTATCTCATGATAAATTTGGTTTTGTTCTTTTTGACGAATTTCTAGTCTAATTCGATTGGAATCGAGAAAATGAAAAGTGGTTTTCGATTCCATGATAACTTCGGGTTCATTCATTTTTGGCAAATTGCTAGTCTAATTCGATCGGAATCGTGCCAATTAAATGTGGTTTTTGATTTCATGATATCATCGGATTTGTTCATTTTTAGCGGATAGCTAGTCTAATTCAATTGGAATTGAGCCAATGAAAAGTGATTTTTGATTTCATGATAACTTCAGTTTGTTCGTTTTTAGCAAATTGCTAGTCTAATTCGATTGGAATCGAGCCAATGAAAAGTGGTTTTTGATTTCATGACAACATCAGGTTTTTCATTTTTGGTGGATAGCTGATCTAATTCGATTGGGATCGAGCTAATGAAAAGTGTCTTTTGATTTCAAGATAACTTCGGGTTTGTTCATTTTTGGCGAATTGCTTGTCTAATTTGATTTGAATCGAGCCAAAGAAAAGTGTTTTCTGATTTCTTGATAACTTCAGGTTTGTTCGTTTTTGACGAATTGCTAGTCTAATTCGATTGGAATCAAGACAACGAAAAGTGGTTTTTGATTTCATGATAACTCCAAGTTTGTTCGTTTTTGGCGAATTGCTAGTCTAATTTGATTTGATTCGAGCCAACGTAAAGTGGTTTTTGATTGCATGATAACTTCGGGTTTGTTCATTTTAGGCGAATTTCTAGTCTAATTCGATTGGAATCGAGCTAATGAAATGTGGTTTTTGATTCCATGATTACTTCAGGTTTGTTTATTTTTGGCGAATTGCTACTCTAATTCGATTGGAATCGAGCCAATGAAAAGAGGTTTTTGATTTCAGGATAACTTTGGGTTTTTTCATTTTTGGCGAATTGCTAGTCTAATTCGATTGGAATCTTGCCAATAAAAAGTGGTTTTTAATTTCATGATAACCTCGTGTTTGTTCGTTTTTGGCGGATAGCTACTCCAATTCGATTGGAATTGAGCTAATGAAAAGTGGCTTTTGATTTCATAATAACTTCGGTTTCTTCATTTTTAGTGAATTGCTAGTCTAATTCGATTGGAATTGAGCCAATGAAAAGTGGTTTTTAATTTCATGCGAACTTCGGGTTTGTTCATTTTTGGTGGATATCTAGTCTAATTCGAATGGAATCGATCCAATGAAAAGTGGCTTTTGATTTCATGATAACTTCGGGTTTGTTCATTTTTGGCGAAATGATAGTCTAATTCGATTGGAATCGAGCCAATCAAAAGTGGTTTTTAATTTCATGATAACTTCGGGTTTGTTCCTTTTTGGCGAATAGCTAGTCTAATTCGATTAGAATCGAGCCAATGAAAAGTGGCTTTTGATTTCAAGATAACTTCGGTTTGTTCATTTTTGGCGAATTGCTAGTTTAATTCGATTGGAATCGAGCCAATGAAAAGTGGTTTTCGATTTTATGCTAACTTTGATTTGTTAGTTTTTGGCGAATTGCTAGTCCAATTCGATTGGAATCAAGCCAATGAAAAGTGGTTTTTGATTCCGTGATAACTTCAGGTTTCTTTATTTTTGACAAATTGCTAGTCTCGTTCGATTTGAGTCGAGCCAATGAAAAGTTTTTTTTGATTTCATGATAACTTTCGATTTGTTCATTTTTGGAGAATTGCTAGTCTAATTCAATTGAAATCGAGCCAAAGAAAATCGGTTTTTGATTTCTTGATAACTTTGGGGTTGTTCATTTTTATCACATTGCTAATCTAATTCGAATGGAATCAAGCCAATGAAAAGTAGCTTTTGATTTCATGATAACTTCGGTTTGTTCGTTGTTGGCGAATTGCTAGTCTAATTTGATTGGAATCGAGCCAATAAGAGGTGGTTTCTGATTCCATGATAACTTTAGGTTTGTTTATTTTTGGTGAATTGCTAGTCTAATTCGATTGGAATCGAGCCATTGAAAAGTGGTTTTTGATTTCATGATAACTTCGGGTTTGTTCATTTTTGGAGAATTGCTATTCTAATTCGATTGGAATCGAGCCTATGAAAAGTGTGTTTTGAGTTCATGATAACTTTCGATTTGTTCATTTTTGGCGAATTGCTAGTTCTATTCGATTGGAATCAAGCTAATGAAAAGTGCCTTTTGATTCCATGATAACTTCTGGTTTGTTCTTTTTAGGCAAATTGCTAGTCTAATTCGATTGGAATCGAGCCAATGAAAAGTGGTTTTTGATTTCATGATAACTTCGATTTGTTCATTTTTTGCGAATTTCTAGTCTAATTCGATTGGAATTGAGCCAATGAAAAGTGGTTATTGATTCCATGATAACTTCGTGTTTTTTCATTTTTGGCGAATTGCTAGTCTAATTCGATTGGAATCTTGCCAATAAAAAGTGGTTTTTAATTTCATGATAACCTCGTGTTTGTTCGTTTTTGGCGGATAGCTACTCCAATTTGATTGGAATTGAGCTAATGAAAAGTGGCTTTTGATTTCATAATAACTTCGGTTTCTTCATTTTTAGTGAATTGCTAGTCCAATCCGATTGGAATTGAGCCAATGGAAAGTGGTTTTTAATTTCATGTGAACTTTGGGTTTGTTCATTATTGGTGGATATCTAGTCTAATTCGAATGGAATCGATCCAATGAAAAGTGGCTTTTGATTTCATGATAACTTCGGGTTTGTTCATTTTTGGCGAAATGATAGTCTAATTCGATTGGAATCGAGCCAATCAAAAGTGGTTTTTAATTTCATGATAACTTCGGGTTTGTTCCTTTTTGGCGAATAGCTAGTCTAATTCGATTAGAATCGAGCCAATGAAAAGTGGCTTTTGATTTCAAGATAACTTCGGTTTGTTCATTTTTGGCGAATTGCTAGTCTAATTCGATTGGAATCGAGCCAATGAATTGATTTCAGGATAACTTCGGGTTTCTTCATTTTTTGGCGAATTACTAGTCTAATTCGATCGGAATCGAGCCAAAGAAAAGTAGTTTTTGATTTCTTGATAACTTCGGGTTTGTTCATTTTTGGCAAATTGCTAGTCTAATTCGATTGGAATCGAGCCAACGAAAAGTGATTTTTGATTTCATTAAAACTTCGAGTTTGTTCGTTTATGGTGAATTGCTAGTCTAATTCGATTGGAATCGAGCCAATGAAAAGTGGTTTTTTAATTCATGGTAACTTCAGGTTTTTTCATTTTTGGCGAATTGCTAGTCTAATTTGATTTGAATCGAGCTAATGAAAAGTGGCTTTTGATTTCATGATAACTTCGATTTGTTCATTCTTGGCGAATTCTAGTCTAATTTGATTGGAATCGAGCCAATGAAAAGTGGTTTTCGATTCCATGATAACTTCGGATTTGTTCATTTTTGGCGAATTGCTAGTCTAATTCGATTAGAATCTAACCGATTACAAGTGGTTTTTAATTTCATGATAACTTCGTGTTTGTTCGATTTTAGCGGATAGCTACTCTAACTCAATTGGAATCGAGCCAATGAAAAGTGGTCTTTGATTTCATTATAAATTCAGTTTATTCATTTTTGGTGAATTACTATTCTAATTCGATTGGAATCGATCCAAGGAAAAGTGATTTTTGATTTCATGATAACTTCGGCTTTGTTCATTTTTGGTGGATAGCTTGTCTAATTCGAATCGAGCCAATGAAATATGGCTTTTGATTTAATGATAACTTCGATTTTGTTCGTCTTAAGCGAATTTCTAGTCTAATTTGATTGGAATCGAGCCAACGAAAAGTGGTTTTTGATTTTATGATAACTTTGGGTTTTTTCATTTTGGGCGAATTGCTAGTCTAATTCGATTGGAATCGAGCCAATGAAAAGTGGTTTTTAATTTCATGTTAACTTCGGGTTTGTTCCTTTTTGGTAGATAGCTAGTCTAATTCGATTGGAATCGAGCCAATGAAATGTGGCTTTTAATTTCAAGATAACTTCGGTTTGTTCCTTTTTGGTGAATAGCTAGTCTAATTTGATTGGAATCGAGCCAATGAAAAGTGGTTTTTAGTTTCATGCTGACTTCGATTTGTTTGTTTTTGGCGAACTGCTAGTCCGATTCGATTGGAATCAAGCAAATGAAAAGTTGTTTTTGATTCCATGATAACTTCAAGTTTCTTTATTTTTGATAAATTGCTAGTCTAATTAGATTGGAATCGAGCCAATGAAAAGTGGTTTTTGATTTCTTGATAACTTCAAGTTTGTCCATTTTTGGAGAATTGATAGCCTAATTCGATTGGAATCGAGCCAATGAAAAATGGGTTTTGAATTCATGATAACTTTTGATTTGTTCATTTTTGGCGAATTGCTTTTCCAATTCGATTAGAATCAAGCTAATGAAAAGTGGCTTTTATTTTCATGATAACTTCGGGTTTGTTCGTTTTAGGCGAATTGCTAGTCTAATTGGATTGGAATCGAGCCAATGAAAAGTGGTTTTTGATTTCATGATAACTTCGGGTTTGTTCATTTTTGGTGAATTGCTAGTCTAATTCGATTGGAATCGAGCCAATGAAATGTGGGTTTTGAATTCATGATAACTTTCGATTTGTTCATTTTTAGCGAATTGCTAGTCCAATTCGATTGGAATCGAGCTAATGAAAAGTGCCTTTTGATTTCATGATAACTTCGGGCTTGTTCATTTTAGGTGAATTGCTAATCTAATTCGATTGGAATCAAGCCAACGAAAAGTGATTTTTGATTTTATGATAATTTCGGGTTTGCTTATTTTTGGTGAATTGCTAGTCTAATTCGATTGGAATCGAGCCAATGAAAAGTGATTTTTGATTTCATGATAACTTCGGGTTTGTTCATTTTTGGAGAATTGCTAGTCTAATTCGATTGGAATCGAGCCAATGAAAAGTGATTTTTGATTTCATGATAACTTCGGGTTTGTTCATTTTTGGAGAATTGCTAGTCTAATCCGATTGGAATCGAGCCAATGAAAAGTGGGTTTTGAATTCATGATAACTTTCGATTTGTTCATTTTTGGCGAATTGCTAGTCCTATTCGATTGGAATCGAGCTAATGAAAAGTGCCTTTTGATTCCATGATAACTTCTTGTTTGTTCATTTTAGGCAAATTGCTAGTCTAATTCGATTGGAATTGAGCTAATGAAAAGCGATTTTTGATTTCATGATAACTTCGATTTCTTCATTTTTTGCGAATTTCTAGTCTAATTTGATTGGAATCGAGCCAATGAAAAGTGGTTATCGATTCCATGATAACTTCGTGTTTTTCCATTTTTGGCGAATTGCTAGTCTAATTCAATTGGAATCTTGCCAAACAAAAGTGGTTTTTAATTTCATGATAACCTCGTATTTGTTCGATTTTAGTGGATAACTACTCCTATTCGATTGGGATTGAGCTAATGAAAAGTGGCTTTTGATTTCATAATAACTTCGGTTTCTTCATTTTTAGCGAATAGCTAGTCTAATTCGAATGGAATCGAGCAATGAAAAGTGGTTTTTGATTTCATGATAACTTCAGATTTGTTCATTTTTGGTGAATTGCTAGTCTAATTCGATTGGAATCGAGCCAATGAAAAGTGGTATTTAATTTCATGATAACTTCGGGTTTGTTTGTTTTTGGCGGATAGCTACTCCTATTCGATTGGAATTGAGCTAATGAAATGTGGCTTTTGATTTCATGATAACTTCGGTTTGTTCATTTTTAGCGAATTGCTAGTCTAATTCGATTGGAATCGAGCAATGAAAAGTGGTTTTTGATTTCATGATAACTTCGGTTTGTTCATTTTTGTCCTATTCGATTGGAATTAAGCTAATGAAAAGTGGCTTTTGATTTCATGATAACTTCGGATTTGATCATTTATGGTGAATTGTTAGTCTAATTTGATTGGAATCGAGCCAATGAAAAGTGGTTTTTAACTTCATGCGAACTTCGGGTTTGTTCATTTTTTGTGGATAGCTAGTCTAATTCGAATGGAATCGAGCCAATGATGGCTTTTGATTTCATGATAACTTCGGGTTTGTTCGTTTTTGGCAAAATGATAGTCTAATTCGATTGGAATCGAGCCAATAAAAAGTAGTTTTTGATTTCATGATAACTTCAGGTTTATTCGTTTTGGGCGAATTGCTGGTCTAATTCGACTGGAATCGAGCCAATGGAAAATGTTATTTAATTTCATGATAACTTTGGTTTGTTTGTTTTTGGCGGATAGCTAGTCTAATTCGATTGGAATCGAGCCAATGAATTGATTTCATGATAACTTCGGGTTTGTTCATTTTTGGTAAATTACTCGTCTAATTCGATCAGAATCGAGCCAAAGAAAAGTTGTTTTCGATTTCTTGATAACTTCGGGTTTGTTCATTTTTAGCAAATTGCTAGTCTAATTTGATTGGATTTGAGCCAACGAAAAGTGGTTCTTGATTTCATTATAACTTCGAGTTTGTTCGTTTATGGCGAATTGCTAGTCTAATTCGATTGGATTCGAGCTAATGAAAAGTGGTTTTTCATTTCATGGTAACTTCGAGTTTTTTCATTTTTGGCGAATTGCTAGTCTAATTTGATTTGAATCGAGCCAATGAAAAGTGGCTTTTGATTTCATGATAACTTCGATTTGTTCATTTTTGGCGAATTTCTAGTCTAATTTGATTGGAATCGAGCCAATGAAAAGTGGTTTTCGATTCCATGATAACTTCGGGTTTGTTCATTTTTGGTGAATTGCTAGTCTAATTCGATTGGAATCTAGCCGAGTAAAAGTGGTTTTTAATTTAATGATAACTTCATGTTTGTTCGTTTTTAGCAGATAGCTACTCTAACTCAATTGGAATCGAGCTAATGAAAAGTGGTCTTTGATTTCATTATAACTTCAGTTTATTCGTTTTTGGTGAATTACTATTCTAATTCGATTGGAATCGATCCAAGGAAAAGTGGTTTTTGATTTCATGATAACTTCGGGTTTGTTCATTTTTGGCGAATTGCTAGTCTAAATCGATTGGAATCGAGCCAATGAAAAGTGGTCTTTAATCTCATAATAACTTCGGGTTTGTTCGTTTTTGGCGGATAGCTAGTCCAATTCGATTGGAATCTAGTCAATGAAAAGTGGTTTTTTTATCTCATGATAAATTTGGGTTTGTTCTTTTTGACAAATTGCTAGTCTAATTCGATTGAAATCGAGCCAATGAAAAGTGGCTTTTGATTTCATGATAACTTCGGGTTTGTTATTTTTGGCGAATTGCTAGTCTAATTCGATTGGAATCGAGCGAATGAAAAGCAGCTTTTGATTTCATGATAACTTCGGGTTTGTTTGTTTTCGTGGAATTACTATTCTAATTCGATTGGAATCGATCCAAGTGGCTTTTGATTTCATGATAACTTCGGTTTTGTTCATTTTTGGCGAATTGCTAGGCTAAATCAATTGGAATCGAGCCAATGAAAAGTGGTTTTTAATCTCATAATAGCTTCGGGTTTGTTCTTTTTTGGCAGGTAGCTAGTCCAATTCGATTGGAATCTCGCCAATGAAAAGTGATTTTTTATCACATGATAACTTCGAGTTTGTTCATTTTTGGCGAATTGCTAGTCTAACTTGATTGGAATCGAGCCAATGAAAAGTGATTTTTGATTTCATGATAACTTCGGTTTGTTCATTTTTGGCGAATTGCAAGTCTAATTCGATTGGAATCGAGCCAATGAAAAGTGGCTTTTAATTTCATGATAACATCGGTTTGTTCATTTTTGGCGAATTGCTAGGCTAAATCAATTGGAATCGAGCCAATGAAAAGTGGTTTTTAATCTCATAATAGCTTCGGGTTTGTTCTTTTTTGGCAGGTAGCTAGTCCAATTCGATTGGAATCTCGCCAATGAAAAGTGATTTTTTATCACATGATAACTTCGAGTTTGTTCATTTTTGGCGAATTGCTAGTCTAACTCGATTGGAATCGAGCCAATGAAAAGTGATTTTTGATTTCATGATAACTTCGGTTTGTTCATTTTTGGCGAATTGCAAGTCTAATTCGATTGGAATCGAGCCAATGAAAAGTGGCTTTTAATTTCATGATAACACCGGTTTGTTCGTTTTTGGCGAATTGCTAGGCTAAATCGATTGGAATCGAGCCAATGAAAAGTGGTATTTAATCTCATAATAACTTCGGGTTTGTTCATTTTTGGCGGATATCTAGTCCAATTTGATGGGAATCTAGCCAATGAAAAGTGGTTTTTTTTATCTCATGATAACTTCGGGTTTGTTCATTTTTGGTTAATTGCTAGTTTAATTCAATTGGAATCGAGCCAATGAAATTTGATTTTTGATTTCATGCTAACTTCAATTTATTCGTTTTTGGCGAATTGTTAGTCTAATTTGATTGGAATCGAGCCAATAAAAATTGGTCTTTGATTCCATGATAAGTTCAGGTTTATTTATTTTTAACTAATTGCTAGTCTAATACAATTGGAATCGAGCCAATGAAATGTGGTTTTTTGATTTTCTAATAACTTCGGGTTTGTCCGTTTTTGGAGAATTGCTAGTCTAATTTGATCGGAATCGAGCCAATGAAAAGTGGGTTTTGAATTCTTGATAACTTTCGATTTGTTCATTTTTGGCGAATTGCTTGTCCAATTCGATTAGAATCGAGCTAATGAAAAGTCGCTTTTGATTTCGTGATAACTTCGGGTTTGTTCGTTTTAGGCGAATAACTAGTCTAATTCGATTGGAATCGAGCCATTGAAAAGTGGTTTTTGATTTCATGATAACTTCGGGTTTGTTCATTTTTGGCGAATGGCTAGTCTAATTCGATCGGAATCGAGCCAAAGAAAAGTGGTTTTTGATTTCTTGTTAACTTCGGGTTTGTTTATTTTTGGTGAATTGCTAGTCTAATTCGATTGGAATTGAGCCAACGAAAACTGTCCTTTGATTTCATGATAACTTCGGGTTTGTTCATTTTTGGCGAATTGTTAGTCTAATTTGATCGGAATTGAGCAAATGTAAGGTGGTTTTTGATTCCATGATAACTTCGGGTTTGTTTATTTTTGGTGAATTGCTAGTCTAATTCGATTGGAGTCGAGCCAATGAAAAGTGGTTTTTGATTTCATGATAACTTCGGGTTTGTTCATTTTCGGAGAATTGCTAGTCTAATTTGATTGGAATTGAGCCAATGAAAAGTGGGTTTTGAATTCATGATAACATTCGACTTGTTCATTTTTGGCGAGTTGCTAGTCCAATTCGATTGGAATCGAGCTAATGAAAAGTGCCTTTTGATTTTATGATAACTTCGGGTTTATTCGTTTAAGACAAATTACTAGTCTAATTCGATTGGAATCGAGCCAACGAAAAGTGGGTTTTGATTTCATGATAACTTCGATTTGTTCATTTTTTGCGAATTTCTAGTCTAATTCGATTGGAATCGAGCCAATGACAAGTGGTTTTTGATTCCGTGATAACTTCGTGTTTGTTCAATTTTGGCGAATTGCTAGTCTAATTCGATTGGAATCTAGCCAATTAAAAATGGTTTTTAATTTCATGATAACTTCGTGTTTGTTCGTTTTTGGCGGATAGCTACTCCTGTTCGATTGGAATTGAGCCAATGAAAAGTGGTTTTTGATTTCACTATAACTTCGGTTTGTTCATTTTTGGCGAATTGCTAGTCTAATTCGAATGGAATCGAGCTAATGAAAAGTGGCTTTTGATTTCATGATAAATTCGATTTGTTCATTTTTGGCGAATTGCTAGTTTAATTCGATTGTGTAGAACCCCAAATAATTCTAGACACCTTAGTGGCACTAAGACATGAATATTGGATGACTAAAGTATATACTTTAGATTTTTAGTCTCATTTGAGACCCATTTTCGACATCGGAAACATTCGGTTTGGAAAATGATATCTAAATAAAATTTTAGCTCTTTGAGTTAGCTTTCCAACACACTTTGAATTACCTCAATCGGATATTGGGAGAAGAAGTTATGATAGAAACACTGAAAGCTGTGCAGTGTCAACCGGACTACAGCCAGTCGATCGAAACTGCTTGAAATGAAAATTCTCGTTTTTCTCTAGAATTTAAATATTTATTTTCATCAATTATTTCCTCAAAGGACCACCGACGTTTTTGGCAATAAAAACCCACTAAATTGAAGTTTTTAACCTCAAACTTAAATGGCACTCATGTTTTCTCTCTTAAATGAAATTTGACCCTTCATTTGCTTTAAGTTATGGGATATTTACCTATAAATAAAGACCTCATTTCACTCATTTTTTTTCTCACACCAAAAGCAAGAGCTTTTACATACTAAAGAAAGAGGTTTCAAGAGAGAAAAAGAGAGAGAGGAAAACTATTTTTCCTAGAAGTTTAAGAAGTGTTTTTAAGCATCAATATTGCTCGGTTTTCAAACATCCAAGGAGTGCATTTCTTTCAACGTCCAAGTTTCATCGAAGTTTTCAATCCAAGTTTTCAAAGTTTCAAAAGCATCAATCAAGGTAGGTAGAGGTGCAATGTGTTTAATCGTGTTAAGTTATAAGTTTCGATTCATGTTAATGTTTGTATGTCAAATGGTACCCCGGTACGGCATATCCCTCTATGTTAATGGTTGTATGTCAAATGGTACTGCGGTATGGCATACCCCTCTATGTTGTAGAAATGTTCGTATGTCAAATGGTGCCCTTGGATACGGTATACCCCTTCATGTCAAATGGTGCCTCCAGGTACGGCATGTATGAAAAGTTATAAAGTTAATATTTTGAAATGTATAGTTTGATCATGAATGTACCTATGACACCTATTGAGTTTTTCAACTCACGGGTTTAATCCCATCTCTACAGATTGAAGGAATTCTACCTTGGGCATGGATGGAGGAGAAGATGGAGAGTGATGCAACAAGCCCATGGAAATCCGGTGAATAAGTGATTTGGATTTATTTTTATGAAATGTTTTCCAATTTTATTTCTTTAAAGTTTTGAATAACGCAGAATGCGAGAACAAGTTATGTTTTCTTCAAATAAATTACATTTTGTTGTTTTGAAAAATGATTCAGTGTTTTTGTTTAAAGTATTTGAAGTATTGTTATTTAAATTATTATCCGAAGATGTAAGCTTCTGCTAAAACGTATACACTTGTTACTAAACCACCGGTTAAACTAAGTAAAGTAAGTAGCGTTTCGATCCACTAGGGGTCGGGGCGTTACAGCGTGGTATCAGAGCAAGGTTTAGCCGGTTCTGTAGACCAAGTATGTTTTTTTAAAAAACAAAACGAAAATGAAAACTTTAAGGTATTCCATGGCATCGTGCATCCATCCATCAATCTCATCCTATGGCCCAGGTATGTTCATGTTTAAAGTTAATGATTATGTTATGATGCTTTGATATGATTTAGAGATGTGTTATTTAAAGATATGTAATGGACTTGGGCAAAAGCTAAGGGCTTAAAAGGAATTGTATGATATGAAAGTTTAAATATTTGCATGTTTTCTTTAAGTAAAGAAAAAGTATAATGTATGTGAAAATGCAACAGATATGGCTCGTAGAACAGCTAGGGCATATAGAGAAGCATTGAATCGTAGAATTGTTATTCATTCCTATGAAAACTATGTAACTGGTCCGACCCGATTGCTTAGCGAACATGTGTATGACATCTATGAGAGATGCATGATGGCGATTAATGCTGGAATGGAGATCACGCATATTGAGGCCATAAATAACCTCATACACTCCCTCCTGCCTCAATGGGGAGATATGGGAGTCACGGTTAGAGATAAAATGTTAGAAGGTAACCCAAACCAGTTTGAGTTTGAGAGGTATTACCATGCCCTGATTGATTTGTGGGATGATGTAATTCATGAGGAGCCTGAGGAGGAACCTTTGGCTAAGGAAAAAGATCCCGAAGAAGAACCCGAGGATGATTTAGAGAATGATCTTGAGCCTGAGCCACAGGTTGAGATGGACATAGAGTCCGGACCTAAGGCAGAAGCTCCACCCAAGAAGATTCGTAGAACTTATAGGGATTAGATTTAAATCCTTGTAATAGCTTCCCTTATGTCAATAAATAAAATACTATCTTCTTTGCTTTACTATTCGAAGAATGAAACTAATAAGAACCATATGTTTTGTCTAAAGGAAATGGCCCGCGCAAACCAAAACATGATAAGAGACCTCCTCCGAGCGGTTCAAGACCTAGGCAGGCAAAACCTGAACCAACCTCAACCCCTACAACTAGCTCCTAATGTTCCAAATCATGCTTCAGTGGTCGAGCAATTTCGAAGGCACAAGCCCCCTGCCTTCAACGGAGCAGCTAATCCACTTGCAGCCGAGGAGTGGCTTCGTAAGTTGGATCGTATATTCCGATTGATAGGGTGGACGGACGCTCAGAAAGTCCAGTGTGCTGAGTTCATGTTCTCCGGTGATGCAAGTCACTGGTGGGACTCAATGTCAAGGACAAGGACCCCTGAGCAACAAGCAGAATTGACTTGAGAGAGTAATGGACAAGTACTTTCCCCAGTCCTTGAGGGGTCATAAAGAAAATGAATTCCTCCAACTTAAGCAAAAGACTAAGTCCCTAACTGAGTATGATAGGAAGTTTGATCAACTTTCAAGGTATGCTCCACATCTAGTTGATACTGAGGATAAGAAGGTACGAAGGTTTGAACAAGGCCCAAACTCGGATATAAGCATGATACTTATGTCCCATCGCTTCACCACATACCGTGAAATGCTGGAAAGAGCTCATGCTATTTGGTACCAGAAGACTAGCGCCGAACAACATAGTCAACTGCTCAATCAACTGGACAATGGTAACATGGGAAAAAGGAAATGGAATGGCCAGGACAAGGGAAAAGGCAAGTGGCAGAACAAGAAAGCTAATGGCGGAGCCAATGCCAGCAAAAGCATTGTGCCGGTTACTGCGCCTTGTTCTAAGTGTGGAAGGACACATCGTGATGAGTGCTTATAAGGGAAAAATGTTTGTTTCCGATGTGGCAAGCTAGGACATATCATTAGGGATTGTCCCACACATACCCAGAAGAAGGATGATAACAGCGACCAGAACTAGAAAGGGAAAGTACGAGTTTTTGCATTGACTCAACAGGATGCAAAGGAAAACTCTAATGTCATAGCAGGTACTCTACTGATAGCTAATACACCTGCTTATGTATTGTTTGATTCAAGAGCTACACACTCCTTTGCTTCAACAACTTTTATGGCTAAATCTTGTATTACCTGTGATAAGTCGGAAGGTACATTAGAAGTTAGTATTCCTTCGGGCAACCCTTTGAATACTGATAGAATAGCCAAGTCAGTAAGTATCGAAGTTGAGGGAAAACCAATGGAAGCGAACCTATACAAGATAGAAATGAAGGATTTTGATGTAATACTAGGCATGGATTGGTTAGGTTGTAATTACGCCACCATCCGATGTAAGGAAATGGAAGTATCATTTCAGAAACTAGAGAGGAACCATTTTCATTCCTTGGGATAAAGATGAAACCCCTTATTCGACTAGTATCGACTTTACAAGCTGAGAAGATGTTGAGAAAAGAAACATGTCAAGGATATCTAGTAAGTATCTCAGGAGGGAAATAAGAGACGATGAGGGTTAAAGATGTACAAATATGGGAATTCGTAGATGTGTTTCCAGAAGATCTATTTGGTATTCCACCCGATAGACAAGTGGAATTCACCATAGACCTAATTCTCGGAGCGGCACCAGTATCTAAGGCCCCATACCGAATGGCCCCAAAGGAACTACAAGAATTAAAGAAGCAGTTGCAAGAACTCCTAGATATGGGCTTCATACGACCAAGCGTATCTCCATGGGGTGCGTCGATGTTGTTTGTAAAGAAGAAAGATGGAAGCATGAGGATGTACATCGATTATAGGGAGATAAATTGATTAACCATCAAGAATAAGTACCCACTCCCGAGGATTGAGGATCTGTTAGATCAACTGAAAGGAGCTAAGGTATTTTCCAAGATCAACTTACGATCGGGATACCATCAACTGAAAGTAGAGACAAAGGATATACCTAAGATAGCTTTTAGAACTCGACATGGACACTACGAGTTTACGGTGATGCCGTTTGGGCTAACCAATGCACCTGTAGTGTTCATGGACCTGATGAATCAAGTGTTTCATCAATACTTGGATAAGTTTGTCATAGTCTTCATCGATGACATTTTGATATATTCTAAGAGTAAGGAGCAACATGAAGAGCACTTGAGAATAGCCTTAGAGGTATTATGCAAGGAGAAGCTATATGCCAAATTCAAGGAGTGCGAGTTTTGGCTTGAACGAGTTGGATTTCTTGGACATGTAGTTACTGCCCAAGGGATTGAAGTAGATCCAGCAAAAGTAGAAGCAGTAACCAACTGGAAAACACCAACAAATGCTGGCGAAGTACGGAGTTTTCTAGGATTGGCTGGATATTATAGGAGATTCATAGAAGGATTCTCCAAAATAGTTGGACCAATGACGCAGCTTACAAGGAAGGGAGTAAAATTCCAATGGACGGAAAAATGCGAACAAAGTTTCCAAGAACTTAAGCCGAAGTTGATATTAGCACCTGTATTAACAATACCTGAAGGTACGGAAGGGTTTGTTATATACAACGACGCATCCAAGCGAGGATTGGGATGTGTACTAATGTAGAATGGAAAAGTGAGAGCCCATGCTTCAAGACAATTGAAGAAACATGAGCAGAACTATCCGACGCATGATTTAGAACTTGTAGCGGTAGTACATGCTTTGAAGATATGGCGACACTACTTGTATGGACGGAAGTGTGATATCTGTACAGATCACAAAAGTCTCAAGTATTTCTTCACATAGAAGGAATTGAATATGCGACAAAGACGATGGTTGGAATTGTTGAACGATTACGACTGCACTATTCACTACCATCTGGGTAAGGCTAATGTTGTGGCCGACGCTCTAAGTAGAAAATCAATGGGACAATTGACGTCACTACCCACCTCTCAAGTGGAGTTAGTCAAGGACTTGGAAAAGTTGCAGATCGAAGTGGTTACCACACCAGGACAAGTCACTACTCGTTTAGCAGCTTTTATAATTCGACCTACTCTTAGAGATCGAATTATAGAAGCACAAAATAAAGACTCACTTTTGCAGAAGATTAAGAATGAAGTTGATATCGATAAGAAAAAGGACTTTGGAATTACAAAGGATCAGGCACTGATATTTAGAGGAAGAATTTGCGTGCCTAAGGATGAAGCCTTGAGAAACGAGATATTAAAAGAAGCTCATTCCACCCCGTACATCGCACATCCCGGTGGTACAAAAATGTATCGAGATCTTTGAGATACATTTTGGTGGAGAAATATAAGATGTATAGGGCTGTCCGTGCAGAAGTGCACGGTTTGTCAATAGGTTAAGGCAGAACACCAAAAACCAGTTGGATTGTTAAATCCAATCGATATACCTAAATGGAAATGGGAAAATATCACGATGGACTTTGTGGTTGGATTCCCGAAGTCAACAAGAGGAAACAATGCTATATGGGTAGTAGTGGATCGACTAACGAAGTCAGCTCATTTTCTTCCAGTGAAAATGACATTCAGTTTAGACCAATTGGCACAGTTGTACATTAAAGAGGTTGTGAGATTACACGGTGTACCTGTATCCATTATGTCTGATAGAGACCCAAGGTTCACGTCCAAATTTTGGAAAAGTCTACAAAGAGCTATGGGAACGAAACTGGACTTTAGTACAGCATATCACCCTCAGTCCGATGGTCAGCCTGAAAGGACCATCCAAACTTTGGAAGACATGCTGAGAACATGTGTTTTGGATCTAGGAGGTAATTGGGAGTCATACTTACCTCTAGTAGAGTTCGCTTATAATAACAGTTTCCAAGCAACTATTGGAATGGCACCATACGAAGCCCTCTATGGTAGAAGATGTAGATCCCCTGTTCATTGGGATGAAGTCGAAAAGAAGAGAGTTTTAGGACCAGAAATAGTTGAAAGGACGGTCGAGGTAATAGATAAGATCCGTGCAAGAATAAAGGCAGCACAGGATCAACAAAAGACCTATGCAGATACAAGGAGGAAGGATTTAGAATTCCAAGTTGGGGATAAAGTGTTTCTGAAAGTAGCACCGATGAAAGGTGTACTTAGATTTGGAAAGAAAGACAAGCTATGACCCCGGTATATTGGACCTTTCGAGATACTTGATAGAGTCGGAAATGTGGCTTACCGACTAGCTTTGCCAACTGAATTATCGGCAGTGCACAATGTGTTCCATATATCGATGATAAAGAAGTATGTACATGATCCTAATCATGTAGTGAGTTATCAAACCTTGGAGGTACAGAAAGATTTTTCGTACGAGGAACTACCGATCAAGCTATTGGATCAAAAAGTGCATAAACTAAGGAATAAAGAGATTCAGCTAGTTAAGATATATTGGAATCATCACGGCGTAGAAGAAGCCACTTGGAAAAAAGAAGAAGAAGCCTAAGACAAGTATCCAACACTATTCGCCCAATCAGAAGGTAAATTTCGAGGACGAAATTTTAATTAAGATGTGGGGGATGTAGAACCCCAAATAATTCTAGACACCTTAGTGGTACTAAGACATGAATATTGGATGACTAAAGTATACTTCAGATTTTTAATCTCATTTGAGACCCATTTTCGACATAGAAAACATTTGGTTTGGAAAATGATATCTCAATAAAAGTTTTAGCTCTCTGAGTTATCTTTCTAATGCACTTTGAATTATCTCAATCGGATATCGGGAGATGAAGTTATGATAGAAACACTGAAAGCTGTGCAGTGTCAACCGGACTACAACCGGTCGACCGAAACTGCCTGAAATGAAAATTCTTGTTTCTCTCTAGAATTTAAATATTTATTTTCATCAATTATTTTCTCAAAGGGCCACCCACGTTTTTGGCAATAAAAACCCCACTAAATTGAAGCATTTAACCTCAAACTTAAATGGCACCCATGTTTTCTCTCTGAAATGAAATTTGACCCTTCATTTGCTTAAAGTTATGAGATATTTACCTATAAATAGAGACCTCATTTCAATCATTTTTTTCTCACACCAAAAGTAAAAGTTTTTACATACTAAAGAAAGAGTTTCCAAGAGAGAAAAAGACGGGGAGGAAAACTATTTTTCCTAGAAGTTGAAGAAGTGTTTTCAAGCATCAATTCTCAATGGTTTTCAAACATCCAAGGAGTGCATTTCTTTCAATGTACAAGTTTCATCGAAACTTTCAATCCAAGTTTTCAAAGTTTCAAAAGCATCAATCAAGGTAGGTAGAGGTGCAATGTGTTTAATTGTGTTAAGTTATAACTTTCGATTCATGTTAATGTTTGTATGTCAAATGGTACTCCGGTACGGCATATCCCTCTATGTTAATGATTGTATGTCTAATGGTACTGTGGTACGACATACCCCTCTATGTTGAAGAAATGTTCGTATGTCAAATGGTACCCTCGGGTACGGTATACCCCTTCATGTCAAATGGTGCCTCCAGGTACGGCATGTATGAAAAGTTATAAAGTTAATGTTTTGAAATGTATAGCTTGATCACGAATGCACCTATGACACCTATTGGATTTTTCAACTCACGGGTTTAATCTCATCTCTACAGATTGAAGGAATTCTACCTCGGGCATGGATGGAAGAGAAGATGGAGAGTGATGCAACGAGCCCATGGAAATCCAGTGAATAAGTGATTTGGATTTATTTTTATGAAATGTTTTCCAATGTAATTTCTTTAAAGTTTTGAATAACGCAGAATGCGAGAATAGGTTATGTTTTCTTCAAATAAATTACATTTTGTTGTTTTGAAAAATGATTCAGTATTTTTGTTTAAAGTATTTGAAGTATTGTTATTTAAATTATTATCTGAAGATGTAAGCTTCTGCTAAAACGTATACACTTGTTACTAAACCACCGGTTAAACTAAGTAAAGTAAGTAGCGTTCCGATCCACTAGGGGTCAGGGCGTTACAGATTGCAATCGAGCCAAAGAAAAGTGGTTTTTGATTTCTTGATAACTTCGGGTTGGTTCGTTTTTGGCGAATTGCTAGTCTAATTCGATTGGAATCGAGCCAACGAAAAGTGATTTTTCATTTCATGATAACTTCGAGTTTGTTCATTTTTGGCGAATTGCTAGTCTAATTCGATTGGAATCGAGCCAATAAAAAGTGGTTTTTGATTACATGGTAACTTCGGGGTTTTTCATTTTTGGCGAATTGCTAGTCCAATTCGATTGGAATCAAGCCAATGAAAAATGGCTTTTAATTTCATGATAACTTCGGGGTCGTTCATTTTTGACGAATTGCTAGTCTAATTCGAATGGAATCGAGCCAACGAAAAGTGGCTTTTGATTTCATGATAACTTCAAGTTTATTCATTTTTGGCGAATTACTAGTCTAATTCGATTGGAATCGAGCTAATAAAAAGTGGTTTTTGATTACATGGTAACTTCGGGGTTTTTCGTTTTTGGCGAATTGCTAGTCAAATTCGATTGGAATCAAGCCATTGAAAAGTGGCTTTTAATTTCTTGATTACTTCAATTTGTTCATTTTTTGTGAGTTGCTAGTCTAATTCGAATTGGAATCGAGCCAATGAGAAGTAGCTTTCAATTTTGTGATAACTTCGATTTTTTCGTTTTTGGCAAATTACTAGTCTAATGCGATTGGAATCGAGCCAATGAAAAGTGGCTTTCGATTTCGTGATAACTTCGGTTTGTTCGCTTTTGGCAAATTGCTAGTCTAATGCGATTGGAATTTAGCCAATGAAAAGTGGCTTTTGATATCATGATAACTTCAGTTTGTTCATTTTTGGCAAATTGCTAGTCTAATTCGATTGGAATCGAGCCAATGAAAAGTGGTTTTTTATTTCTTGGTAACTTCGGATTTTTTCATTTTGGGTAAATTGCTAGTCCAATTTGATTTGAATCAAGCCGATGAAAAGTGGCTTTTGATTTCTTGATAACTTTGATTTGTTCATTTTTTGTGAATTGCTAGTCTAATTCGATTGGAATCGAGCCAATGAAAAGTGGTTTTTAATTTCATTAGAACTTTGGGTTTGTTCATTTTTGGTGGATAGCTAGTCTAATTCGATTGGAATCTAGCCAATGAGAAGTGGCTTTCAATTTCATGATAACTTCGGTTTGTTCATTTTAGGCAAATTGCTAGTCTAATGCGATTGGAATCGAGCCAATGAAAAGTGGCTTTTGATTTCGTGATAACTTCGGTTTGTTCGCTTTTGGCATATTGCTAGTCTAATGCAATTGGAATTTAGCCAATGAAAAGTGGCTTTTGATTTCATGATAACTTTAGTTTGTTCATTTTTGGCAAATTGCTAGTCTAATTCTATTGGAATCGAGCCAATGAAAAGTAGTTTTTTTATTTCATGGTAACTTCGGGTTTTTTCATTTTGGGCGAATTGCTAGTCCAATTTGATTTGAATCGAGCCAATGAAAAGTGGCTTTTGATTTCATGATAACTTCGATTTGTTCATTTTTGATGAATTTCTAGTCTAATTCGATTGGAATCGTACCAATGAAAGGTGGTTTTCGATTCCATGATAACTTCAGGTTTGTTCATTTTTGGCGAATTGCTAGTCTAATTCGATTGGAATCTAGCCAATTAAAGTGGTTTTTAATTTCATGATAACTTCATGTTTGTTCATTTTTGGCGAATAGCTACTCTAATTTGATTGGAATCGAGCCAATGAAAAGTGGTTTTTTATTTCATTATAACTTCGATTTATTCGTTTTTGGTGAATTACTATTCTAATTCAATTGGAATCGATCCAAGGAAAAGTGGTTTTTGATTTCATGATGACTTCAGGTTTGTTCATTTTTGGCGAATTGCTAGTCTAAATCGATTGGAGTCGAGCCAATGAAAAGTGGTTTTTAATCTCATAATAACTTCGTGTTTGTTCGTTTTTGGCGGATAGCTAGTCCAATTCGATTGGAATCTGGCCAGTGAAAAGTGGTTTTTTATCTCATGATAACTTCGGGATTGTTCTTTTTGGCGAATTGCTAGCCTAATTCAATTGAAATCGAGCCAATGAAAAGTGGGTTTTGATTTCTTGATAACTCTAGGTTTGTTCATTTTTGGGGATCTACTATTCTAATTTGATTCAAATCAATCCAAGTGGCTTTTGATTTCATGATAACTTCGGGTTTGTTCGTTTTTGGCGAATTGCTAGGCTAAATCGATTGGAATCGAGCCAATGAAAAGTGGTTTTTAATCTCATAATAACTTTGGGTTTGTTCATTTTTGGCGGATAGCAAGTCCAATTTGATTGGAATCTAGCCAATGAAAAGTGATTTTTATCCCATGATAACTTCGAGTTTGTTCGTTTTTGGCGAACTGCTAGTCTAATTCAATTGGAATCAAGCCAATGAAAAGTCATTTTTGATTTCATGATAACTTCGATTCGTTCGTTTTTGGCGAATTGATTGTCTAATTCGATTGGAATCGAGCCAATGAAAATTAGCTTTTAATTTCATGATAACTTCGGTTTGTTCATTTTTCGTGAATTGGTAGGCTAAATTGATTGGAATCGAGCCAATGATAAGTGGTTTTTAATCTCATAATAACTTTGGGTCTGTTCATTTTTGGCGGACAGCTAGTCCAATTCGATTGGAATCTAGCCAATGAAAAGTGTTTTTTTATATCATGATAACTTCGGGTTTGTTCATTTTTGGTGAATTGCTAGTCTAATTCGATTGGAATCGAGCCAATGAAAAGTGGTTTTTGATTTCATCCTAACTTTGATTTATTCATTTTTGGCGAATTGCTAGTCTAATTCGATTGGAATCGAGCCAACGAAAAGTGGTTTTTGATTTCATCCTAACTTTGATTTATTCATTTTTGGCGAATTGCTAGTCTAATTCGATTGGAATCGAGCCAATGAAAAGTGTTTTTTTATATCATGATAACTTCGGGTTTGTTCATTTTTGGTGAATTGCTAGTCTAATTCGATTGGAATCGAGCCAATGAAAAGTGGTTTTTGATTTCATCCTAACTTTGATTTATTCATTTTTGGCGAATTGCTAGTCTAATTCGATTTGAATCGAGCACTAGCTTAAGGTTTATTTATTTTTGACGAATTTCTAGTCTAATTTGATTGGAATCGAGCCAATGAAAAGTGGTTTTTGATTTCATGATAACATCGGGGTTGTCCATTTTTGGAGAATTGCTAGTCTAATTCGATTGGAATCGAGCTAATGAAAAGTGGGTTTTGAATTCATGATAACTTTCGATTTGTTCATTTTTGGCGAATTTCTTGTCCAATTCGATTAGAATCGAACCAATCAAAAGTAGCTTTTGATTTCATGATAACTTTGGGTTCGTTCCTTTTTTGGCGAATTGCCCGTCTCATTCGATTGGAATTGAGTCAATGAAAAGTGGATTTTGATTTAATGATAACTTCGGGTTTGTTCATTTTTGGTGAATTACTAGTCTAATTCGATCGGAATCGAGCCAAAGAAAACTGGTTTTTGATTTCTTGATAACTTCAGATTTGTTCTTTTTTGGCAAATTACCAGTCTAATTCGATTGGAATCGAGCCAACGAAAAGTGGTTTTTGATTTCATGACAACTTTGAGTTTGTTCGTTTATGGCGAATTGCTAGTCTAATTCGATTGGAATCGAGCGAATGAAAAGTGGTTTTTGATTTCATGGTAACTTCGGATTTTTTCATTTTTGGCGGATTGCTAGTCTAATTTCATTTAAATCGAGCCAATGAAAAGTGATTTTTTATCTCATGATAACTTTGAGTTTGTTCATTTTTGGCGAATTGCTAGTCTAATTCGATTGAATCGAGCCAAGGAAAAGTGGTTTTTGATTTCATCCTAACTTCGATTTATTCATTTTTGGCGAATTGCTAGTCTAATTTGATTGGAATCGAGCCAATGAAAAGTGGTTTTTAATTCCATGATAACTTCAGGTTTATTTATTTTTGAAAAATTTCTAGTCTAATTCGATTGGAATCGAGCCAATGAAAAGTGGTTTTTTATTTCATGATAACTTCAGGTTTGTCCATTTTTGAAGAATTGCTAGTCTAATTCGATTGGAATCGAGCTAATGAGAAGTGGGTTTTGAATTCATGATAACTTTCGATTTGTTCATTTATGGCGAATTGCTTGTCCAATTCGAATAGAATCGAGCCAATGAAAAGCGGCTTTTGATTTCATCGTAACTTTGGGTTCGTTCCTTTTTGGTGAATTGCCAGTCTCATTCGATTGGAATCGAGTCAATGAAAAGTGATTTTTGATTTCATGATAACTTCGGGTTTGTTCATTTTTGGCGAATTGCTTGTCTAATTCGATTGGAATCGAGTCAATGAAAAGTGATTTTTGATTTCATGATAACTTCGGGTTTGTTCATTTTTGGCGAATTGCTAGTCTAATTCGATCGGAATCGATCCATAAAAAAGCGGTTTTTGATTTCTTGATAACTTTGGGTTTATTCATTTTTGACAAATTGCTAGTCTAATTCGATTGGAATCGAGCCAGCAAAAAGTGGCTTTTGATTTCATGATAACTACGGGTTTGTTATTTTTGGCGAATTGCTAGTTTAATTCGATTGAAATCGAGCCAATGAAAAGCGGCTTTTAATTTCATGATAACTTTGGGTTTGTTCGTTTTTAGGGAATTACTATTCTAATTCGATTGGAATCGATCCAAGTGGCTTTTGATTTCATAATAACTTCAGGTTTGTTCATTTTTGACGAATTGCTAGGCTAAATCAATTTCAATCGAGCCGATGAAAAGTGGTTTTTAATCTCATAATAACTTCGGGTTTGTTCATTTTTGGCGGATAGCTGGTCCAATTCGATTGGAATCTAGCCAATTAAAAGTGGTTTTTTATTTCATGATAACTTCGTGTTTGTTCATTTTTAGCGGACAGCTACTCTAATTCGATTGGAATCGATCTAATGAAAAGTGGTTTTTGATTTCATTATAACTTCAGTTTATTCATTTTTGGCGAATTGTTTGTCTAATTCGATTGGAATCGAGGCAATGAAAAGTTGCTTATGATTTCATGATAACTACGGTTTGTTCATTTTTGGTGCATTGATAGTCTAATTCGATTGCGATCGAGCCGAAGAAAAGCGGTTTTTGATTTCTTGATAACTTCGGGTTTGTTCATTTTTTGGCGAATTGCTAGTCTAATTCGATTGGAATCGAGCCAGTAAAAAGTGGTTTTTGATTACATGGTAACTTCGGGGTTTTTCTTTTTTGGCGGATTGCTATTCCAATTAGATTAGAATCGAGCTAATGAAAAGTGGCTTTTGATTTCATAATAACTTCGTGTTCGTTCGCTTTTGGCGAATTGCTAGTCTATTTCGATTGGAATCGAGCCAATGAAAAGTAGCTTTTAATTTCATGATAACTTTGGGTTTGTTTATTTCTGGCGAATTGCTAGTCCAATTCGATTTGAATCGAGCCATTGACAAGTGGCTTTCGATTTCTTGATAACTTCGATTTGTTCGTTTTTGGTGAATTACAGGTCAAATTCGATTGAAATCGAACCAATGAAAAGTGGCTTTTGATTTCATGATAACTTCGGGTTTGTTCATTTTGGCGAATTTCTAGTTTAATTCGATTGGAATCGAGCCAATGAAAAGCGGCTTTTGATTTCATGATAACTTCGATTTGTTCATTTTTGGCGAATTACTAGTCTAATTCGATTGGAATCGAGCCGATGAAAGGTGGTTTTTGATTCCACGATAACTTCAGGTTTGTTTATTTTTGGCGAATTGCTAGTCTAATGCGATTGGAATTGAGGCAATGAAATGTGGTTTTTGATTTTATGATAATTGGTAGTCTAATTCGATTGGAATCGAGCCAATGAAAAGTGGTTTTTGATCTCATCATAACTTCGGGTTTGTTCATTTTTGGCGGATAGCTAGCCAATTCGATTGGAATCTAGCCAATGAAAAGTGGTTTTTTTTATCTCATGATAACTTCGGGTATGTTCATTTTTGTCGAATTGCTAGTCTAATTCGATTGGAATCGAGCCAATGAAAAGTGGTTTTTGATTTCATGATAACATCGATTTTGTTCATTTTTGGCGAATTGCTAGTCCAATTCGATTGGAATCGAACCAATGAAAAGTGGGTTTTGATTCCATGATAAGTTAAGGTTTGTTTATTTTTGACGAATTACTAGTCTAATTCGATTGGAATCGATCCATTGAAAGGTGGTTTTTGATTTCATAATAACTTCGGGTTTGTTCATTTTTGGAGAATTGCTAGTCTAATTCGATTGGAATCGAGCCAATGAAAAGTGCGTTTTGAATTCATGATAACCTTCGATTTGTTCATTTTTGGCTAATTGCTAGTCCAATTCGATTAGAATCGAGCCAATGAAAAGTGGCTTTTGATTTCATGATAACTTCGGGTTTGTTCGTTTTAGGCGAATTGCTAGTCCAATTCGATTGGAATCAAGCTAATGAAAAGTGGTTTTTGATTCCATGATAACTTCAGGTTTCTTTATTTTTGGCAAATTGCTAGTCTAATTTGATGAATCGAGCCATTGAAAAGTGATTTTTGATTTCATGATAACTCCGGGTTTGTTCATTTTTGGAGAATTACTAGTCTAATTCGATTGGAATCGAGCCAATGAAAAGTGGGTTTTGAATTCATGATAACTTTCGATTTGTTCATTTTTAGCGAATTGCTAGACCAATTCGATTGGAATCGAGCTAATGAAAAGTGCCTTTTGATTTCATGACAACTTAGGGTTTGTTTGTTTTAGGCGAGTTGCTAGTCTAATTCGATTAGAATCGAGCCACCAAAAAGTGGTTTTTGATTACATGGTAACTTCGGGGTTTTTCCTTTTTTGCAAATTGCTATTCCAATTCGATTGAAATCGAGCTAATGAAAAGTGGCTTTTGATTTCATGATAACTTCAGGTTCGTTCGTTTTTGGCGAATTGCTAGTCCAATTCGATTGGAATTGAGCCAATGAAAAGTAGCTCTTGTTTTCATGATAACTTCAGGTTTGTTCTTTTTGGCGAATCGCTAGTCTAATTCGATTGGAACCGAGCCAATGAAAAGTGACTTTCGGTTTCTTGATAACTTCAGTTTGTTCGTTTTTGGTGAATTGCTAGTCTAATTCGATTGAAATCGAGCCAATGAAAAGTGACTTTTGATTTCATGATAACTTCGAGTTTGTTCATTTTTGGCGAATCACTAGTCTAATTCGATTGGAATCCAGCCAATGAAAAGTGGTTTTTGATTTCTTGATAACTTCGGTCTGTTCATTTTTGGCAAATTGCTAGTCTAATTCGATTGGAATCGAGCCGATGAAAGGTAGTTTTTGATTCCATGATAACTTCAGGTTTTTTTATTTTTGGCGAATTGCTAGTCTAACTCGAATGGAATTAAGCCAATGAAAAGTGTTCTTTGATTTCATGATAACTTCGGGTTTGTTCATTTTTGGAGAATTGCTAGTCTAATTCGATTGGAATCGAGCCAATGAAAAGTGGTTTTTAATCTAATAATAACTTTGGGTTTGTTCCTTTTTGGCGGATAGCTAGTCCAATTCAATAAGAATCTAGCCAATGAAAAGTGGTTTTTTATCTCTTGATAACTTCGGGTTTGTTCATTTTTGGTGAATTGCTAGTCTAATTCGATTGGACTCAAGCCAATAAAAAGTGGTTTTTGATTTCATGATAACTTCGATTTGTTCATTTTTGGCGAATTACTAGTCTAATTCGATTGAAATTGAACCAATGAAAAGTGGTTTTTGATTCCATGATAAATTGAGGTTTGTTTATTTTTGACAATTTGCTAGTTTAATTCGATTGGAATCGAGCCAATGAAAAGTGATTTTTATATCATGATAACTTCGGGTTTGTTCATTTTTTGCAAATTGCTAGTCTAATTCGATTGGAATCAAGCCAATTAAAACTGATTTTAGATTTCATGATAACTCGATTTGTTCGTTTCTGGTGAATTGCTAGTCCAATTCGACTGGAATCGAACCAATGAAAAGTGGTTTTTGATTGCATGATAAATTAAGGTTTGTTTATTTTTGACAAATTGCTAGTCTAATTCAATTGGAATCGATCCAATGAAAAGTGGTTTTTGATTTCATGATAACTTCGGGTTGTCGCTTTTTGGAGAATTGCTAGTCTAATTCGATTGGAATCGAGCCAATGAAAAGTGGGTTTTGAATTCATGATAACTCTCAATTTGTTCATTTTTTGGCAAATTTCTAGTCCAATTCGATTGGAATCGAGCCAATGAAAAGTGGCTTTTGATTTCATGATAACTTCGGGTTTGTTAGTTTTAGGCGAATTACTAGTCTAATTCAATTGGAATCAAGCCAATGAAAAGTGGTTTTTGATTTTATGATAACTTCGGCTTTGTTCGTTCTTGGTAAATTGCTAGTCTAATTCAATTGGAATCGAGCCTATGAAAGTGATTTTTGATTTCATGATAACTTCGAGTTTGTTCGTTATTGGCGAATTGCTAGTCTAATTTGATTGGAATACAGCCAATGAAAAGTGGTTCGTAATTTCATAAGAACTTCCAGTTTGTTCCTTTTTGGTGCATAGCTAGTCTAATTCGATTGGAATCAAGCCAAGAAAAGTGGCTATTGATTTCTTGATAACTTTGGGTTTCTTCAATTTTAGCGAATTGCTAGTCTAATTCGATTGCAATCGGCCCAATGAAAAGTGGTTTTTGATTTCATGATAACTTCGATTTGTTCATTTTTGCCGAATTGCTAGTCTAATTCGATTGGAATGGAGCAGATGAAAAGTGGTTTTTGATTCCATGATAACTTTGGTTTGTTCATTTTTGACGAATTGCTAGTCTAATTTGATTGAAATCGAGTAAATGAAAAGTGGTTTTTGATTCCATGATAACTTCAGGTTTATTTTTTTGGCAAATCGCTGGTCTAAGTCAATCGGAATCGAGCCAACGAAAAGTGGCTTTTGATTTCATGATAACTTCAAGTTTGTTCATTTTTGGTGATTTGCTAGTCTAATTCGATCGGAATCAAGCCAATGAAAATTGGCTTTTGATTTCATGATAACTTCGGGTTTGTTCATTTTTGACGAATTGCTAGTCTAAATTCATTGGAATCGAGCCAATGAAAAGTTCATGATAACTTCGGCTTTGTTCGTTTTTAGCGAATTGCTAGTCTAATTCGATTGGAATCACGCCAATGAAAAACGGCTTTTGATTCCATGATAAATTCGGGTTTGTTCATTTTTGGCGAAAGCCTAGTATAATTCGATTGGAATCGAGTCAATCAAAAGTGGTTTTTGATTTCAAGATAACTATGAATTTGTTCATTTTTGTCGAATCACTAGTCTAATTCGATTGGAATTGAGTCAATGAAAAGTGGCTTTTGATTTCTGGATAACTTCAGTTTGTTCGTATTTGGCGAATTGCTAGTCTAATCCGATCGAAATCGAGCCAATGAAAAGTAGCTTTTCATTTCATGACAACTTTGGGTTTGTTCGTTTTTGGCGAATTGCTAGTCTAAATCGATTGGATTCGAGCCAATGAAAAGTGGTTTCTAATCTTAAAATAACTTCAAGTTTGTTCATTTTTGGCGGAAAGCTAGTCCAATTCGATTGGAATCTTGCCAATGAAAAGTGGTTTTTAATCTCATGATAACTTTGGGTATGTTCATTTTTGGCGAATTGCTATTCTAATTCGATTGGAATCTAGCCAATAAAAATTGGTTTTTGATTTCATGATAACATCGGTTTGTCCATTTTTGGCGAATTGCTAGTCTAATTCGATCGGAATCGAGCCAATGAAAAGTGGCTTTTGATTTTATGATACTTCGGGTTTGTTCATTGTTGGCGAATTGCAAGTCCAAATCGATTGGAATCGAGCGAATGAAAAGTGGCTTTTAATCCCATAATAACTTCGGGTTTGTTCATTTTTGGCAGATAGCTAGCCCAATTCCATTGGAATCAAGGCAATGAAAAGTGGTTTTTTATCTCTTGATAACTTCTGGTTTGTTCATTTTTGATGAATTGCTAGTCTAATTCGATTGGAATTGAGCCAATGAAAAGTTGTTTTTGATTTCACGATAACTTCGGTTTGTTCATTTTTGGCGAATTGCTAGTCTAATTCGATTGGGATCAAGCTAACGAAAAGTGATTTTTGATTTCTTGATAACTTCAGTTTGTTAGTTTTTGACGAATTGCTAGTATAATTCGATTGGAATCGAGCAAATGAAAAGTGATTTTTGATTCCATGATAACTTCAGGTTTGTTCATTTTTGGCGAATTGCTAGTCTAATTCGATTGAAATCGAGCCAATGAAAAGCGGCTTTTGATTTCATGATAACTTCGGGTTTGTTCATTTTTGGCTAATTCCTTGTCTAATTCGATTGGAATCGAGCGAATGAGAAGTGGTTTTTGATTTGACGATAACTTTGGGTTTGTTCCTTTTTTGGTGAATTGCTAGTCTAATTCGATTGAAATCGAGCCAATAAAAAGTGATTTTTGATTTCATTAAAACTTCGGGTTGGTTCATTTTTGGCGAATTTCTAGTTTAATTCGATTGGAATCGAGCCAATGAAAAGTAGTTTTTGATCTCATGATAACTTCGGGTTTGTTCGTTTTTCATGATAACTTTGGGTTTGTTCCTTTTTGGGGAATTGGTAGTCTAATTCGATTGGAATCAAGCCAATGAAAAGTGATTTTTGATTTTATGATAACTTCGGGTTTGTTCGTTTTTGGCAAAATTGCTAGATTAATTCTATTGGAATCGAGCCAATGAAAAGTGGTTTTTGATATCACGATAACCTTCGATTTGTTCATTTTTGGCAAATTGCTAGTCCAATTTGATTGGAATCGAGCCAATGAAAAGTGGCTTTTGATTTCGCGATAACTTTGGGTTTGTTTATTTTTGGCGAATTGCTAGTCTTATTCGATTGGAATCGAGCTAAACAAAAGTATTTTTTGATTTCATAATAACTTCGGGTTTTTTCATTTTTGGCAAATTTCTAGTCTAATTCGATTGTAATCAAGCCAATGAAAAGTGGTTTTCGATTCCATGATAACTTCAGGTTTTTTCATTTTTGTGGAATTGCTTGTCTAATTCAATTGGAATCGAGCCGGTTAAAAGTTGTTTTTAATTTCATGATAACTTCGGGTTTGTTCATTTTTAGCGGATAGATAGTCTAATTCGATTAGAATCGAGCTAATGAAAAGTGGATTATGATTTCATGATAACTTCGATTTGTTCGTTTTAGGTGAATTGCTAGTCTAATTCAATGGGAATAGAGGAAATGAAAAGTTGTTTTCGATTCCCCGATAACTTTAGGTTTATTTGTTTTTGGCGAATTGCAAGTTTAATTTGATTGGAATCGAGCCAATGAAAAGTAGTTTCTGATTTCATGATAACTTCAGGTTTATCATTTTTGGCGAATTGCTAGTCTAATTCGATTTGAATCGAGCCAATGAAAAACGGCTTTTGATTTCATGATAACTTCAAGTTTGTTCATTTTTGGCCAATTCCTTGTCTAATTCGATTGGAATCGAGCGAATGAAAAGTGGTTTTTGATTTCACGATAACTTCGGGTTTGTTCATTTTTGGCCAATTCCAAAAACGGCTTTTGATTTCATGATAACTTCAAGTTTGTTCATTTTTGGCCAATTCCTTGTCTAATTCGATTGGAATCGAGCGAATGAAAAGTGGTTTTTGATTTCACGATAACTTTGGGTTTGTTCCGTTTTGGTGAATTGCTAGTCTAATTCGATTGAAATCGAGCCAATGAAAAGTGGTTTTTGATTTCACTAAAACTTCGGGTTGGTTCATTTTTGGTGAATTTTTAGTCTAGTTCGATTGGAATCGAGCCAATGAAAAGTGGTTTTTGATCTCATGATAACTACGGGTTTATTCATTTTTCATGATAACTTCGGGTTTGTTCCTTTTCGGGGAATTGGTAGTCTAATTCGATTGGAATCAAGCCAATGAAAAGTGGTTTTTGATTTCATGATAACTTCGGGTTTGTTCATTTTTGGCAAATTGCTAGATTAATTCTATTGGAATCGAGCCAATGAAAAGTGGTTTTTGATATCACGATAACCTTCGATTTGTTCGTTTTTGGCGAATTGCTAGTCCAATTCGATCGGAATCGAGCCAATGAAAAGTGGCTTTTGATTTCACGATAACTTCGGGTTTGTTTATTTTTGGCGAATTGCTAGTCTTATTCGATTGGAATCGAGCTAAACAAAAGTATTTTTTGATTTCATGATAACTTTGGGTTTTTTCATTTTTGGCAAATTTCTAGTCTAATTCGATTGTAATCAAGCCAATGAAAAGTGGTTTTCGATTCCATGATAACTTCAGGTTTTTTCATTTTTGTGGAATTGCTTGTCTAATTCAATTGGAATCGAGCCGGCTAAAAGTTGTTTTTAATTTCATGATAACTTCGGGTTCGTTCATTTTTAGCGGATAGATAGTCTAATTCGATTAGAATCGAGCTAATGAAAAGTGGTTTTTGATTTCACGATAACTTCGATTTGTTCGTTTTAGGTGAATTGCTAGTCAAATTCAATGGGAATAGAGGAAATGAAAAGTTGTTTTCGATTCCCCGATAACTTCAGGTTTATTTGTTTTTGGCGAATTGCTAGTTTAATTTGATTGGAATCGAGCCAATGAAAAGTAGTTTTTGATTTCATGATAACTTCAGGTTTATCATTTTTGGCGGATTGCTAGTCTAATACGATTTGAATCGAGCCAATGAAAAACGGCTTTTGATTTCATGATAACTTCAGGTTTGTTCATTTTTGGCCAATTCCTTGTCTAATTCGATTGGAATCGAGCGAATGAAAAGTGGTTTTTGATTTCACGATAACTTTGGGTTTGTTCTGTTTTGGTGAATTGCTAGTCTAATTCGATTGGAATCGAGCGAATGAAAAGTGGTTTTTGATTTCACGATAACTTTGGGTTTGTTCTGTTTTGGTGAATTGCTAGTCTAATTCGATTGAAATCGAGCCAATGAAAAGTGGTTTTTGATTTCACTAAAACTTCGGGTTGGTTCATTTTTGGTGAATTTCTAGTCTAGTTCGATTGGAATCGAGCCAATGAAAAGTGGTTTTTGATCTCATGATAACTTCGGGTTTGTTCATTTTTCATTATAACTTCGGGTTTGTTCCTTTTCGAGGAATTGGTAGTCTAATTCGATAGGAATCAAGCCAATGAAAAGTGGTTTTTGATTTCATGATAACTTCGGGTTTGTTCGTTTTTGGCAAATTGCTAGATTAATTCTATTGGAATCGAGCCAATGAAAAGTGGTTTTTGATATCACGATAACCTTCGATTTGTTCGTTTTTAGCGAATTGCTCGTCCAATTCGATTGGAATCGAGCCAATGAAAAGTGGTTTTCGATTCCATGATAACTTCAGGTTTTTTCATTTTTGTGGAATTGCTTGTCTAATTCAATTGGAATCGAGCAAGTTAAAAGTTGTTTTTAATTTCATGATAACTTCAGGTTTGTTCATTTTTAGCGGATAGATAGTCTAATTCGATTAGAATCGAGCTAATGAAAAGTGGTTTTTGATTTCACGATAACTTCGATTTGTTCATTTTAGGTGAATTGCTAGTCTAATTCAATTTGAATAGAAGAAATGAAAAGTTGTTTTGGATTCCCCGATAACTTTAGGTTTATTTGTTTTTAGCGAATTGTTAGTTTAATTCGATTGGAATCGAGCCAGTGAAAAGTGGTTTCTGATTTCATGATAACTTCAGGTTTATCATTTTTGGCGAATTGCTAGTCTAATTCGATTGGAATTGAGCCAATGAAAAACAGCTTTTGATTTAATGATAACTTCGGATTTGTTCATTTTTGGCCAATTCCTTGTCTAATTCGATTGGAATCGAGCAAATGAAAAGTGGTTTTTGATTTCACGATAACTTTGGGTTTGTTTGTTTTTGGCGAATTGCTAGTCTTATTCGATTGGAATCGAGCTAAACAAAAGTGCTTTTTGATTTAATGATAACTTCGGGTTTTTTCATTTTTTGCGAATTTCTAGTCTAATTCGATTGGAATCGAGCCAATGAAAAGTGGTTTTCGATTCCATGATAACTTCAGGTTTTTTCATTTTTGTGGAATTGCTTGTCTAATTCAATTGGAATCGAGTCAGTTAAAAGTTGTTTTTAATTTCATGATAACTTCGGGTTTGTTCATTTTTAGCGGATAGATAGTCTAATTCGACTAGAATCGAGCAAATGAAAAATGGTTTTTGATTTCACGATAACTTCGGTTTGTTCGTTTTAGGTGAATTTCTAGTCTAATTCAATTTGAATAGAAGAAATGAAAAGTGGTTTTGGATTCCCCGATAACTTTAGGTTTATTTGTTTTTAGCGAATTGCTAGTTTAATTCGATTGGAATCGAGCCAGTGAAAAGTGGTTTCTGATTTCATGATAACTTCAGGTTTATCATTTTTGGCGAATTGCTAGTCTAATTCGATTGGAATTGAGCCAATGAAAAACAGCTTTTGATTTCATGATAACTTCGGATTTGTTCATTTTTGGCCAATTCCTTGTCTAATTCGATTGGAATCGAGCAAATGAAAAGTGATTTTTGATTTCACGATAACTTTGGTTTTGTTCCGTTTTGGTAAATTGCTAGTCTAAGTCGATTGAAATCGAGCCAATGAAAAGTGGTTTTTGATTTCACTAAAACTTCGGGTTGGTTCATTTTTGACGAATTTCTAGTCTAATTCGATTGGAATCGAGCCAATGAAAAGTTGTTTTTGATCTTATGATAACTTCGGGTTTGTTCATTTTTCGGGAATTGCTAGTCTAATTCGATTGGAATCAAGCCAATGAAAAGTGGTTTTTGATTTCATGATAACATCGGGTTTGTTCTTTTTGTCAAATTGCTAGATTAATTCTATTGGAATCGAGCCAATGAAAAGTTGATTTTGATTTCATGATAACTTTAGGTTTGTTCGTTTTTAGCGAATTGCTTGTCAAACTCGATTGGAATCAAGTCAATGAAAAGGGGCCTTTTATTTCCTGATAACTTCAGTTTTATTCATTTTTGGCTAATTGCTAATCTAATTTGATTGGAATTGAGCCAATGAAAGGTGGGTTTTGATTTCATGATAACTTTGGGTTTGCTCGTTTTTGGCGAATTGCTAGTCTAATTCGATTGGAATTGAGCCAATGAAAAGTGGCTTTGGACTTCATGATAACTTCAACTTTGTTCATTTTTGGCGAATTGCTAGTCTAATTCGATTGGAATCGAGCCAATGAAAAGTGGGTTTTGATTTCTCGGTAACTTCGGGTTTGTTCATTTTTGGCAAATTGCTAGTCTAATTCGATAGGAATTAAGCCAATAAAAAGCGGCTTTTGATTTCATAATAACTTCAGTTTTGTTCATTTTTGGCGAATTCATAGTCTAATTCAATTGGAATCGAGCCAATGAAAAGTGGTTTTCGATTTCACGATAACTTTTGGCTTGTTCCTTTTTGGCGAATTGCTAGTCTAATTCGATTGAAATTTAGCCAATGTAAAGTTATTTTTAATTTCATAAAAAACTTCCTGTTTGTTCATTTTTTGAGGATAGCTAGTCTAATTCGATTGGAATCGAGTCAATAAAAAGTGGCTTTTGATTTTATGATAACTTCGAGTTTGTTCGTTTTTGGCAAATTACAAGTCTAGTTCGATTGGAATCGAGCCGATGAAAAGAGGCTTTTCATTTCACGATAACTTCAGGTTTGTTCATTTTTGGAGAATTGCTAGTCTAATTCGGTTGGAATCGAAACAACGAAAAGTGATTTTTGATTTCACGATAACTTCGATTTGTTCTTTTTTGGCGAATTGATTGTCTAATTCGATCGGAACTGAGCCAATGAAAAGTGGCTTTTGATTTCATGATAACAGCTGTTTGTTCATTTTTGGCAAATTGCTAGTCTAATTCGATTGGAATCGAGCCAATGAAAAGTGGTTTTTGATTCCATGATAACATCAGGTTTGTTTGTTTTTGGCGAATTGCTAGTCTAATTCGATTGGAATCGAGCCGATGAAAAGTGGTTTTTGATATCACGATAACTCTCGATTTGTTCTTTTTTGGCGAATTGCTAGTCCAATTCGATTGGAATCGAGCCAATGAAAAGTGGCTTTTGATTTCACGATAACTTCGGGATTGTTTGTTTTTGACGAATTGCTAGTCTTAGTCGATTGGAATCTAGCTAATCAAAAGTGTTTTTTGATTTCATGATAACTTCGGGATTTTTCATTTTTGGCGAATTTCTAGTCTAATTCGATTGGAATCGAGCCAATGAAAAGTGGTTTTCGATTCCATGATAACTTCAGGTTTTTTTTCATTTTTGTTGAATTGCTTGTCTAATTCGATTGGAATCGAGCCAATTAAAAGTGGTTTTTAATTTCATGATAACTTCGGGTTTTTTCATTTTTGTCGAATTGCTTGTCTAATTCGATTAGGATCGGGCTCATGAAAAGTGGTTTTTGATTTCACGATAACTTCGATTTGTTCGTTTTAGGTGAATTGCTAGTCTAATTCAATTGGAATAGAGGAAATAAAAAGTGGTTTTCGATTCCCTGATAACTTCAGGTTTATTTGTTTTTGGCGAATTGATAGTTTAATTCGATTGGAATCGAGCCAATGAAAAGTGGTTTCTGGTTTCATGATAATTTCAGGTTTTTCGTTTTTGGCGGATTGCTAGTCTAATTCGATTGGAATCGAGCCAATGAAAAGCGACTTTTGATTTCATGATAACTTCGGGTTTGTTCATTTTTGGCATTGGAATCGAGCAAATGAAAATTGGTTTTTGATTTCACGATAACTTTGGGTTTGTTCCTTTTTGGGGAATTGCTAGTCTAATTCGATTGAAATCGAGCCAATGAAAAGTGGTCTTTTATTTCATTAAAACTTCAGGTTGTTTCATTTTTGGCGAATTTCTAGTCTAATTCGATTGGAATCGAGCCAATGAAAAATGGTTTTTGATCTCATGATAACTTCGGGTTTGTTCTTTTTTGGGGAATTGCTAGTCTAATTCGATTGGAATCAAGCCAATGAAAAGTGGTTTTTGATTTCATGATAACTTTGGGCTTGTTCATTTTTGACGAATTGCTAGATTAATTCTATTGGAATCGAGCCAATGAAAAGTTGCTTTTGATTTCATGATAACTTTAGGTTTTTTCATTTTTGGCGAATTGCTTGTCTAATTCGATTGGAATCGAGTCAATGAAAAGGGGCTTTTTATTTCCTGATAACTTCAATTTTATTCGTTTTTGGCTAATTGCTAGTCTAATTTGATTGGAATCGAGCCAATGAAAGGTGGGTTTTGATTTCATGATAACTTTGGGTTTGCTCGTTTTTGGTGAATTGCTAGTCTAATTCGATTGGAATCGAGCCAATGAAAAGGGGCTTTGGACTTCATGAGAACTTCGGCTTTGTTCATTTTTGGCGAATTGCTAGTCTAATTCGATTGGAATCGAGCCAATAAAAAGCGGCTTTTGATTTCTCAATAACTTCGGGTTTGTTCGTTTCTGGAAAATTGCTAGTCTAATTCGACAGGAATCAAGCCGATAAAAAGCGGATTTTGATTTCATGATAACTTCAGGTTCGTTCATTTTTGGCGAATTCATAGTCTAATTCGATTGGAATTGAGCCAATGAAAAGTGGTTTTCGATTTCACGATAACTTTTGGCTTGTTCCTTTTTGGCGAATTAGACTAGCAATTCGCCAAAAATGAATGAAAACTTCGGGTTTGTTCATTTTTGGCGGATAGCTAGTCTAATTCGATTGGAATCGAGCGAATGAAAAGTGTCTTTTGATTTTATGATAACTTTGGATTTGTTCGTTTCTTGCGAATTTTGAGTCTAATTCGTTTGGAGTCGAACCAATGAAAAGTGGTTTTTAATTTCATGATAACTTCAGGTTTGTTCCTTTTTAGTGGATAGCTAGTCTAATTTGATTGGAATCGAGCCAATGAAAAGTGGTTTTTGATTTCATGATAGCTTTAGTTTTTTCGTTTTTTGGTCAATTTTTAGTCTAATTCGATTTGAATCGAGCCAATGATATGGGGTTTTTTTATTCCATGATAACTTCAAGTTTGTTTATTCTTTGGCGAATTGCTAGTCTAATTCGATTGGAATCGAGCAAATGAAAAGCGGTTTTTCATCTTATAATAACTTCAGGTTTGTTCTTTTTTGCCAGATAGCTAGTCCAATTCGATTGGAATCTATCCAATGAAAAGTGGGTTTTTAATCTCATGTTAACTTCGAGTTTTTCATTTTTGGCGAATTGCTAGTCTAATTCAATCAGAATCGAGCCAATGAAAAGTGATTTTTGATTTCATGATAACTTCGGTTTGTTCATTTTTGGTAAATCGCTAGTCTAATTCAATAGGAATCGAGCCAATGAAAAGTGTATTTTGCTTTCATGATAACTTTGATTTGTTCATTTTTGGCGAATTACTAGTCTAATTCGATAGGAATCGAGCCAATGAAAAGGGGTTTTTGATTACATGATAACTTCAGGTTTGTTTGTTTTTGGCAAATTGCTAGTCCAATTCGAATGGAATTGAGCCAATGAAAAGTGGTTTTTGATTTCATGATAACTTCGGGTTTTTCGTTCTTGGCGAATTGCTAGTCTAATTCGATTGGAATCGAGCCAACGAAAAGTGGTTTTTTATTTCATGATAAGTTCGAGTTTGTTCATTTTTGGCAAATTGCAAGTCTAATTAGATTGGAATCGAGCCAATGAAAAGTGGCTTTTGATTTCATTATAACTTCGGGTTTGTTCGTTTTTGGAGAACTGCTAGTCTAATTTGATTGGAATCCGGCCAATGAAAAGTGGCTTTTGAGTTAATGAGAACTCCGGGTTTGTTCGTTTTTGGCGAATTGCTAATCTAATTCTATCGGAATCGAGCCAATGAAAAGTGGTTTTTAATTTCAAGAAAACTTCGGGTTTGTTCATTTTAGGCATATTGCTAGTCTAGTTCGATCGGAATCGAGCCAATGAAAAGGGGTTTTTGATTTCATGATAACTTCGGGTTCGTTCATTTCTGGGGAATTGATAGTTTAATTGGATTGGAATCGGGCCAATGAAAAGTGTTTTTGATTTCATGATAAATTCGGGTTTGTTCATTTTTTTTTGCGAACTTCTAGTCTAATTCGATTGGAATCGAGCCAATGAAAGGTGGTTTTTAGTTTCATGATAACTTCGAGTTTGTACTTTTTAGCGGATAGCTAGTCTAATTCAATTGGAATCTAGCCAATGAAAAGTGGCTTTTAATTTCATGATAACTTCGGGTTTGTTCATTTTTGGCAAATTGATAGTCTAATTCGAACGAAATCAAGCCAATGAAAAGTGGCTTTTGATGTAATGATAACTTCGAGTTTGTTTGTTTTTGGCAAATTGCTAGTCTAAATCGATTGGAATCTAACCAATGAAAAGTGGTTTTTAACTTCAACAAAACTTCGGGTTTGTTCATTTTAGGTGTATTTCTAGTCTCATTCGATTGGAATCGAGCCAATGAAAAGGGCTTTTTGATTTCATGATAACTCCAGGTTTGTTCATCTTTGGCGAATTGATAGTCTAATTCGATTGGAATCGGGCCAATGAAAAGTGGTTTTTGATTTCATGATAACTCCAGGTTTGTTCATCTTTGGCGAATTGCTAGTCTAATTCGATTGGAATCTGACCAATGAAAAGTGGTTTTTAACTTCAACAAAACTTCGGGTTTGTTCATTTTAGGTGTATTTCTAGTCTCATTCGATTGGAATCGAGCCAATGAAAAGGGCTTTTTGATTTCATGATAACTCCGAGTATGTTTGTTTTTGGCCAGATGCATGTCTATTTCGATTGGAATCGACCCAATGAAAAGTGGTTTTTGATTTCATGATAACTCCAGGTTTGTTCATCTTTGGCGAATTGATAGTCTAATTCGATTGGAATCGGGCCAATGAAAAGTGGTTTTTGATTTCATTATAAATTCGGGTTTATTCATTTTTTGCAAATTTCTAGTCTAATTCGATTGGAATCGAGCCAATGAAAAGTGGTTTTTAGTTTCATGATATCTTATTAGAGGATAGCTAGTCAAACTCGATTGGAATCGAACCAATAAAAAGTGGCTTTTGATTTCATGATAACTTCGGGTTTGTTCATTTTTAGCTAATTGCTTGTCGGATTCTATCGGAATCGAGCCAATGAAAAGTGGCTTTTGATTTCATGATAACTTCGATTTGTTCATTTTTGGCGAATTGCTAGTCTATTTCAATTGGAATCGAGCCAATGAAAAGATGCTTTTGATTTCATGACAACTTCGGTTTGTTCATTTTTGGCGAATTACTAGTCTAATTCGATTGGTATCGAGCCAATGAAAAGTGATTTTTGATTCCATGATAACTTCGGTTTGTTTGTTTTTGGCGAATTACTAGTCTAATACGATTGGAATCGAGCTAATGAAAAGTGATTTTCGATTCCACGATAATTTCAGGTTTGTTTGTTTTTGGCAAATTGCTAGTCTAATTCGATTGGAATCGAGCCATAGAAAAGTGGCTTTTGATGTCATGATAACTTCGTGTTTGTTCATTTTTGGCGAATTGCTTGTCTAATTCGATCGAATCGAGCCAATGAAAAGTGGCTTTTGATTTCATGATAACTTCAGGTTTGTTTGTTTTTGGCGAATTGATAGTCTAATTCGATTGAAATCGAGCCAATGAAAAGTGGTTTCTGATTTCATGATAACTCCGAATTTTTCATTTTTGGCGAATTGCTAGCATAATTCGATTGGAATCAAGCCAACAAAAAGTTATTTTTGATTTCATGATAACTTCGAGTTTGTTTCTTTTTGGAGAATTGCTAGTCTAATTAGATTGGATTCGAGTCAATGAAAAGTGGCTTTTGATTTCATGATAACTTCGGGTTTGTTCATTTTTGCTGAATTGCTAGTCTAACTCGATTAGAATCTAGCCAATGAAAAGTGGCTTTTTATTTAATTATAACTTCGGATTTGTTCATTTTTGGTGAATTACTAATCTAATTCGATTGGAATCGAGCCAATGGAAAGTGGTTTTTAATTTCAAGAAAACTTCGGGTTTGTTCATTTTAGGTGTATTGCTTGTCTAGCTCGATTGGAATTGAGCCAATGAAAAGGGGTTTTTGATTTCATGATAACTTCGGATTTGTTCATTTTTGGTGAATTGATAGTCTAATTTGATTGGAATCGGGGCAATGAAAAGTGGTTTTTGATTTCGAGATAAATTCGGGTTTGTTGATTTTTTTACGAATTTCAAGTCTAACTCGATTGGAATCGAGCCAATGAAAAGTGGTTTTTAGTTTTATGATAACTTCGAATTTGTTCTTTTTAGCGGATAGCTAGTCTAATTCGATTGAAATTGAGCCAATTAAAACTGGCTTTTGATTTCATGATAACTTCGGGTTTGTTCATTTTTGGTGAATTGCTAGTCTAATTCGATTGGAATCTAGCCAATGAAAAGTGGCTTTTGATTTCATGATAACTTCGGGTTTGTTCATTTTTGGCGAATTGCTAGTCTAATTCGATCGGAATCTAGCCAATGAAAAGTGGCTTTCGATTTCATGATAACTTCGAGTTTGTTCGTTTTTGGCAAATTACTAGTCTATATCGATTGGAATCGAGCCAATGAAAAGTGGTTTTTCACCTCACAATAACTTTCGGTTTGTTCATTTTTGGCGGATAGCTATCCAATTTGATTGAAATCTAGCCAATGAAGAGTGGTTTTTTATCTCATGATAACTTTGGGTTTGTTCGTTTTTGACAAATTACTAGTCTAATTCGATTGGAATCAAGCCAATGAAAAGTTGCTTTTGATTTCATGGTAACTTCAGTTTTTACATTTTGGCGAATTGCTAGTCTAATTTGATTGGAATCGAGCCAATGAAAAGTGGCTTTTGATTTCATGATAACTTCGAATTTTTCGTTTTGGGCAAATTGCTAGTCTAATTTGATTGGAATCGAGCCAATGAAAAGTGATTTTTGATTCCATGATAACTTCAGGTTTGTTTGTTTTTGGCGAATTACTAGTCTAATTCGATTGGAATCGGGCCATTGAAAAGTGGTTTTTCATTTCATGATAACTTCGGATTTTTCATTTTTGGCGAAATGCTAGTCTAATTCGATTGGAATTGAGCCAATGAAAAGTGGTGATTTCAAGATAACTTTCGATTTGTTCATTTTTGATGAATTGCTAGTCCAATTCGATTGGAATCGAGCCAATGAAAAGTGGCTTTTGATTTCATGATAACTTCGAGTTTGTTCATTTTTGGCGAATTGCTAGTATAATTCGATCGGAATCGAGCCAATGAAAAGTGGCTTTTGATTTCCTGATATCTTTGGGTTTGTTTATTTTTGAAGAATTGCCAGTCTAATTCGATCGGAATCGAGGCAATGAAAAGTGGCTTTTGATTTCAAGATAAGTTCGGGTTTGTTCATTTTTGGAGAATTGCTAGACTAAGTTGATTGGAATGGAGCCAATGAAAAGTTGTTTTTCATCTCATAATAACTTTAGGTTTGTTCGTTTTTGGTAGATAGCTAGTCCAATTCGATTGGAATCTATCCAATGAAAAGTGGTTTTTTATCTCATGATAATTTCGGGTTTTTCATTTTTCGCGAATTGCTAGTCTAATTCGATTGGAATAGAGCCAATGAATAGTAGTTTTTGATTTCATGATAACTTTCGATTTGTTCATTTTTGGCGAATTGCTAGTCCAATTTGATTGGAATCGAGCCAATGGAAAGTGGGTTTTGATTTCCTGATTAGTTCGAGTTGGGTCATTTTTGGTGAATCGCTAGTCTAATTCGATTGGAATCGAGCTAATGAAAAATGGCTTTTGATTTCATGATAACTTCGGGTTTGTTCATTTTGGCGAATTGCTAGACTAAATCAATTGGAATCGAGCCAATGAAAAGTGTCTTTTGAGTTAATGATAACTCCGGGTTTGTTCGTTTTTAGCGAATTGCTAGTTTAGTTTGATTGGAATCAAGCCAATGAAAAGTTGTTTTTAATATCATGAAAACTTCGGGTTTGTTCATTTTAGGCATATTGCTAGTCTAGTTCGGTCGGAATCGAGCCATTGAAAAGGGGTTTTTGATTTCATGATAAATTCGGGTTCGTTCATTTCTAGGGAATTGATAGTTTAATTGGATTGGAATCGGGCCAATGAAAAGTGGTTTTTGATTTCATAATAAATTCGGGTTTGTTCATTTTTTTTGCGAATTTCTATTCTAATTCGATTGGAATCGAGCCAATGAAAAGTGGTTTTTAGTTTCATAATAACTTCGAATTTGTACTTTTTAGTGGATAGCTAGTCTAATTCAATTGGAATCGAGCCAATGAAAAGTGACTTTTAATTTCATGATAACTTCAGGTTTGTTCATTTTTGGCGAATTGCTAGTCTAATTCGATCGAAATCAATCCAATGAAAAGTGGCTTTTGATGTAATGATAACTTTGAGTTTGTTCGTTTTTAGCAAATTGCTAGTCTAAATCGATTGGAATCGAACCAATGAAAAGTGGTTTTTAACTTCAACAAAACTTCGGGTTTGTTCATTTAAGGTTTATTGCTAGTCTCGTTCGATTGGAATCGAGCCAATGAAAAGGGCTTTATGATTTCATGATAACTTCGGGTTTGTTCATCTTTGGCGAATTGATAGTCTAATTCGATTGGAATCGGGCCAATGAAAAGTGGTTTTTGATTTCACTATAATCGATTGGAATCGAGCCAATGAAAAGGGCTTTATGATTTCATGATGACTTCGGGTTTGTTCGTTTTTGGCGAATTGCTAGTCTAATTTGATTGGAATCGAGCCAATGAAAAGGGCTTTATGATTTCATGATGACTTCGGGTTTGTTCGTTTTTGGCGAATTGCTAGTCTAATTTGATTGGAATCGAGCCAATGAAAAGGGCTTTATGATTTCATGATGACTTCGGGTTTGTTCGTTTTTGGCGAATTGCTAGTCTAATTTGATTGGAATCGAGCCAATGAAAAGGGCTTTATGATTTCATGATGACTTCGGGTTTGTTCATCTTTGGCGAATTGATAGTCTAATTCGATTGGAATCGGGCCAATGAAAAGTGGTTTTTGATTTCATTATAAATTTGGGTTTGTTCATTTTTTGCGAATTTCTAGTCTAATTCGATTGGAATCGAGCCAATGAAAAGTGGTTTTTAGTTTCACGATATCTTTTTATCTGATAGCTAGTCTAATTCGATTGGAATCAAACCAATAAAAGTGGCTTTTGATGTCATGATAACTTAGTGTTCATTTTTGGCGAATTGCTTGTCTAATTCGATCGGAATCGATTCAATGAAAAGTGGCTTTTTGATTTCATGATAACATCGGTTTGTTCTTTTTTGGCGAATCGCTAGTCTATTTCGATTGGAATCGAGCCAATGAAAAGTGGCTTTTGAGTTAAAGATAACTCCGGTTTTGTTCGTTTTTGGCGAATTGCTAGTCTAATTCGATTGGAATCGAGCCAATGAAAAGTTGTTTTTAATATCATGAAAACTTCGGGTTTGTTCATTTTAGGCGTATTGCTAGTCTAGTTCAGTCGGAATCGAGCCAATGGAAAGGGATTTTTTATTTCAAGATAACTTCGGGCTTGTTCATATTTGGGGAATTGATAGTCTAATTTGATTGGAATCGGGCCAACGAAAATTGGTTTTTCATTTCATGATAAATTTGGGTTTCTTAATTTTTTTGCGAATTTCTAGTCTAATTCGATTGGAACCGAACCAATGAAAGGTGGTTTTTGGTTTCATGATAACTTCGAGTTTGTTCTTTTTAGCAGATAGCTAGTCTAATTCAATTGGTATCGAACCAATGAAAAGTGGCTTTTAATTTCATGATAACTTCGGGTTTGTTCATTTTTGGTGAATTGCTAGTCTAATCCGATCGGAATCAAGCCAATGAAAAGTGGCTTTTGATTTCATGATAACTTCAATTTGTTCGTTTTTGGCAATTTGCTAGTCTAAATCGATTGGAATCGAGCCAGTGAAAAGTGGTTTTTCATGTCACAATAACTTCCGGTTTGTTCATTTTTGGCGGATAGCTTGTCCAATTTGATTGGGATCTAGCCAATGAAAAGTGGTTATTTATCGATCGATAACTTTGGGTTTAATTGCTAGTCTAATTCGATTGGAATCGAGCAAATGAAATGTGGTTTTTGATTTCATGAAAACTTCAGTTTTTTCATTTTTGGCAAATTCCTAGTCTAATTCGATTTGAATCGAGCCAATGAAAAGTCGTTTTTAATTTCATGATAACTTCAGGTTTTTCATTTTTGGCGAATTGCTAGTCTAATTCGATTGGAATCGAGCCAAAGAAATGTTGTTTTTAATTTCATGATAACTTCGAGTTTTTTCATTTTTGGCAAATTTGCTAGTCTAATTAGATTGGAATCGCGCCAATGGAAAGTGACTTTTGATTTCATGATAACTTCGCGCCTGTTCGTTTTTGGCGAATTGCTAGTCTAATTCGATTGGAATCCAGCCAATGAAAAGTGGCTTTTTATTTAATGATAACTTCGGGTTTGTTCATTTTTGGCGAATTACTAATCTAATTCGAATGGAATCGGGTCAATGAAAAGTGGTTTTTAATTTCAAGAAAATTTTGGGTTTGTTCATTTTAGGTATATTGCTAGTCTAGCTCGATTGGAATCGAGCCAATGAAAAGGGCTTTTTGATTTCGTGATAACTTCGGGTTTGTTCATTTTTGGCGAATTGATAGTCTAATTCGATTGGAATCAGGCCAATGAAAAATAGTTTTTGATTTCATTATAAATTCGGATTTGTTAATTTTTTGCGAATTTCTAGTCTAATTCGATTGGAATCGAGCCAATAAAAAGTGGTTTTTAGTTTCATGATATCTTTTTAGTGGATAGCTAGTCTAATTCGATTAGAATCAAACCGATGAAAAGTGGCTTTTGATTTCATGATAACTTCGGGTTTGTTCATTTTTGGCGAATTGCTAGTCTAATTCGATCGAAATCGAGCCAATGAAAAGTGGCTTTTGATTTCATGATAACTTCGATTTGTTCGTTTTTGGCGATTGGTAGTCTAATTCTATTGGAATCGAGCCAATGAAAAGTGGCTTTTGATTTCATGATAACTTCGATTTGTTCATTTTTAGCGAATTGCTAGTCTAACTCGATTGGAATCGAGCCAATGAAAAGTGGTTTTTGATTCCATGATAACTTTTGGTTTGTTTGTTTTTGGCGAATTGCTAGTCTGATTCGATTGGAATCGAGCCATTGAAAAGTGGTTTTTGATTTCATGATAACTTCGGGCTTTTTGTTTTTGGCGAATTGCTAGTCTAATTCTATTGGAATCGAGCCAATGAAAACTGGATTTTGATTTCATGATAACTTTAGTTTGTTCGTTTTTGTCGAATTTCTAATCTAATTTGATTGGAATCGAGCCAATGAAAAGGGGTTTTTTTATTACATGATAAGTTCAAGTTTGTTTGTTTTTGGCGAATTGATAGTCCAATTCAATTGAAATCGAGCCAATGAAAAGTGGTTTCTGATTTCATGATAACTTCAAATTTTTCATTTTTGGCGAATTGCTTGCCTAATTCGATTGGAATCAAGCCAACGAAAAATTGTTTCTGATTTAATGATACTTCGAGTTTGTTTATTTTTGGCGAATTGCTAGTCTAATTAGATTGGATTCGAGCCAATGAAAAGTGGCTTTTGATTTCATGATAACTTCAGGTTTGTTTGTTTTTGCCGAATTGCTAGTCTAACTCAATTGGAATCTAGCCAATGAAAAGTGGCTTTTTATTTAATGATAACTTTGGGTTTGTTCATTTCTGGTGAATTACTAATCTAATTTGACTGGAATCGAGCCAATGAAAAGTGGTTTTTAATTTCAAGAAAACTTCGGGTTTGTTCATTTTAGGTGTATTGCTAGTCTAGCTCGATTGGAATCGAGCCAATGAAAAGGGATTTTTGATTTCATGATAACTTTTGGTTTGTCAATTTTTGGTGAATTGATAGTCTAATTCAATTGGAATCAGGCCAATGAAAAGTGGTTGTCGATTTCAAGATAAATTCGGGTTTGTTCATTTTTTTACTAATTTCTAGTCTAATTCGATTGGAATCGAACCAATGAAAAGTGGTTTTTGGTTTCATGATAACTTCGAGTTTGTTCTTTTTAGCGGATAGCTAGTCTAATTCGATTGGAATCAAGCCAATTAAAAGTGGCTTTTGATTTCATGATAACTTCGGATTTGTTCATTTTTGACGAATTGCTAGTTAATTCGATCGGAATCAAGTCAATGAAAAGTGGCTTTTGATTTCATGATAACTTCGAATTTGTTCGTTTTTGGCAAATTGCTAGTCTAAATCGATTGGAATCGAGCCAATGAAAAGTGGTTTTTCATCACACAATAACTTCTGGTTTGTTCATTTTTGGCGAATAGCTAGTCCAATTTGATTGGAATCTAACCAACGAAAAGTGGTTTTTTATCTCATGATAACTTTGGGTTTGTTCGTTTTTGGCGAATTACTAGTCTAATTCGATTGGAATCAAGCCAATGAAAGGTGGTTTTTGATTTCATGATAACTTCGGTTTTTTCATTTTTGGCGAATTGCTAGTCTAATTCGATTGGAATCGAGCCAATGAAAAGTAGCTTTTGATTTCATGATAACTTCGATTTGTTCGTTTTGGGCGAATTGCTATTCTACTTAGATTGGAATCGAGCCAATGAAAAGTGGTTTTTGATTCCATGATAACTTCAGGTTTGTTTGTTTTTGGCGAATTGCTAGTCTAATTTGATTGAAATCGAGCCATTGAAAAGTGGTTTTTCATTTCATGATAACTTCGGATTTTTCCTTTTTGGCGAATTGCTAGTCCAATTCGGTTGGAATCAAGCCAATGAAAAGTGGTTTTTGATTTCATGATAACTTTCGATTTTTCATTTTTGACGAATTGCTAGTCCAATTCGATTGGAATCTAGCCTAAGAAAAGTGGCTTTTGATTTCATGATAACTTTGGATTTTTTCGTTTTGGTGGATAGCTAGTCTAATTTGATTGGAATCGAGCAAATGAAAAGTGGCTTTTGATTTCATGATAACTTCGGGTTTGATCATTTTTGGCGAATTGCAAATATAATTCGATCGGAATCGAGCCAGTGAAAAGTGGCTGTTGATTTCATGATATCTTCGGGTTTTTTCGTTTTTTGGCAGATAGCTAGTCTAATTCGATTGGAATCGAGCCAATGAAAAGTGGATTTTGATTTCATGATAACTTTGGGTTTGTTCATTTTTGTAGAGTTGCTAGTCTTATTCGATCGAAATCGAGCCATTGAAAAGTGGCTTTTTGATTTCATGATAACTTCGGGTTTGTTCATTTTTGGAGAATTGCTAGACTAAATCGATTGGAATGGAGCTAATGAAAAGTGGTTTTTCATCTCATAATAACTTCAGGTTTGTTCTTTTTTGTGGATAGCTAGTTCAATTCGATTGGAATCTATCCAATGAAAAGTGGTTTTTTATCTCATGATAATTTTCGGTTTTTTCATTTTTGGCGAATTGCTAGTCTAAGTCGATTGGAATCGAGCCAATGAATAGTGGTTTTTTATTTCATGATAACTTTCGATTTATTCATTTTTGGCGAATTGCTAGTCCAATTCGATTGGAATCGAGCAAATTGAAAGTGGCTTTTGATTTCCTGATAACTTTAGGTTTGTTCGTTTTCAGTAGATAGCTAGTCTAATTCAATTGGAATCGAGCCAATGAAAAGTGGCTTTTGATTTCATGATTACTTCGGGTTTGGTCATTTTTGGCAGATTGCTAGTCTAATTCCATTGGAATCGAGCCAATGAAAAGTGGCTTTTGATTTCATGACAACTTCGAGTTTGTTCATTTTTGGGGAATCGATAGTCTAATTCGATTGGAATCGGGCCAATGAAAAGTGATTTTTGATTTCATGATAAATTTGTGTTTCTTCATTTTTTTTGCGAATTTCTAGTCTAATTCGTGGAATCGAGCCAATGAAAGGTGGTTTTTGGTTTCATGATAACTTGGAGTTTGTTCTTTTTAGCGGATAGGTATTCTAATTCAATTGGAATCGAGCCAATGAAAAGTGGCTTTTAATTTCATGATAACTTCGAGTTTGTTCATTTTTGGCGAATTGGTAGTCTAATTCGATCAGAATCAAGCCAATGAAAAGTGGCTTTTGATTTCATGATGACTTCACGTTTGTTCATTTTTGGCAAATCGCTAGTCTATGGAATCGAGCCAATGAAAAGTGGTTTTTCATCGCACAATAAATTCTAGTTTGATCATTTTTGGCGAATAGCTAGTCCAATTTGATTGGAATCGAGCCAATGAAAAGTGGTTTTTGATTTCATGATAACTTCGAGTTTGTTCCATTTAGACGAATTGCTAGTCTAATTAGATTGGATTCGAGCCAATGAAAAGTGGCTTTTGATTTCATGATAACATTGGGTTTGTTCGTTTTTGCTGAATTGCTAGTCTAACTCGATTGGAATCCAGCCAGTGAAAAGTGGTTTATCATCTCACAATAACTTCTGATTTGTTCATTTTTGACGAATAGCTAGTCCAATTTGATTGGAATCTAGCCAATGAAAAGTGGTTATTTATCTCATGATAACTTTGCGTTTGTTCATTTTTTCGAGAATTGCCAGTCTAAATCGATTGGAATCGAGCAAATGAAATGTGGTTTTTGATTTCATGATAACTTCGGTTGGTTCTTTTTGGCAAATTGCTAGTCTAATTCGATTGGAATCGAGCCAATGAAAAGTGGCTTTTGATTTCATGATAACTTCGATTTTGGTCATTTTTGGCGAATTGCTAGTCTAATTCGATTGGAATCGAGCCAATGAAAAGTGGCTTTTGATTTCATGACAACTTCGAGTTTGTTCATTTTTGGGGAATTGATAGTCTAATTCGATTGGAATCGGGCCAATGAAAAGTGGTTTTTGATTTCATGATAAATTTGTGTTTCTTCATTTTTTTTGCGAATTTCTAGTCTAATTCGATTGGAATCGAGCCAATGAAAGGTGGTTTTTGGTTTCATGATAACTTGGAGTTTGTTCTTTTTAGCGGATAGCTAGTCTAATTCAATTGGAATCGAGCCAATGAAAAGTGGCTTTTAATTTCATGATAACTCCGGGTTTGTTCATTTTTAGCGAATTGGTAGTCTAATTCGATTGGAATCAAGCCAATGAAAAGTGGCTTTTGATTTCATGATGACTTCGAGTTTGTTCATTTTTGACAAATTGCTAGTCTAAATCGATTGGAATCGAGCCAATGAAAAGTGGTTTTTCATTGCACAATAAATTCTGGTTTGATCATTTTTGGCGAATAGCTTGTCCAATTTGATTGGAATCGAGCCAATGAAAAGTGGATTTTGATTTCATGATAACTTCGAGTTTGTTCCTTTTTGGCGAAATGCTTGTCTTATTAGATTGGATTCGAGCCAATGAAAAGTGGCTTTTGACTTCATGATAACTTCGGGTTTATTCGTTTTTGCCGAATTGCTAGTCTAACTCGATTGGAATCCAGCAAACGAAAAGTGGTTTTTCATCTCACAATAACTTCTGGTTTGTTCATTTTTGGTGAATAGCTAGTCCAATTTGATTGGAATCTAGCCAATGAAAAGTGGTTATTTATCTCATGATATCTTTGGGTTTGTTCATTTTTCGAGAATTCCTAGTCTAAATCGATTGGAATCGAGCAAATGAAATGTTGTTTTTGATTTCATGATAACTTCGGTTGATTCGTTTTTGGCGAATTGTTAGTCTAATTCGATTGGAATTGAGCCAATGAAAAGTGCCTTTTGATTTAATGATAACTTCGATTTGTTCGTTTATGGCGAATTGCTAGTCTAATTCGATTTGAATCGAGCCAATGAAGAGTGGTTTTTTATTCCATGACAACTTCAGGTTTGTTTATTTTTGGCGAAGTTCTAGTTGAATTCGATTGAAATCTAGCCAATGAAAAGTGGTTTCTAATTTCATGATAACTTCGGGATTTTCATTTTTGGCAAATTGCTAGTCTAATTCGATTGGAATCAAGCCAATGAAAAGGGGCTTTGGACTTCATGATAACTTCAGCTTTGTTCATTTTTGGCGAATTGCTAGTCTAATTAGATTGGAATCGCGCCAATGAAAAGTGGCTTTTGATTTAATGATAACTTCGCGCTTGTTCGTTTTTGACGAATTGCTAGTCTAATTCGATTGGAATCCAGCCAATGAAAAGTGGCTTTTTATTTAATGATAACTTCCGGTTTGTTCATTTTTGGCGAATTGCTAAACTAATTCGATTGGAATCGAGCCAATGAAAAGTGGTTTTCAATTTCAAGAAAATTTCGGGTTTCTTCATTTTAGGTGTATTGCTATCTTGCTCGATTGGAATCGAGCCAATGAAAAGGGGTTTTTGATTTCATGATAACTTCGGATTTGTTCATTTTTGGCGAATTGATAGTCTAATTCGATTGGAATCGGGCCAATGAAAAGTGGTTGTTGATTTCACTATAAATTAGGGTTTGTTCTTTTTTTTGCGAATTTCTAGTCTAAATCGATTGGAATCGAGCTAATGAAAAGTGGTTTTTAGTTACATGATATTTTTTTAGCGGATAGTTTGTCTAATTCGATTGGAATCGAACCAATGAAAAGTGGCTTTCGATTTCAGGATAACTTTGGATTTATTCAGTTTTGGCAAATTGCTAGTCTAATTCAATCGAAATCGAGCCAATGAAATGTGGCTTTTTATTTCATAATAACTTCGGTTTGTTCCTTTTTGGCGAATTGCTAGTCTAATTCGATTGGAATCGAGCCAATGAAAAGTGGCTTTTGATTCCATGATAACTTCAGGTTTGTTTATTTTTGGCGAATTGCTAATCTAATTCGATTGGAATCGAGTCAATGAAAAGTGGTTTTTGATTCCATGATAACTTTAGGCTTGTTTGTTTTGGGGGAATTGCTAGTCTAATTCGATTGGAATCGAGCTATTGAAAAGTGGTTTTGGATTTCATGATAACTTCAGGTTTGTTTGTTTTTGGCGAATTGCTAGCCTAATTCTTTTGGAATCGAGCTAATGAAAACTGGATTTTGATTTCATGATAACTTCAAGTTTTTCATTTTTGGCGAATTGCTAGCCTAATTCTTTTGGAATCGAGCCAATGAAAACTGGATTTTTGATTTCATGATAACCTTGGTTTGTTCATTTTTGGCGAATTGCTAATCTAATTCGATTGGAATCGAGCCAATGAAAAGGGGTTTCTAATTACATGATAACTTCAGGTTTGTTTGTTTTTGGTGAATTGATAGTCTAATTCAATTGAAATAGAGCCAATGAAAAGTGGTTTCTGATTTCATGATAACTTCAGGATTTTCATTTTGGTGAATTGCTAGTGTAATTCAATTGGAATCGAGCCAACAAAAAGTTGTTTTTGATTTCATGATAACTTCGAGTTTGTTCATTTTTAGCGATTTGCTAGTCTAATTAGATTGGAATCGCGCCAATGAAAAGTGGCTTTTGATTTCATGATAACTTCCCGCTTATTCTTTTTTGGCGAATTCCTAGTCTAATTCGATTGGAATCGAGCCAATGAAAAGTGGTTTTGAGTTTCGTGATAATTTCGAGTTTGTTCTTTTAGCGGATAGCTAGTCTAATTCGATTGGAATCGAGCCAATGAAAAGTGGCTTTTGATTTCATGATAACTTCGGGTTTATTCATTTTTGGAGAATTGCTAGTCTAAATCGATTAGAATCGAGCCAATGAAAAGTGGTTTTTCATCTCTCAATAACTTGTTGTTTATTCATTTTTGGCGGATAGCCAGTCCAATTTGGTTGGAATCTAGCCAATGAAAAGTGGTTTTTTATCTCATGATAACTTTGGGTTTGTTCGTTTTTTACAAATTACTAGTCTAATTCGATTGAAATCGAACCAATGAAAAGTGGTTTTTGATTTCATTATAACTTCGATTTTTTCATTTTTGGCAAATTGGTAGTCTAATTCGATTGGAATCGAGCCAATGAAAAATGGCTTTTGATTTCATGATAACTTCAGTTTTTCATTTTGGGCGAATTGCTAGTCTAATTCGATTGGAATCAAGATAATGGAAAGTGGATTTTGATTCCATGATAACTTCAGGACTGTTTGTTTTTGGTGAATTGCTAGTCTAATTCGATTGGAATCGAGCCACTGAAAAGTGGTTTTTCATTTCATGATAACTTCGGTTTTTTCATTTTTGGCGAATTGCTAGTCTAATTCGATTGGAATTGAGCCAATGAAAAGTGGTTTTTGATTTCATGATAACTTTCGATTTTTTCATTTTTGATGAATTGCTAGTCCAATTCAATTGGAATCGAGTCAATGAAAAGTGGCTTTTGATTTCATGATAACTTTGGATTTGTTCATTTTTGGCGGATAGTTGGTGTAATTCGATTGGAATCAAGCCAATGAAAAGTGGCTTTTCATTTAATGATAACTTCGAGTTTGTTCATTTTTGGCGAATTGCTAGTCTAATTCGATGGAAATCGAGCCAATGAAAAGTGGCTTTTGATTTCATGATAACTTCGGGTTTGTTCATTTTTGGCGGATAGCTAGTCTAATTCGATTGGAATCGAGCTATTGAAAAGTGGATTTTGATTTCCTGATAACTTGGGGTCTGTTCATTTTTGACGAATTGCTAGTCTAATTCGATCGAAATCGAGCTATTGAAAAGTGGCTTTCAATTTCATGATAACTTCGAATTTGTTCATTTTTGGCGGATAGCTAGTCTAATTTGATTGGAATCAAGCGAATGAAAAGTGGCTTTTCATTACACGATAACTTCAGGTTTGTTCATTTTTGGCGGACAGCTAGTCTAATTCGATCGAAATCGAGCCAATGAAAAGTGGCTTTTCATTTCATGATAACTTCGATTTGTTCGTTTTTGGCAAATTGCTAGTCTAATTCGATCGAAATCGAGCCAATGAAAAGTGGCTTTTGATTTCATGATATCTTCGGGTTTGTTCATTTTTGGCGGATAGCTAGTCTAATTCGATTGGAATCGAGCCAATGAAAAGGGGATTTTGATTTCCTGATAACTTCGGGTTTGTTCATATTTGGCAAATTGCTAGTCTAATTCGACCGGAATCGAGCCAATGAAAAGTGGCGTTTGATTTCATGATAACTTTGGGTTTGTTCATTTTTGGAGAATTGCTAGACTAAATCGATTGGAATGGAGCCAATGAAAAGTGGTTTTTCATCTCATAATAACTTCAGGTTTGTTCATTTTTGGTAGATAGCTAGTCCAATTCGATTAGAATCTATCCAATAAAAAGTGGTTTTTTATCTCATGATAACTTTGGGTTTTTCATTTTTGGCGAATTGCTAGTCTAATTCGATTGGAATCGAGCCAATGAATAATGGTTTTTGATTTCATGATAACTTTCGATTTGCTCATTTTTGGTGAATTGCTCGTCCAATTCGATTGGAATAGAGCCAATGTAAAGTGGCTTTTGATTTCCACATAACTTCAGGTTTGTTCGTTTTTGGCAAATAGCTAGTCTAATTTGATTGGAATTGGGCCAATGAAAAGTGGCTTTTGATTTCATGATTACTTCGGGTTTGGTCATTTTTGGCGAATTGCTAGTCTAATTCGATTGGAATCGAGCCAATGAAAAGTGGCTTTTGATTTCATGATAACTTCGAATTTGTTCATTTTTGGCGAATTGCTAGACTAAATCGATCGGAATCGAGCCAATGAAAAGTGGCTTTTGAGTTAATGATAACTCCAGGTTTGTTCTATTTTGGCGAAATACTAATCTTATTCTGTTGGAATCGAGCCAATGAAAAGTGCTTTTTAATTTCAAGAAATATTCGAGTTTGTTCATTTTAGGCGTATTGCTAGCCTAGTTCGATCGGAATCGAGCCAATGAAAAGGGATTTTTGATTTCATGATAACTTTGGGTTTGTTCATTTTTAGGGAATTGATAGTCTAATTTGACTGGAATCGGGCCAATGAATAGAGGTTTTTCATTCATGATAAATTTGGGTTTTCTTCATTTTTTTTCGAATTTCAAGTCTAATTCGATTGGAATCGAGCTAATGAAAGGTGGTTTTTGGTTTCATGATAAATTGGAGTTTGTTCTTTTTAGCGGATAGCTAGTCTAATTCAATTTGAATCGAGCCAATGAAAAGTGGCTTTTAATTTCATGATAACTTTGGGTTTGTCAATTTTTGGCGAATTACTAGTCTAATTCGTTCGGAATCAAGCCAATGAAAGTTGCTTTTGATTTCATGATAACTTCCAGTTTGTTCATTTTTGGCAAATTGCTAATCTAAATCGATTGGAATCAAGCCAATGAAAAGTGGTTTTTCATCTCACAATAACTTCTGGTTTGTTCATTTTTGGCGGATAGCTAGTCCAATTTGATTGGAATCTAGCCATTAAAAAGTGGTTATTTATCTCATCATAACTTCAGGTTTGTTCATTTTTGATGAATTGCTAGTCTAATTCGATTGGAATCGAACAAATGAAATGTGGTTTTTGATTTCATAATAACTTCGATTTGTTCATTTTTGGTGAATTGCTAGTCTAATTCGATTGGAATCGAGCCAATGAAAAGTGACTTTTGATTTCATGATAACTTCAGTTTGTTCATTTTTGACAAATTGCTAGTCTAATTCGAATGGAATCAAGCCAATGAAAAGTGATTTTTGATTCCATGATAACTTTAGGTTTGTTTATTTTTAGAAAAGTTCTAGTCAAATTCAATTGGAATCGAGCCAATGAAAAGTGGTTTCTGATTTCATGATAACTTCGGGATTTTCATTTTTGGCAAATTGCTAGTATAATTCAATTGGAATCGAGCCAATGAAAAGTGGGTTTTGATTTCATGATAACTTCGGGTTTGTTCATTTTTGGCGAATTGCTAGTCTAATTCGATCAGAATCGAGCTAATGAAAAGTGGCTTTTGATTTCAAGATAACTTTGGGTTTGTTCATTTTTGGAGAATTGCTAGACCAAATCGATTGGAATGGAGCCAATGAAAAGTGGTTTTTCATCTCATAATAACTTCAGGTTTGTTCATTTTTGGTGGATAGTTAGTCCAATTCGATTGGAACCTATGCAATGAAAAGTGGTTTTTTATCTTATGATAACTTCGGCTTTTTCGTTTTTGGCGAATTGCTAGTCTAATTCGATTGGAATAGAGCCAATGAATAGTGGTTTTTGATTTCATGATAACTTTCGATTTGTTCATTTTTTGCGAATTACTAGTCCAATTCGATTGGAATCGAGCCAATGGAAAGTGGCTTTTGATTTCCTGATAACTTCAGGTTTGTTCGTTTTTGCCAGATAGCTAGTCTAATTCGATTGGAATCGAGCCAATGAAAAGTGGCTTTTGATTTCATGATTACTTCGGGTTTGGTCATTTTTGGCGAATTGCGAGTCTAATTCGATTGGAATCGAGCCAATGGAAAGTGGCTTTTGATTTCATGATAACTTCAGATTTGTTCATTTTTGACAAATTGCTAGACTAAATCGATTGGAATCGAGCCAATGAAAAGTGGTTTTTCATCTCATAAAAACTTCAGGTTTGTTCATGTTTGGCAGATAGCTAGTCAAATTCGATTGGAATCTATCTAATGAAAAGTGGTTTTTTGTCTCATGACAACTTCGGGTTTTTTGTTTTTGGCAAATTGCTAGTCTAATTTGATTGGAATCGAGCCAATGAAAAGTGATTTTTTGATTTCATGATAACTTTGGTTTGTTCGCTTTTGGCGAATGGCTAGTCTAATTCGATTGGAATCGAGCCAATGAAAAGTGGCTTTCGATTTCATGATAACTTCGATTTGTTCATTTTTAGCGAATTGCTAGTCTAATTCGATTGGAATCGAGCCAACGAAAAGTGGTTTTTGATTCCATGATAACTTCAGGTTTGTTTGTTTTTGGCGAATTGCTATTCTAATTCAATTGGAATTGAGCCAATGAGAATTGATTTTTGATTTCATGATAACTTTCGATTTGTTAATTTTTGGTGAATTGCTAGTCTAATTCGAAATTGAAATCGAGAAAATGAAAAGTGGCTTTTGATTTCATGATAACTTCGGGATTGTTTGTTTTTGGCGAATTGCTTATCTTATTCGATTGGAATCGAGCCAATCAAAAGTAGTTTTTGATTTTATGATAACTTCGGGTTTTATCATTTTGGCAAATTTCTAGTCTAATTTGATTGGAATCGAGCCAATGAAAAGTTGTTTTTGATTCCAGGATAACTTCAGGTTTGTTTGTTTTTGATGAATTGCTAATCTAAATTGATTGGAATCGAGCCAATAAAAAGTGGTTTCTGATGTCATAATAACTTCGGGTTTTTCATTTTTGGCGGACAGTTATTCTAATTCGATTGGAATCGAGTCAATAAAAAGTGTCTTTTGACTTCTTGAAAACTTCGGGTTTGTTCATTTTTGGCGAATTTCTAGTCTAATTAGATTGGAATCGGAGCCAATGAAAAGTGGTTTTCGATTCCACGATAACTTCGAGTTTGTTCATTTTTGGCGAATGGCTAATCTAATTCGATTGGAATCGAGCCAATACAAAGTGGTTTTTAATTTCATGTTAACTTCGGGATTGTTCGTTTCTAGCGGATAGCTAGTCTAATTCGATTGGAATCGAGCTAATGAAAAGTGGTTTTTAATTTCATGATAACTTTGGGTTTGTTCGTTTTTAGCGGATAGCTAGTCTAATCCGATTGGAATCGAGCTAATGAAAAGTGGTTTTTGATTTCGTGATAACTTTGGTTTGTTCATTTTTGGCGATTTGCTAGTCTAATTCGATTGGAATCGAGCCAATGATTTGTGGTTTTTGATGCCATGATAACTTCAGGTTTGTTTGTTTTTGGCGAATTGTTAGTCTAATTCGATTGGAATCGAGCCAATAAAAAGTGGTTTATGATTTCATGATAACTTCGGGTTTTTCATTTTTGGCGGATAGCTAGTCTAATTCGATTGGAATCGAGCCAATAAAAGTGGCTTTTCATTTCATGATAATTTTGGGTTTGTTCATTTTTGGCGAATTGCTAGTCTAATTCGATCGGACTCAAGCCATTGAAAAGTGGCTTTTGATTTCATGATAAATTCGGGTTTGTTCGTTTTTGGCGAATTGCTAGTCTAAATCGATTGGAAATGAGCCAATGAAAAGTGGTTTTTCATCTCACAATAAATTTTGGTTTGATCATTTTTGGCGAACAGCTAGTCCAATTTGATTGGAATCGAGCCAATGAAAAGTGGTTTTGATTTCATGATAACTACGGTTTCTTCATTTTTGGCAAATTGCTTGTCTAATTCGATTGGAATCGAGATAATGAAAAGTGGTTTTCGATTCCATGATAACTTTGGGTTTGTTTATTTTTAGTGAATTGCTAGTCTAATTCGATTGGCATCGAGCCAATGAAAAGTGTCTTTTGATTTCCTTTGGGTTTGTTCGTTTTTGGTGAATTTCTAGTCTAATTCGATTGGAATCGAGCCAATGAAAAGTAGTTTTCGATTCCATGATAACTTCGGGTTTGTTCATTTTTGGCGAATCGCTAGTCTAATTCGACTGGAATCGAGCCAATTAAAAGCGGTTTTTACTTTCATGATAACTTCGGGTTTGTTCCTTTTTAGTGGATAACTAGTCTAATTCGATTGGAATCGAGCCAATAAAAAGTGGTTTTTGATTTCATGACAACTTCGGTTTGTTCATTTTTTGGCAAATTACTAGTCTAATTTGATTGGAATTGAGCCAATGAAAACTGGTTTTTGATCCATGATAACTTCAGGTTTGTTTATTTTTGGCGAATTGCTAGTCTAATTCGATTTGAATCGAGCCAATGAAAATTAGTTTTTGATTTCATATAACTTTCGATTTGTTCATTTTTGGCGAATTGCTAGTCCAATTCGATTGGAATCGAACCAATGAAAAGTGGGTTTTTATTTCATGGTAACTTCAGGTTTGTTCGTTTTTGGTGGATAGCTAGTCTAATTAGCCAAGGAAAAGTGGCTTTTGATTTCATGATAACTTCGGTTTGTTCGTTTTGGCGAATTGCTAGTCTAATTCGATTGGAATCGAGTCAAAGAAAAGTGGTTTTAGATTTCTTGATAACTTCGGGTTTGTTCGTTTTTGGGGAATTGCTAGTCTAATTCGATCGGAATCAAGCCAATGAAAAGTGGTCTTTGATTTAATGATAACTTCAAGTTTGTTCGTTTCAAGCGAATTTCTAGTCTAATTCGATTGGAATCGATCCAATAAAAAGTGGTTTTTGATCTCATGGTAACTTCGGGTTTTTTCATTTTTAGCGAATTGCTAGTCTAATTCGATTTGAATCGAGCCAATGAAAAGTGGCTTTTGACTTCATGATAATTTCGACTTGTTAGTTTTTGGCGAATTTCTAGTCTAATTCGATTGGAATCGAGCCAATGAAAAGTGATTTTCGATTCCATGATAACTTTGGATTTGTTCATTTTTGGCGAATTGCTAGTCTAATTCGATTGGAATCTAGCCAATTAAAAGTGCTTTTTAATTTCATGATAACTTCGTGTTTGTTCGTTTTTGGCAGATAGCTACTCTAATTCGATTGGAATCGAGCAAATGAAAAGTGATTTTTGATTTCATGATAACTTCTGTTTGTTCATTTTTGGCGAATTGCTAGTCTAAGTCGATTGGAATCGAGCCAATGAAAAGTGGGTTTTGATTTCGTGATAACTTCGGTTTGTTCGTTTTTGGAGAATTGCTAGTCTAATTCATTTGCGATCGAACCAAAGAACAGTGGTTTTTGATTTCTTGATAACTTCGGATTTGTTCATTTTTGGCAAATTGCTAGTCTAATTCGATTGGAATCGAGCCAACGAAATGTGGTTTTTGATTTCATGATAACTTTGAGTTTGTTCATTTTTGGCGAATTGCTAGTCTAATTCGATTGGAATCTAACCAATAAAAAGTGGTTTTTGTTTACATGGTAACATCAAGGTTTTTCATTTTTAGCGAATTGCTTGTCCAATTCGATTGGAATCGAGCCAATGAAAAGGGCCTTTGATTTCATGATAACTTTATGTTCGTTCATTTTTGGCGGATTGCTAGTCTAATTTGATTGGAATCGAGCCAATGAAAAGTTGCTTTTGATTTCATGAAAACTTTGAGTTTGTTCGTTTCTGGCGAATTGCTAGTCTAAGTCGATTGGAATTGAGCCAATGAAAGTGGGTTCCGATTTCGTGAGAACTTCGATTTGTTCTTTTTGGCGAATTGCTCGTCTAATTCGATTGGAATCGTACCAATGAAAATTGGCTTTTGATTTCATGATAACTTAGAGTTTGTTCATTTTTGGTGAATTACTATTCTAATTCGATTGGAATCGATCCAATGAAAAGTAGTTTTTGATTTCATATAACTTTGGGTTTGTTCATTTTTTGCGAATTGCTAATCTAATTCGATCGGAATTGAGCCAAAGAAAAGTGGTTTTCAGATTTCATGATAACTTCGGGTTTGTTCATTTTTGGCGAATTGCTAGTCTAATTCGATTGGAATCGAGCCAACGAAAAGTGGTTTTTGATTTCATGATAACTTCGGGTTTGTTCGTTTTTGGCGAATTGCTAGTCTAATTCGATTGGAATCGAGCCAACGAAAAGTGGTTTTTGATTTCATGATAACTTCGAGTTTGTTCATTTTTAACGAATTGCTAGTCTAATTCATTTGGAATCTAGCCAATAAAAAGTGGTTTTTGATTTCATGATAACTTCTGATTTTTCGTTTTTGGCAAATTACTAGTCTAATTCGATTGGAATCAAGCCGATGAAAAGTGGATTTTGATTTCATGATAACTTCGATTTGTTCGTTTTTGGCGAATTGCTTGTCTAATTCGATTGGAATCGAGCCAATGAAAAGTGATTTTTGATTCCATGATAACTTCGGGTTTGTTCTTTTTTAGCGAATTGCTAGTCTAATTTGATCGGAATCGAGCCAATGAAAAGTGGGTTTTGAATTCATGATAACATTCGATTTGTTCTTTTTGGCAAATTGCTAGTCCAATTCGATTGGAATCGAGCCAACGAAAATGGCTTTTGATTTCATGATAATTTTGGGTTTGTTCATTTTAGGCAAATTGCTAGTCTAATTCTATTGGAATCGAGCCACTGAAATGTGGTTTTTGAGTTCATGATAACTTCGGGTTTGTTCGTTTTTGGCAAATTGTTAGTCTAATTCGATTGAAATCGAGCTATTGAAAAGTGGTTTTTGACTTCATGATAACTTCAGGTTTGTTCGTTTTTGGCAAATTGCTAGTCATTAGATTATAATTGTTCCAATGAAAAGTTGTTTTAATTTCATGAGAACTTCGGGTTTGTTCTTTTTTAGTGGATAGCTAGTCTAATTCGATTGGAATCGAGCCAATGAAAAGTGGCTTTTGATTCCATGATAACTTCAGGTTTGTTCTTTTTGGCGAAATGAGAGTTTAATTCGATTGGAATCTAGTCAATGAAAAGTGGTTTTTGTTTTCGTGATAACTTTGGTTTTGTTCGTTTTGGGTGAATTGCTAGTCTAGTCGATTGGAATCGAGCCAATGAAAAGTGGTTTTTAATTTCATGATAACTTCGAGTTTGTTCATTTTTGGCGGATAGTTTGTCTAATTCGATTGGAATGAAGCCAATGAAAAGTGGCTTTTAGCCAATGAAAAGTGGCTTTTGATTTAATGATAACTTCGAATTTGTTCATTTTTGACGAATTGCTAGTCTAATTCGATCAGAGTCGATCCAAAGAAAAGTGGTTTTTGATTTCTTGATAACTTCAGGTTTGTTCATTTATTGCAAATTGCTAGTCTAATTCGATTGGAATCGAGCCAACGAAAAGTTGTTTTTGATTTCATGATAACTTCGAGTTTGTTCGTTTTAGGGAAATTGCTAGTCTGATTCGATTGGAATTGAGCTAATAAAAAGTGGTTTTTGATTTCATGGTAACTTCTGGTTTTTTCGTCTTTGGCGAATTCCTAGTCTAATTCGATTTAATCAAGCAAATGAAAAGTGTCTTTTGATTTCATGATAACTTTGATTTGTTCATTTTTGGCGAATTTCTAGTCTAATTCGATTGGAATCCAGCCAATGAAAAGTGGTTTTCGATTCCATGATAACTTCGGGTTTTTTCATTTTTGGTGAATTGCTAGTCTAATTCGATTGGAATCTAGCCAATTAAATGTGGTTTTTAATTTCATGATAACTTCGTGTTTGTTCATTTTTGGTGGATACACGCCACGAAATCGAGAGATCCAAGTGGGCCATTTTTGGTGAGCAGAACTGGCGATGAGGGATGAACTCGAAGCCGGGTTACAGTGACCAACTGCGCGCTAACGTAGATCCCACAAAGGGTGTTGGTCGATTAAGACAGCAGGACGGTGGTCATGGAAGTCAAAATCCACTAAGGAGTGTGTAACAACTCACCTACCGAATCAACTTGCTCCGAAAATGGATGACGCTGAAGCGCACGGCCTATACCCGACCGTCGGGGCAAGCACCAGGCCCCGATGAGTAGGAGGGCGCGGCGGTCGCCGCAAAATTTTCTTTACGTCTCTCCCCTTCCGTTCCTCCCAATCGAAATTTTCTTTATCCGGGAATGCACTGAGGCTAGAATGCCCATGGTCCTTGAAAAAACTTTTCTTTTCAATGCCTGAGTGTGGAGGGACAAAAACCCATGTACAGCAACGCGTAGCATCTGAAGCAGTTACGAGCCTCTGTGCTAATGTTGACGCAGTGGATATAAATTATGTGATGCTAAGTTTGGGTGCCCGATCTATCACCTTGGTGTGACCGTGATGTTCTTTTGTGCACTTGTGATATGTCCTCGTGCTCCTACATTGTACCTGAGTTGCTCCCTTATTATGCACGCGATGTCCATTAGTCGCGATGCTGAATTCGAATGCATGAGATATCCCTTAGCGTGCTTGGTGTGCCTGCGATTGGCATCGACATGAACTACATGCTACCTATGTGTGCCAGCATCCTTCACATGGACTACACTCGAGGCTCCCTTCACGTGCCCACATCCCGTCCTAGAAAATGCCTAGAGATGCCTGAAAATCAGGCTACGTCCTTGTTGCATCCTGGACATGGCTGGCACACCGTGTCTTAGAAATGACTGAAAATCAGGCTGCATCCCTGTCGTGGCATGGACACGTCCCGATCATGGCTTGCACATCGTGCCCAGAAATTGCATAGAACTTGCCTGAAAATTAGGTAGCATCCCTGCCGTAGCTAGGACACGTCCTAGACATGGCATGCACACCGTGCCCAGACACTACCCAGAAATGCCTGAAAATCAGGCAGCGTCCCTACCGTGGCCAGGACGCATCCCAGACATGACCTGCACGCCGTGCCCAAAAATGCCTGAAAATCAGGCAGTGTCCCTGTCGTGGCCAGGACGCGTCTCGGACATGACCAACTGCTGCACCTCAACACATTTCGGGGAGAACCAGCTAGCTCTGGGTTCGAGTGGCATTTCACCCCTAACCACAACTCATCCGCTGATTCTTCAACATCAGTCGGTTCGGACCTCCACTTAGTTTCACCCAAGCTTCATCCTGGTCATGGATAGATCACCCAAGTTCGGGTCCATAAGCAGTGACAATTGCCCTATGAAGACTCGCTTTCGCTACGGCTCCGGTGGGTTCCCTTAAACAAGTCACTGCCTATGAGTCGCCGGCTCATTCTTCAACTCCATGCCCAGAAATGCCTGAAAATCAGGCTACGTCCCTACCATGGCCAAGACGCGTCCCGGACATGGCCTGCACACCATGCCCAAAAACTTGCCAAAATCCCTAAAAATCAGGCAGCATCTCTGTCGTGGCCAAGACACATCCAGAAACTGCCCAGAAATGCCTGAAACTCAAGCTGCGTCCCTGCCGTGGCCAAGATTCATCCTGGACATGGCCTGCACACCGTGCCCAGAAACTGCCTAGAAATGCCTGAAAATCAGGAAGTGTCCCTGCCGTGGCCAGGACGGGTCCCAGACATGGCCTGCACACCATGCATAGAAACTGGCCAGAAATGCCTGAAAATCAGGTAGCGTCCCTACGGTGGCCATGACGCGTCCAGGGCATGGCCTGCACACCGTGCCCAGAAATGCTTGAAAATTAGGCTGTGTCCCTACCGTGACCAGGATGCGTCCTGAGCATGGCCTGCACACTGTCCCTAGAAATTGACCAGAAATGCTTGAAAATCAGGCAGCGTCCTTGCCGTGGCCAGGACGCGTCCTGGACATGGCTTGCACACCGTGCCCAAAAACTGCCTAGAAATGCCTGAAAATTAGGCATCGTCCCTGCCATGGCCTGGACGCATCCCGGACATGGCCTGCACACCGCACCCAGAAATGCCTAAAAATCAAGTTGCGTCCTTGTCGTGGCGAGGACGAGTCCTGGACACGGCTTGCACACCGTGCCCAAAAACTGCCCAAAAATGCCTGAAAATCAGGCAGTGTCCCTGTCTTGGCCAGGACGCGTCTCGGACATGGCCTGCACACCGTGCCCAAAAACTGCCTAGAAATGCCTGAAAATGAGGCTACGTCCCTGCCGTGGCGAGGACGCATCTAGGACATGTCCTGCATACCGTGCCCAAAAATGCCTGAAAATCAAGCTGTGTCCTATCCGTGACCAAGTCGCGTCCCGGACATGGCCTGCACACCATGCTCAAAATTTGCCCAGAAATGCCTAAGAATCAGGCTGCATCCCTGCCATGGCCAGGACGCATCCCAAACATGGCCTGCACATCTTGTCCAAAAACTGCCCGGAAATGCTTGAAAATCAGGCTGTGTGCGTCTCAGACATGGCTTACACACCGTGCCAAGAAACTGCCTAGAAATGCCTGAAAAATCAGGCTGTGTCCCTCTCGCGTCCCAGACATGGCCTGCACATCGTGCCCATAAACTGTGTAGAAATACTTGAAAATCAGGCTGCGTCCTTGACGCGTCCCGGACATGGCCTGCACACCGTGCCCAGAAATGCTTGAAAATAAGCCTCGTGAAGTTTTATCGATGGATGGTTGTCTGGAACCTAAAATGATCGCTCCATAGAGGTTTATCCTTCAAATTTGATACATTTCGAGTTATTTCCACTAGATTTCACCTTACTCCCGGCCTTGTCCCCTGTTTCCATGCATGCATCAAAATACGTGTGAATCGAAATTGTTTTCGACAAAAGGGCAATTGCTCCTCAAATATTTGATGATAATGAGCCTCCCGTGATTTTTGGGGATTTTCCATTTTCCATTTTTCCGATTTTTCCCTAATTTAATATTTTTTAAATAAAAAATAAAAATATTTTTCGATCGAAAATATTTTTTTCGAGACCCCATTCAATCATACTTTCACCATCAAAAAGAATTTTCTAAAAAATCATCACTGAAAATCCTATAGAAAATGCAAAAGAAATAGTATGATTCTTCAGCCCTTTGATATCTACTGTTGTCACTCGGGTTTTTTTCTCAGAAGTCTATTATAGGGAGGAGGTGGTGCACGAAAGCAAACAAGCAGCACGTGCAAGCTACTGCAAGGAGCAACTACCTACAGGTGGCCTACGTCCCTGCAAACTTCGGAGCCTTGGGGATCGGCACATGCCGGCCCGGGCAAGTTTCCCGTCCGACGATGGTGCTGCTCCGGTGATACTCCCGCCAGTGACCCCCCGTAGCACCCGGACGGAACGCATTCATGGGCACGAAATTGCATTGCGTGTCAAAAGATGGCCTCAGATTTTCTCGCAATTGCCTATTTCGGTCCAGAAATGGAGTAAAGACCTGACAAGAGTAGGAGGAACAATCAGGATGGAGGGCATACGTGGGAACGAAATAATGCCGCGTGTCGGTCGATTGGCCTAGGCATAAGATACACGCTACAACGTAGTTCCTGCAACTTCCTAATATCGATCGGTTGGTGCAAAATTGTTCCAAATCGAGACCATCGTGAGGCACAACGATGCAAGACAGAGGGTACGCGTGGGGATGAAACCGCGTGGCATGTCGGTTGATTGGCCTAGGCATAAGACGCACACTACAATGTAGTTCCTACAACTTCCTAATTTTCGATCGGATGGCACGAAATTATCCGAAAACGAGACCATCGAAAGGCAGACGATAGAGGACGGAGGGCATGCGTGGGGATAAAACTGTACGACCTGTAGATCGATTGGCCTAGGCATAATTTGGACTAGAACCGAGGTGCATACCCGCCGTCCACTTGCCGACCCACAGTAGGGGCCTTACGGTCCCCAGGGGCATATGTCGTTGGCCAAGCCCTCGCAGCAAACGTGCTACGTTGGCGCCTTGAAGTACAATTTCCATCGAGCGACGGGTAGAATCCTTTACAGACGACTTAAATACGCGATGGGGTATTGTAAGCGGCAGAGTGGCCTTGCTACCATGATCCGCTGAGATTCAGCCCTTTGTCGCTCTGATTCTTTCCTCCCCTTCCGTTCCTCCCAATTGAAATTTTCTTTATCTGGGAATGCACTGAGGCTAGAATGCCTATGGTCCTTGAAACAACTTTTCTTTTCAATGCCTAAGTGTGGAGGGACAAAAACCCATGTACAGTCACGCGCAACATTCAAAGCTGTTACGAGCCTCTGTGCTAAAGTTGATGCAGTGGGCATAAATTATGTGATGTTAAGTTTAGGTGCCCGATTTTTCGCCTTGGTGTGACTGCGATGTGCTTTTGTGCACTTGTGATATGTCCTCGTGCTCCTGCATTGTACCTGAGTTGCTCCCTTATTGTGCATGCGACGTCCATTAGTTTCGATGCCGAATTCGGATGCATTAGATATCCCTTAGCGTGCCTCGTGTGCCTACGATTGGCATCGGCATGAACTACATGCTGTCTACGTGTGCTAGCGTCCTTCACATGGACTATACTCAGGGCTCCATTCATGTGCCCGTATCCCGTCCCAAAAAATGCTAGAGATGCCAGAAAATCTGGCTGTATCCTGGACAAGGCCGGCACACCGTGTCTTAGAAATGACTGAAAATCAAGCTGCGTCCCTGTCATCGCAAAGATGCATCCCGATAATGGCCTACACACCATGCCCAGAAACTGCCCAGAATTTGCTTGAAAATCAAGCAGTGTCCCTGCCATGGCCAGGAGGTGTCCCGAACATGGCCTGACACCGTGGCCAGAAACTACCCAGAAATGCTTGAAAATTAGGCAGCGTCCCTGCCGTGGCCAAGACATGTCGCGGACATGACCTGCACGCCATGCCCAAAAATGCCTGAAAATGAGGCAGCATCCCTGCCGTGGCTAGGATGCATCCTAGACATGAGCTACACACCGTGCCTAGAAAAATGCTTGAAAATCAGGCTGCATCCCTGCCGTGGCCAGGACGCGTCCCGAACATGGCCTGCACACCGTACCCAAAACTACCCAGAAATGCCTAAAAATTAGGCAGCGTCCCTGCCGTGTCCAGGACACGTCCAGAAACTGCCCAGAAATGTCGAAAAATTAGGCTACGTCCCTGCCATGGCTAGGACGCATCCCAGACATGGCCAGCATATCGCGCCTAGAAATTGCCCAAAAATGCCTGAAAATCAGGCTGCGTCCCTGTCGTGGCCAGGACGCGTCCCGGACATGGCCTGCACACTGTGCACAGAAACTACCCAGAAATGCCTGAAAATTAGGCAGCATCCCTATCGTGGCTAGGACGTATCCCGATCATGGCCAGCCTGAAAATCAGGCAGCGTCCCTACGATGGCCATGACGCTTCCCGGACATGGCCTACACACTTTGCCCAGAAATACTTAAAAATCATAATACATCCCTATCGTGGTCAGGACGTGTTCCGGACATGGCCTGCACACTGTGCCCAGAAACTACCCAGAAATGCCTAAAAATCAAATAGCGTCCCAACCTTGCCCTGGACGCGTCCCGGACATGGCTTGCACACCGTGCCCAGAAACTACCTAGAAATTCCTAAAAATTAGGTAGCGTCCCTGTCGTGGCCAGGACACGTCCCGGTCATGACCCACACACCGTGCCCAAAAATGCTTGAAAATTAGACTACGTCACTACCGTGGCCAGGACGAATCCCAGACATGGCCTGAACATGGTGCCCAGAAATGCCTGAAAATCAGGTAGCGTCCCTGCCGTGGCTAGGACACATCCAAAAACTACCCAAAAAATGCCTAAAAATTAGGCTGCATCCCTATCATCGCCAGGACGCATCCCGAACATGGCCTTCACACCATGCCCAGAAATGCCTGAAAATTAGGCAGCGTCCCTGTCGTGGCCAGGATGCATCCCAGACATGGCCTACACACCATGTCTAGAAACTGCCCAGAAATGCCTAAAAATCAGGTTGCATCCCTGCGGCAACCATGACACATCCCGAACATGGCCTACACACCGTGCCCAAAAATGCTTTGAAAATCAGGCTGCGTCCCTACCGTAGCCAAGACATCGCCTGCACACTATACCCTAAAACAGTCGAAAACTACCCAGAAATGCCTGAAAATCATGCAGCATCCCTGCCTTGGCAAGGGCGTGTCCCGAACATGGCCTGCACACCATGCCCAGAAATAGCCCTGAAAAGCCTGAAAATCAGGCAGCGTCCCTGCCCTGGCCAGGATATGTCTCGGACATGACCCATACACCATGCCCAGAAATGCTTGAAAATTAGACTGCGTCCCTATCGTAGCTAGGACGCGTCCCGGACATGGCCTACACACGGTGCCCAAAAACGCTTGAAAATTAGGCAGCGTCCCTGCCATAACACGGACGCATCTCGGACAAGACCTGCACGCCGTGTCCAGAAATGCATGAAAATCAAGCTGCGTCCTTGTCGTGACCAGGATGCGTCCCGAACATAGGCTGCACACCGTGCCCAAAAACTGCCAAGAAATGCTTGAAAATCAAGCAGCATCCCTGCCGTGGCCTGGACTCGGCCCGGACATGGCCTTCACACATTACCTAGAAATGGCTGAGAACGAGGCTGAGTCCCAACCGTGGCCAGGACGCGTCCTGGACATGGCCTACACATGGTGCCCAAAAATGCCTGAAAATCAGGCTGCACTCCTGCCGTGGCCAGGATGCGTCCCGGACATGACCTGCACATCGTGCCCAGAAATGCTTGAAAATTACACTACGTCCCTACCGTGGCTAGGACGCGTCCTGGACATGTCCAACAAACCGTGCCCAGAAACGCCTGAAAATTAGGCAGCGTCCCTGCTGTGGCCAGAACGCTTCCCGAACATGGCCTGCACATCGTGCCTAGAAATGCCTAAAAATCAGGCTCCATCCCTGTCGTGGCCAGGACGCATCCTGGACATGACCTGCACACCGTGTCCAGAAACTGCCCAGAAATGCCTGAAATCAGGCAGCATCCATGCCGTGGCCGGGACGCGTCCCAGACATGGCTTGCACACGGTGCCAATAAATACACAGAAATACCTGAAAATCAGGCAGCGTTCCTGTCGTAGCACGGACGCGTCCCGGACATGACCTACACATCGTGACCAGAAATGCCTAAAAATCAGGCTGCGTCCCTGCCGTGGCTAGGACGCGTCCTGGACATGACCTGCACACCGTGCCTAAAAACTGCCCTAAAAATCAGGCAGCGTCCCTGTCGTGGCCTGGATGCGTCCCGGACATGGCATGTACACCTTGCCTAAAAATGCGTGAGAATGAGGTTGCATCCCTACCATGGCCAGGACGCGTCCCGAACATGGCGTACACATCGTGAGCAGAAATGCCTGAAAATCAGGCATCGTCCCTACCATGGCCAGGACGTGTCCCGGACATGGCCCTGCACACCGCGCCCAAAAACTGCCCAGAAATGCCTAAAAATCAAGCAGCGTCCCTGCTGTGGCCAGGACGCGTCTCGGACATGGCCTGCACACCGTGCCCAGAAATGCCTAAAAATCAGGCAGCGTCCTTGCTGTGGCCATGACGCGTCCTGCACACTATGCCTTGAAACTGCCCAAAAATGCCTGAAAATCAAGCATCATCCTTGCCATAGCCTAGACGCATCCTGAATATGGCCTGCACACCGTGTCCAGAAACTGCCAAAAAATGCATGAAAATCAGGCTGCGTCACTGCCACGTCCTGGACATAGCTTGCACACCATGCCAAGAAACTGCCTAGAAATGCCTGAAAAATTAGGCTACATCCCTGCCGTGTCCCGGACATGTCCTGCACACCGTGCCCACAAACTACGTAAAAATGCCTGAAAATCAGGCGGCATCCTTGATGCGTCCCGGACATGGCTTGCACACCATGCACAGAAATGCCTGAAAATAAGCCTCGTGATGTTTTATCAATGGATGGTTGTTGGGAACCTAAAACGATCACTCCATAGAAGTTTATCACTAGAAATTGATACATTTCGAGTTGTTTCCACCAAATTTCACCTTCCTCCCAGCCTTGTCCCCTGTTTCCATGCATGCATCAAAATACGTGTGAATCAAAAAAATTTTTGATAAAAGAGCAATTGCTCCTCAAATATTTGATGATAACGAGCCTCCCGTGATTTTTGGAGATTTTTCCCCGTCCATTTTCCATTTTTTCTAATTTTTCCCTATTTTTAATATTTTTTTTAAATAAAAAATAAAAATATTTTTCAATCAAAAATATTTTTTTCGAGGCCCCATTCAATCATACTTTCATCGTCGAAAAGAATTTTCTAAAAAATCATCACCTAAAATCCTACAAAAAATGGAAAAGAAATAGTATGATTCCTTAGCCCTTTGATATCTACTCCTGTCACTTGGATTTTTTCTCAGAAGTCTATTATAGAGGGGAGGTGGTGCATAAAAGGGAACAAGCAACATGTGCAAGTTGCTATAGGGAACAACTGCCTACGGGTGGCCTACGTCCCTGCAAACTTCGGAGCCTTGGGGATCGGCACATGCTGGCCCAAGCAAGTTCCCCGTCTGACGATGGTGCTGCTCCGACGATACTTCGGCCGGTGACCCCCCGTAGTACCCTGATGGAACACATACGTGGGCATAAAATCACGTTGTGTGTCAAAAGATGGCCTCGAATTTTCCCTCAATTGCTAATTTCTGTCTAGAAACGGAGTAAAGACCCGACGAGAGTGGGAGGAACAATCCGGATGAAGGGCATGCGTGGGGATGAAACCGCGCGGCGTGTCGATTGATTGGCCTAGGCATAAGATGTACGCTATAATGTAGTTCTTGCAACTTCCCAATATTCGATCGGTTGGTGCAAAATTTTCCCAAATCGAGACCGTCGTGAGGCACAACAATGTAGGACAGAGGGATACGCGTGGGGACGAAATTGCGTGGCATGTCGGTCAATTGGCCTAGGCATAAGATGCACGCTGCAATGTAGTTCTTGCAACTTTCCAATATCCATTCGGGCGGTGTGAAATTGTTCAAAAATGAGACCGTCGAAAAGCACGACGATAGAGGACGGAGGGCATGCGTGGGGATGAAATCGCGTGACGTGTTGATTGATTGGCCTGGGCATAAGTCGCACGTTGCAACGTAGTTCTTATGAACACACTCCTTCCGATCGGGTGGCCTAAAAATTGATCAAAGCTTGTGCCTTGCAGCCCATGTTGCCTTGGGATCGTCTCATGCATCGTTCACACGATAGGAGGACCAAAACGTAGGTATCGAAGTAAGATGTTGTCATGGACAAGTGTGTGCGATGCCCCTTGGGCGTGACGTATGAGGCAACATGTTTGGTGCTTTCAATTGTGACTATCATTGCACTACGAACTCACGTTTCGGCCCCTCGCCAACACGGGCTTTTCGCCCATGTGCGACGGTGAATCTCGATATTCCTCAGAAATCAGGCTGAAGCTAGATGCTTGCTACCTGCATTGGCTCAGCACCATATTCTGCTTGTTTGTAAGACGGGAGGACCAAGATGCGTGCAATGAAAGAAATATTATCGAGCGTGCGGTGTCCCTCGAGCACGGCTCGCAGGACATTGCATTAAGTACTTGCGACTACAATCGTCATCGCACTGTGAAATTCGACGGCATGATTCGGTCCCTTACCAACGCAGACTTCTCGCTCGTATACCTAAAAGTGTCGAATCCATCTTGGTCTTTCCTCGATCCATCCCTCACTTGCCTCCTGTGAAGGGATGAACAAAACGTCGACACCAAAGAAAACGTTCTTCAAAGCATGCTGTGCCCCTGGGGCACGACGTGTTGGGCAACACAGTAGGCGCTCACGATCAGGACCGTCGTCACACGACAAATTTCGGTTGGTTTCTCAATAATCTCTTACCGTGTGTAGCGGGACATGCTCGGGCTTGGCTCGTCACCTATTTATGAACTTTCAGGTTGGCAGACATGTAGTGTGCTTTACTTGGGCATCATGTACGTAAAGCACGTGAGTTGCGATCGGCGTGTTCGGGTACGTTGGATCCCTGCTCGAGTAGCGACAACGTTTCCCTCATGCCTGTTCATTCGGTGCTTGAATCTCGTGTTCAGTCATCTCCATCTTGATTCCCTATGCTGCATACCCATTGTGACGGCATCTCCTTGCCTAAAATGACCCTATTTCGCCGAAGTCATACGTAACAACCGCGGTCGAAGGTGAACAAAAAGCACACGTCGTGTTCCACCCCATTCACAACACGAGGTGTGGGACTCGGGCCATGACGGCATGCTTGAATTCTCGAATGCAGAACATCGAGCGGGTATGAGGACGCGGATCCTCCAATTACCCTCGAACGAGCGTTCTACGCTACGTGCGAACAACGTTCTTCCTCGTCTCAGACCTTCGTTCGCGTGAAGTAGACATCGAAGAGGAATGCTACCTGGAGGATCCTGCCAGTAGTCATATGCTTGTCTCAAAGATTAAGCCATGCATGTGTAAGTATGAATTAATTCAGACTGTGAAACTGTGAATGGCTCATTAAATCAGTTATAGTTTGTTTGATGGTACTTGCTACTCGAATAACCGTAGTAAGTCTAGAGCTAATACGTGCAACAAACCCCGACTTCTGGAAGGGACGCATTTATTAGATAAAAGGTCGACGTGGGCTTTCGCCCGTTGCTACAATGATTCATGATAACTCGATGGATCGCACGACCCTCGTGTCGATAACGCATCATTCAAATTTCTACCCTATCAACTTTCGATGGTAGGATAGTGGCGTACTATGGTAGTATGGGTAATGGAGAATTAGGGTTCGATTCCAAAAAGGGAGCTTGAGAAACGACTGCCATATCCAAGGAAGGCAGCAGGCACACAAATTACCCAATCCTGACACGGGGAGGTAGTGACTATAAATAACAATACCGGGCTCTCAAAGTCTGGTAATTGGAATGAGTACAATCTAAATCCCTTAACGAGGATCCATTGGAGGGTAAGTCTGGTGCCAGTAGCCATGGTAATTCCAACTCCAATAGCGTATATTTAAGTTGCAGTTAAAAAGCTCGTAGTTGGACCTTTTGGTTAGGTCGAAAGGTCTGCCTACATTGTGCATCGATCGTCTCATCCCTTTTGCAGGCAATGCACTCCTGGCCTTAACTGGTCGGGTCGTGCCTCCAGCGCTGTTACTTTGAAGAAATTAGAGTGCTCAAAGCAAGCCTACGCTTTGGATACATTAGCATGGGATAACATTATAGGATTTCAGTCCTATTAGTTGGCCTTCGGGATCGGAGTAATGATTAACAGAGACAACCAGGGGCATTCGTATTTCATAGTCAGAGGTAAAATTCTTGGATTTTTGAAAGACGAACAACTGCAAAAGCATTAGTCAAGGATGTTTTCATTAATCAAGAACGAAAGCTGAGTGCTCGAAGACAATCAGATACCAACCTAGTCTCAACCATAAACGATGCTGACCAGGGATTGACGAATGTTGCTTATAGGACTCCGTCGGCACCATATGAGAAATCAAAGTTTTCGGGCTCCGGGGGAGTATGGTCACAAGGCTGAAACTTAAAGGAATTGATGGAAGGGCACCACCAGGAGTGGAGCAGCGACTTAATTTGACTCAACATGGGGAAACTTACCAGGTCCAGACATAGTAAGGATCGACAGACTGAGAGCTCTTTCTTTTTTTTTTATCGGTAAATGTAAACATATTGATAAAAAATGTACCATGTACAAGTACACTGGGCATACCCGAGTGAGACAATGTCCATAATCAAATACAAGTACACCGGCCATACTCAGGCGAATCAATGTCCATAAACATAAACAACTACTCCGGGCATACCCAGGAGAAACAAGAGAAGGCAAAATACATAAAAGATCAATGATCCACGGCCAAGGATTCTAAATGAATCAAGACATCCGAATACAAAGTAAACATGACTTTGTATACGTGTGTCTTGATCAGTCTCGAGGTCTTCAAATATCTTCCTATTTCACGTAAGCCAAATGTAGTACACTGTGCTTGCAAGAGCAACTCTCTTCACCTTGTTAAGCTAAGAAGTCCCACGGGCCTCCTTTTTCAACCACTTAAGAGCAATAGCAAGTGTCGACATAGATCTTGTAATGCCAAGCCATCTCCTAATGCTCCCCCATAATGAAGATGTGAAAGAGCACTTGAAGAAAAGATGCTCACAAGTTTCCTCAAAACAGCCACAAAGAACACACTTACGATCAATATCCAAGTAGAGTAATTTATCTTTAGTTAAGAGCTTTGACTGGGCCCCTAATCAAAGCATAAAAGAGTGCTTTGGAGTGATGCATGGTTTCCAAACTTCTGCTCCCCAAGGCTTGAAAATACCTTTAGGTCTAAAGAAATCATAAGCAATTTTAGTGGTAAATTTACCACTTACAGAACTGCCCAGATTTTCAGTCCAAGATTGCAAAAACTGCTTACCGAATAACATCATTTTCCCGCCATAATGATCGTCCCTTGTCTGCCCATGAATCGGGCTGTTAGTAGTAAGATTGGCATCCAAAAATATATCATTGAGGTCCTGCCGTGCAAAAATATTTCCAGCAACAAGTTGTCCCATTCCAGCATACCGACCACGTAAGAAAATCTGCTGGGCAGCACCATATTCACAAAGTGTGTCCTTAATTTCAAGAAGTTTCTTGAAGAGAGGTGAATGATCCTTCCTAGGGCGAACCTCCCAAATACAAGACCCATGAAGATACACATGATCGACCCACCGAATCCATAGGGAGTCCTTTTTATTGTGGATATTCAAAAGGGATTTAGCAAGAAGCACTAAATTCCAACTCTTCAAATCCCTTAATCCAAGGCCCCCTTCTTCCTTTGGTAGGAAAACATCCTTCCACGCTACTAATGGCTTTTTAGATCCCCCAAAGGAATGTTTGACAAAGGCTAACAATTCTAGAAATAATTGTAGCCGAAATAGGGAAAATAGATAGCTAAAATCATTCAACTCCTTGAAGAACCGCCTTAATAAGTTCAATCTTGCCGGCATATGATAATGTAGAGGACTTTCATGCACCAATATATGATGTAATTTTATCAAGAAAGGGAGCATAACCACTAACCTTGAGTTTGTCAGAAGCAAGGGGAATGCCCAAATACCGAAATGGCATACTCTCCCTAGGAACACAAGTTAATTCCATGATATCATCAAGAATTTGTCCATGCACACCAGCTGTAAACAAGTTGGATTTAAGGATATTCAACTTTAATCCCCAGACCGAACCAAACTTAGAAAGGCAATCCATGAGAATTTTAACCGACAAAAAATCTCCCCTCGCAAATAGCATCAAATCATCGGCAAAAGCTAAATGGTTGATCTTTTGGGGGCCACATTTAGGATGAAAGTTGAAATCACTATCATATGTGGCATCTTTGAGCAATCTCAAAAGATATTCAATACAAAGCACAAATAGGAAAGGAGAAAGGGGATCACCTTGTCGAAGATCCTTCTCACCTTTGAAAAATTCATGCAAAGTCCCATTCAAAGAAATAGAGTATGATATAGAAGTGACACACTCCATAATCCAATGAACAAATCTCGATTGGAATCGAGCCAATGAAAAGTGGTTTCTGATTTCATGATAACTTTGGTTTGTTCATTTTTAGCGAACTGCTAGTCTAATTCAATTGGAATCGAGCCAATGAAAAGTTGTTTCTGATTTCATGATAACATCGGGTTTTTAATTTTTGGTGGATAGCTGGTCTAATTCGATTGGAATCAAGCTAATAAAAAGTTTCTTTTGATTTCAAGATAACTTCGGGTTTGTTCATTTTTGGCGAACTGCTTGTCTAATTTGATTGGATTCGAGCCAAAGAAAAGTGTTTTCAGATTTCTTGATAACTTTGGGTTTGCTCATTTTTGACGAATTGCTAGTCTAATTCGATTGGAATCGAGACAACGAAAAGTGGTTTTTGATTTCATGATAACTATGAGTTTGTTCATTTTTGGCGAATTACTAGTCTAATTCGATTGGGATCAAGCCAAAGAAAAGTGGCTTTTGATTTCATGATAACTTCGATTTGTTCATTTTTGGCAAATTGCTAGTCTAATTTGATTGTAATCGAGCCGAAGAAAAGTGGTTTTTGATTTTTGATGACTTTGGACTTGTTCATTTTTGGCAAATAGCTAGTCTAATTCGATTGGAATCGAGCCAACGAAAAGTGGTTTTTATTTCATTATAACTTCCACTTTGTTCGTTTATGGCGAATTGCTAGTCTAATTCAATTGGAATTAAGCCAATGAAAAGTGGTTTTTGATTTCATGGTAACTTCGAGTTTTATCGATTTTGGCGAATTGCTAGTCTAATTTGATTTGAATCGAGCCAATGAAAAGTGCCTTTTGATTTCATGATAACTTCGGGTTTGTTCCTTTTTTACGAATTTCTAGCCTAAGTCAATTGGAATCGAGCCAATGAAAAGTGGTTTTCAATTCCATGATAACTTCGGGTTCGTTCATTTTTGATGAAATGTTAGTCTAACTCGATTGGTATCGTGCCAAGTAAAAGTGGTTTTTAATTTCACGATATCATCGGGATTGTTCGTTTTTAGCGAATAGGTAGTCTAAATCGATTGGAATCGAGCCAATGAAAAGTGGTTTTTGATTTCATGATAACTTCGATTTGTTAATTTTTAGCGAATTGCTAGTCTAATTCAATCGGAATCGAGCCAATGAAAAGTGGTTTCTGATTTAATGATAACATCGAGTATTTCATTTTTGGTGGATAGCTGGTCTAATTCGATTGGAATCGAGCTAATGAAAAATGTCTTTTGATTTCAAGATAACTTCGGGTTTGTTCGTTTTTGGCGAATTGCTTGCCTAATTCGATTGGAATCGAGCCAAAGAAAAGAGTTTTCAAATTTCTTGATAACTTTGGGTTTGTTCATTTTTAACGAATTGCTAGTCTAATTCGATTGGAATCGAGACAACGAAAATTGGTTTTTGATTTCATGATAACTTCGAGTATGTTCATTTTTGGTGAATTGCCAGTCTAATTCGATTGGAATCAAGCCAATAAAAAGTCGCGTTTAATTTCATGAGAACTTTGGGTTTGTTCATTTTTGGTAGATAGCTAGTCTAATTCGATTGGAATCGAGCCAATGAAAAATGGCTTTTGATTTAATGATAACTTCGGGTTTGTTCATTTTTAGCGATTTACTAGTCTAATTCGATTGGGATCGAGCCATAGAAAAGTGGCTTTTGATTTTATAATAACTTCGGGTTCGTTTGTTTTTGGCGAATTGCTAGTCTAATTTGATTGGAATCGAGCCAATGAAAAGTGGTTTTTAATTTTATGATAACTTCGGGTTTGTTCCTTTTTGGCGGATAGCTAGTCTAATTCAATTGGAATCGAGCCAAGGAAAAGTGGCTTTTGATTTCATGATAACTTAGGTTTATTCATTTTTGGTGAAATGCTAGTCTATTTCGATTGGAATCGAGCCAACGAAAAGTTTGATTTCATGATAACTTCGAGTTTGTTCTTTTTTGGCGAATTGGTAGTCTAATTCGATTGGAATCGAGCCAACAAAAAGTGGTTTTTAATTTCATGGTAACTTCGGGGTTTTTTATTTTTGGCGATTTGCTAGTCCAATTCGATTGGGATCGAGCCAATGAAAATTGGCTTTTGATTTCACGATAACTTTGGGTTCGTTCATTTTTGACGAATTGCTAGTCTAATTCGATTGGAATCGAGCCGATGAAAAGTGGCTTTTGATTTCATGATAACTTCCATTTGTTCATTTTGGCAAATTGCTATTCTAATTCGATTGGAATCGAGCCAATGAAAAGTGGCTTTTGATTTCAAGATAACTTCGGTTTATTCATTTTTGGCAAATTGCTAGTCTAATTCGATTGGAATCGAGCCAATGAAAGGTGGTTTTTGATTCCATGATAACTTCAAGTTTGTTTATTTTTGGCGAATTGCTAGTCTAATTCGATTGGAATCGAGCCAATGAAAAGTGGTTTTTGATTTCATGATAACTTCGAGTTTGTTCTTTTTTGGCGAATTGGTAGTCTAATTCGATTGGAATCGAGCCAATGAAAAGTGGCTTTTGATTTCATGATAACTTCGAGTTTGTTCTTTTTTGGCGAATTGGTAGTCTAATTCGATTGGAATCGAGCCAATGAAAAGTGGCTTTTGATTTCATGATAACTTCGAGTTTGTTCTTTTTTGGCGAATTGGTAGTCTAATTCGATTGGAATCGAGCCAATGAAAAGTGGCTTTTGATTTCATGATAACTTCGAGTTTGTTCTTTTTTGGCGAATTGGTAGTCTAATTCGATTGGAATCGAGCCAATGAAAAGTGGCTTTTGATTTCATGATAACTTCGAGTTTGTTCTTTTTTGGCGAATTGGTAGTCTAATTCGATTGGAATCGAGCCAATGAAAAGTGGCTTTTGATTTCATGATAACTTCGAGTTTGTTCTTTTTTGGCGAATTGGTAGTCTAATTCGATTGGAATCGAGCCAATGAAAAGTGGCTTTTGATTTCATGATAACTTCGAGTTTGTTCTTTTTTGGCGAATTGGTAGTCTAATTCGATTGGAATCGAGCCAATGAAAAGTGGCTTTTGATTTCATGATAACTTCGGTTTGTTCATTTTTGACGAATTGCTAGTCTAATTCGATTGGAATCGAGCCAATGAAAAGTGGTTTTTGATTTCATGATAATTTCGGGTTTGTTCATTTTTGGAGAATTGCTAGTCTAATTCAATTAGAATCGAGCCATTAAAAAGTGGGTTTTGAATTCCTGATAACTTTCGATTTGTTCATTTTAGCGAATTACTAGTCTAATTTGATTGGAATCGAGCTAACGAAAAGTTCCTTTTGATTTCATGATAACTTCGGGTTTGTTCGTTTTAGGTGAATTGCTAGTCTAATTCGATTGGAATCGACCCAACGAAAACTGGTTTTTGATTTTACGATAACTTCGGGTTTGTTCATTTTGGGCGAATTGCTAGTCTAATTCGATTGGAATCGAGCCAATGAAAAGTGGTTTTTAATTTCATGATAACTTCGGGTTAGTTCATTTTTGGCGAGTGGCTTGTCTAATTCGATTGGAATCGAGCCAAAGAAAAGTGTTTTCAGATTTCTTGATAACTTCCGGTTGGTTCGTTTTTGACGAATTGCTAGTCTAATTCGATTAGAATCGAGACAATGAAAAGTGGTTTTTGATTTCATGATAACTTCGAGTATGTTCGTTTTTGGCGAATTGCTAGTCTAATTCGATTGGAATCGAGCCAATGAAAAGTCGTGTTTAATTTCATGAGAACTTTAGGTTTGTTCATTTTTGGTGGATAGCTAGTCTAATTCGATTGGAATCGAGCCAATGAAAAATGGCTTTTGATTTAATGATAACTTTGGGTTTGTTCAATTTTGGCGAATTATTAGTCTAATTGGATTGGGATCGAGCCATAGAAAAGTGGCTTTTGATTTCATAATAACTTCGGGTTCGTTCGTTTTTGGCGAATTGCTAGTCTAATTCAATTGAAATCAAGCCAATGAAAAATGGTTTTTAATTATATGATAGCTCCGGGTTTGTTCCTTTTTGGCGGATAGCTAGTCTAATTCGGCCGGGATCAAGCCAAGAAAAAGTGGCTTTTGATTTAATGATAACTTAGGTTTGTTTGTCTTTGGCGAAATGCTAGTCTATTTCGATTGGAATCGAGCCAACGAAAAGTGGTTTTTGATTTCATGATAACTTCGAGTTTGTTCTTTTTTGGCGAATTGGTAGTCTAATTCCATTGGAATCGAGCCAATAAAAAGTGGTTTTTGATTTCATGGTAACTTCGGGGTCTTTCATTTTTTGGCAAATTGCTAGTCCAATTCGATTGGAGTCGAGCCAATGAAAATTGGCTTTAGATTTCATGATAACTTCGGGTTCGTTCGTTTTTGGTGAATTGCTAGTCTAATTCAATTTGAATCGAGCCAATGAGAAGTGGCTTTCGATTTCGTGATAACTTCGGTTTGTTCATTTTCGGCAAATTGCAATTCTAATTCGATTGGAATCGAGCCAATGAAAAGTGACTTTTGATTTCAAGATAACTTCGGTTTATTCATTTTTGGCAAATTGCTTGTCTAATTCGATTAGAATCGAGCCAATGAAAGGTGGTTTTTGATTCCATGATAACTTCAAGTTTGTTTATTTTTGGCGAATTGCTACTCTATATCGATTGGAATCGAGCCAATGAAAAGTGGTTTTTGATTTCATGATAACTTCAAGTTTGTTCATTTTTGAAGAATTGCTAGTCTAATTCAATTGGAATCGAGCCAAAGAAAAGTGATTTTTGATTTCTTGATAACTTCGGATTTGTTCATTTTTAGCAAATAGCTAATCTAATTCGATTGGAATCGAGCCAATGAAAAGTGGTTTTTATTTCATTATAACTTCGAGTTTGTTCGTCTATGGCGAATTGCTAGTCTAATTCGATTGGAATCGAGTCAAAGAAAAGTGGTTTTTGATTTCTTGACAACTTCGGGTTTGTTCATTTTTGGCAAATAGCTAGTGTAATTCGATTGGAATCGAGCCAACGAAAAGCGATTTTTATTTCATTATAACTTCGAGTTTGTTCGTCTATGGCGAATTGCTAGTCTAATTCGTTTTGAATCGAGCAAATGAAATGTGGTTTTTGATTTCACAGTAACTTCGGGTTTTTTTATTTTTGGCGAATTGCTAGTCTAATTTGATTTAAATCGAGTCAATGAAAAAAGTCTTTTGATTTCATGAAAACTTCGGGTTTGTTCATTTTTGGCGAGTTTCTAGTCTAATTTGATTGGAATCGAGCCAATAAAAAGTGGTTTTCGATTCCATGATAACTTCGGGTTCATTCATTTTTGGCGAATTGCTAGTCTAATTCGATTGGAATCGCACCAATTAAATGTAGTCTTTAATTTCATGATATCATCGGGTTTGTTCATTTTTAGCGGATAGCTAGTCTAATTCGATTGGAATCGAGCAAATGAAAAGTGGTTTTTGATTTCATGATAACTTCGATTTGTTCGTTTTTAGCAAATTGCTAGTCTAATTCGATTGGAATCGAGCCAATGAAAAGTGGTTTCTAATTTCATGATAACATCGGGTTTTTCGTTTTTGGCGAATAGCCGATCTAATTCGATTGGAATCGAGCTAATGAAAAGTGTCTTTTGATTTCAAGATAACTTCGGGTTTGTTCGTCTTTTACGAATTGCTTGTCTAATTTGATTGGAATCGAGCCAAAGAAAAGTGTTTTCAGATTCCTTGATAACTTCGAGTTTGTTTATTTTTGACGAATTGCTAGTCTAATTCAATTGGAATCGAGACAACAAAAAGTGGTTTTTGATTTCATGATAACTCCGAGTTTGTTCGTTTTGGGCGAATTGCTAGTCTAATTCGATTTGAATCGAGCCAACGAAATGTGGTTTTTGATTGCATGATAACTTCGTGTTTGTTCATTTTAGGCGAATTCCTAGTCTAATTCGATTGGAATCGAGCTAATGAAAGGTGGTTTTTGATTTCATGATTACTTCAGGTTTGTTTATTTTTGTCGAATTGCTACTTTAATTCGATTGGAATCGGGCCAATGAAAAGTGATTTTTGATTCCATGATAACTTCAGGTTTGTTTATTTTTGACAAATTGCTAGTCTAATTCGATTGGAATCGAGCCAATGAAAAATGGTTTTTGATTTCATGATAACTTTGGGCTTGTCCGTTTTTGGAGAATTGATGGCCTAATTCAATTGGAATCGAGCCAATGAAAAGTGATTTTTAATTTTATGATAACTTTAGGTTTGTTCCTTTTTGGTGGATAGCTAGTCTAATTCAATTGGAGTCGAGACAATGGAAAGTGGCTTTTGATTTCAAGATAACTTCGGTTTGTTCATTTTTGGCAAATTGCTAGTCTAATTCGATTGGAATCGAGCCAATGAAAAGTGGTTTTTGATTTCATGCTAACTTCTATTTGTTTGTTTTTGGCGAATTGCTAGTCCAATTGGATTGGAACCAAGTCAATGAAAAGTGATTTTTGATTCCATGATAACTTTAGGTTTGTTTATTTTTACGAATTGCTAGTCTAATTCGATTGGAATCGAGCCAATGAAAAGTGATTTTTGATTTCATGATAACTTCGGATTTGTTCATTTTTAGCGAATTGCTAGTCTAATTCGATTGGAATCAAGCCAATGAAAACTGCCTTTCGATTCAATGATAACTTCGGGTTTGTTCATTTTAGGCGAATTGCTAGTCTAATTCGATTGGAATCGAGCCAACGAAAAGTGGTTTTTGAAATCATGATAACTTCGGGTTTGTTCATTTTTGGCGAATTGTCAGTCTAATTCGATTGGAATCGAGCCAAAGAAAAGTGGTTTTTGATTTCTTGATAACTTCGGGGTTGTTCATTTTTGGCACATTGCTAGTCTAATTCGAATGGAATCAAGCCAATGAAAACTAGCTTTTGATTTCATGATAACTTCGATTTGTTCATTTTTGGCGAATTGCTTGTTTAATTTGATTGGAATCGAGCCAATGAAAGGTGGTTTTCTAATTCCACGATAAATTAGGTTTTGTTTATTTTTGGTGAATTACTAGTCTAATTCGATTGGAATCGAGCCAATGAAAAGTGATTTTTGATTTCATGATAATTTTCGGTTTGACCATTTTTGGGGAATTGCTAGTCTAATTCGATTGGAATCGAGCCAATGAAAAGTGGGTTTTGAATTCATGATAACTTTTGATTTGTTCATTTTTTTCAAATTGCTAGTCATGTTCGATTGGAATCAAGCTAATGAAAACTGTCTTTTGATTCCATGATAACTTCGGGTTTATTCGTTTTAGGCGAATTGCTAGTCTAATTCGATTGGAATCGAGCCAACGAAAGGTGGTTTTTGATTTCATGATAACTTCGATTTGTTTGTTTTTTGTGAATTTCTAGTCTAATTCGATTGGAATCGAGCCAATGAAAAGTGGTTTTTGATTTCATGATAACTTCGGGTTTGTTCATTTTTGGTGAATTGCTAGTCTAATTCGATTGGAATCGAGCCAATGAAAAGTGATTTTTGATTTCATGATAATTTCCGATTTGATCATTTTTGGGGAATTGCTAGTCTAATTCGATTGGAATCGAGCCAATGAAAAGTGATTTTTGATTTCATGATAATTTCCGATTTGATCATTTTTGGGGAATTGCTAGTCTAATTCGATTGGAATCGAGCCAACGAAAAGTGGTTTTTGATTTCATGATAACTTCGGGTTTGTTCATTTTTGGTGAATTGCTAGTCTAATTCGATTGGAATCGAGCCAAAGAAAAGTGGTTTTTGATTTCTTGATAACTTCGGGGTTGTTCATTTTTGCACATTGCTAGTCTAATTCAAATGGAATCAAGCTAATGAAAAGTAGCTTTTGATTTCCTGATAACTTCGATTTGTTTGTTTTTGGCGAATTGCTAGTTTAATTCGATTGGAATCGAGCCAATGAAAGGTGGTTTCTGATTCCATGATAAATTGTGTTTGTTTATTTTTGGTGAATTGCTAGTCTAATTCGATTGGAATCGAGTCAATGAAAAGTGGTTTTTGATTTCATGATAACTTCGGGTTTGTTCATTTTGGGCGAATTGCTAGTCTAATTCGATTGGAATCGAGTCAATGAAAAGTGGTTTTTGATTTCATGATAACTTCAGGTTTGTTCATTTTTGGAGAATTGCTAGTCTAATTCAATTGGAATCAAGCGAACGAAAATGGGGTTTTGAATTCATGATAACTTTCGATTTGTTCATTTTTAGCAAATTGCTAGTCCTATTCGATTGGAATCAAGCTAATGAAAACTGCCTTTCGATTCCATAATAACATTGGGTTTGTTCATTTTAGGCGAATTGCTTGTCTAATTCGATTGGAATCGAGCCAATGAAAAGTGGTTTTTGATTTCATGATAACTTCGATTTGTTCGTTTTTTGCGAATTTCTAGTCTAATTCGATTGGAATCGAGCCAATAAAAAGTGATTTTTGATTTCATGATAACTTCGGGTTTGTTCATTTTTGGCGAATTGTCAGTCTATTTCGATTGGAATCGAGCTAAAGAAAAGTGGTTTTTGATTTCTTGATAACATCGGGGTTGTTCATTTTTGGCACATTGCTAGTCTAATTCGAATGGAATCAAGCTAATGAAAAGTAGCTTTTGATTTCATGAAAGGTGGTTTCTGATTCCATGGTAAATTAGGTTTGTTTATTTTTAGTGAATTGCTAGTCTAATTCGATTGGAATCGAGCCAATGAAAAGTGGTTTTTGATTTCATGATAAATTCGGGTTTGTTCATTTTTGGAGAATTGCTAGTCTAATTCGATTGGAATCGAGCCAATGAAAAGTGGTTTTTGATTTCATGATAAATTCGGGTTTGTTCATTTTTGGAGAATTGCTAGTCTAATTTGATTGGAATCGAACCAATGAAAAGTGGGTTTTGAATTCATGATAACTTTCGATTTGTTCATTTTTGGCGAATTGCTTGTTCTATTCGATTGGAATCAAGATAATGAAAAGTGCATTTTGATTCCATGATAACTTTGAGTTTGTTCGTTTTTGGCGAATTGCTAGTCTAATTCAACTGGAATCGAGCCAACAAAAAGTGATTTTTGATTTCATGATAACTTCGGGTTTGTTCTTTTTTGGAGAATTGCTAGTCTAATTCGATTGGAATCGAGCTAGTGAAAGTGGGTTTTGAATTCATGTTAACTTTCTATTTGTTCATTTTTGGCGAATTGCATGTCCTATTCGATTGGAATCAAGCTAATGAAAAGTGCCTTTTGATTCCATGATAATTTTCGGTTTGTTCATTTTAGGCGAATTGCAAGTCTAATTCGATTGGAACCGAGCCAACGAAAAGTGGTTTTTGATTTCACAATAACTTTGATTTGTTCATTTCTTGCGAATTTCTAGTCTAATTCGATTGGAATTGAGCTAATGAAAAAGTGGTTATCGATTCCATGATAACTTCAGGTTTGTTCATTTTTGGCGAATTGCTAGTCTAATTCGATTGAAATCTTGCCAATAAAAAGTGGTTTTTAAATTCATGATAACGTCGTGTTAGTTCATTTTTGCGGATAGCTACTCCTATTCGATTGGATTTGAGCTAATGAAAAGTGGTTTTTGATTTCATAATAACTTCAATTTGTTCATTTTTTGGCGAATTGCTAGTCTAATTCGAATGGAATTGAGCCAATGAAAAGTTGTTTTTAATTTCATAATAACTTCGGTTTGTTCATTTTTAGTGAATTGCTAGTCTAATTTGATTGGAATCGAGCAATGAAAAGTGGTTTTTGATTTCATGATAACTTCGGATATGTTCATTTTAGGAGAATTGCTAGTCTAATTCAATTGGAATCGAGCCAATGAAAAGTGGGTTTTGAATTCATGACAACTTTCGATTTGTTCATTTTTTGGCGAATTGCTAGTCCTATTTGATTGGAATCAAGCTGATGAAAACTGCCTTTCGATTCCATGATAACTTCGGGTTTGTTCATTTTAGGCGAATTGCTAGTCTAATTCAATTGGAATCGAGCCAATGAAAAGTGATTTTTTATTTCATGATAACTTCGGGTTTGTTCATTTCTGGCGAATTTTTAGTCTAATTCGATTGGAATCGAGCCAAAGAAAAGTGGTTTTTGATTTCTTGATAACTTCGGGGCTGTTCATTTTTGGCACATTGCTAGTCTAATTCGAATGGAATCAAGGTAATGAAAAGTAGCTTTTGATTTCATGAAAGGTGGTTTCTGATTCCATGGTAAATTAGGTTTGTTTGTTTTTGGTGAATTGCTAGTCTAATTCGATTGGAATCGAGCCAATGAAAAGTGGTTTTTGATTTCATGATAAATTCGAGTTTGTTCATTTTTGGAGAATTGCTAGTCTAATTCGATTGGAATCGAGCCAATGAAAAGTGGGTATTGAACTCATGATAACTTTCGATTTGTTCATTTTTGGCGAATTGCTTGTTCTATTCGATTGGAATCAAGCTAATGAAAAGTGCATTTTAATTCCATGATAACTTCGGGTTTGTTCGTTTTTGGCGAATTGCTAGTCTAATTCGACTGGAATCAAGCTAACGAAAAGTGATTTTTGATTTCATGATAACTTCGGGTTTGTTCTTTTTTGGAGAATTGCTAGTCTAATTCGATTGGAATCGAGCCAATGAAAAGTGGGTTTTGAATTCATGTTAACTTTCCATTTGTTCATTTTTGGCGAATTGCATGTCCTATTCGATTGGAATCAAGCTAATGAAAAGTGCCTTTTGATTCCATGATAACTTTCGGTTTGTTCATTTTAGGCGAATTTCAAGTCTAATTCGATTGGAATCGAGCCAACGAAAAGTGGTTTTTGATTTCACAATAACTTCGATTTGTTCATTTCTCGCGAATTTCTAGTCTAATTCGATTGGAATTGAGCTAATGAAAAGTGGTTATCGATTCCATGATAACTTCAGGTTTGTTCATTTTTGGCGAATTGCTAGTCTAATTCGATTGAAATCTTGCCAATAAAAAGTGGTTTTTAAATTCATGATAACGTTGTGTTAGTTCATTTTTGCGGATAGCTACTCCTATTCGATTGGATTTGAGCTAATGAAAAGTGGTTTTTGATTTCATAATAACTTCAATTTGTTCGTTTTTGGCGAATTGCTAGTCTAATTCGAATGGAATCGAGCCAATGAAAGTTGGTTTCTGATTCCATGATAAATTAGGTTTGTTTATTTTTGGTGAATTGCTAGTCTAATCGATTGGAATCGAGCCAATGAAAAGTGGTTTTTGATTTCATGATAACTTCGGGTTTGTTCATTTTTGGAGAATTGCTAGTCTAATTCGATTGGAATCGAGCCAATGAAAGTTGGTTTCTGATTCCATGATAAATTAGGTTTGTTTATTTTTGGTGAATTGCTAGTCTAATCGATTGGAATCGAGCCAATGAAAAGTGGTTTTTGATTTCATGATAACTTCGGGTTTGTTCATTTTTGGAGAATTGCTAGTCTAATTCGATTGGAATCGAGCCAATGAAAAGTGGGTTTTGAATTCATGATAACTTTCGATTTGTTCATTTTTGTCGAATTGCTAGTCCTATTCGATTGGAATCAAGCTAATGAAAACTGCCTTTTGATTCCATGATAACTTCGGATTTGTTCGGTTTAGGCGAATTGCTAGTCTAATACGATTAAAATCGAGCCAACGAAAAGTGGTTTTTGATTTCATGATAACTTCGATTTGTTCATTTTTTGCCAATTTCTTGTTTAATTCGATTGGTATCGAGCCAATGAAAAGTGGTTTTTGATTTCATGATAACTTCGAGTTTGTTCATTTTTGGCGAATTGCCAGTCTAGTTCGATTGGAATCGAGCCAAAGAAAAGTGGTTTTTGATTTCTTGATAACTTCGGGGTTGTTCATTTTTGGCACATTGCTAGTCTAATTCGAATGGAATCAAGCCAATGAAAAGTAGCTCTTGATTTCATGATAACTTCAGTTTGTTCATTTTTGGCGAATTGCTAGTTTAATTCGATTGGAATCGAGCCAATGAAAGGTGGTTTCTGATTCCATGATAAATTAGGTTTTGTTTATTTTTGGTGAATTGCTAGTCTAATTCGATTGGAATCGAGCCAATGAAAAGTGGGTTTTGAATTCATGATAACTTTCGAATTGTTCTTTTTTAGCAAATTTCTAGTCCTATTCGATTGGAATCAAGCCAATGAAAACTGCCTTTTGATTCCATGATAACTTCGGGTTTGTTCGTTTTAGGCGAATTGCTAGTCTAATTCGATTGGAATCGAGCCAACGAAAAGTGGTTTTTGAAATCATGATAACTTCGGGTTTGTTCATTTTTGGCAAATTGTCAGTCTAATTCGATTGGAATCGAGCCAATGAAAGGTGGTTTTTGATTTCATGATAACTTCGGGTTTGTTCATTTTTGGCGAATTGCCAGTCTAATTCGATTGGAATCGAGCCAATGAAAGGTGGTTTTTGATTTCATGATAACTTCGGGTTTGTTCATTTTTGGCGAATTGCCAGTCTAATTCGATTGGAATCGAGCCAATGAAAGGTGGTTTTTGATTTCATGATAACTTCGGGTTTGTTCATTTTTGGCGAATTGCCAGTCTAATTCGATTGGAATCGAGCCAATGAAAGGTGGTTTTTGATTTCATGATAACTTCGGGTTTGTTCATTTTTGGCGAATTGCCAGTCTAATTCGATTGGAATCGAGCCAAAGAAAAGTGGTTTTTGATTTCTTGATAACTTTGGGGTTGTTCATTTTTGGCACATTGCTAGTCTAATTCGAACGGAATCAAGCTATTGAAAAGTAGCTTTTGATTTCATGATAACTTCGATTTGTTCATTTTTGGCGAATTCCTAGTTTAGTTCGATTGGAATCGAGCCAATGAAAGGTGGTTTCTGATTCCATGATAAATTAGGTCTGTTTATTTTTGGCGAATTGCTAGTCTAATTCGATTGGAATCTAGTCAATGAAAAGTGGTTTTTGATTTCATGATAACTTCAGGTTTGTTCATTTTTTGGAGAATTGCCAGTCTAATTCGATTGGAATCGAGCCAATCAAAAGTGGGTTTTGAATTCATGATAACTTTCGATTTGTTCATTTTTGGTGAATTGCTAGTCCTATTCGATTGGAATCAAGCTAATGAAAAGTGCCATTCGATTCCATGATAACTTAGGGTTTGTTCGTTTTAGACGAATTGCTAGTCTAATTCGATTGGAATCGAGCCAACGACAAGTGGTTTTTGATTTCATGATAACTTTGGTTTGTTCATTTTTTGCGAATTTCTAGTCTAATTCGATTGGAATCAAGCTAATGAAAAGTGGTTATCGATTCCATGATAACTTCAGGTTTGTTCATTTTTTGGCGAATTGCTAGTCCAATTTGATTGGAATCTTGTCAATAAAAAGTGGTTTTTAAATTCATGATAATGTCGTGTTAGTTCGTTTTTGGCGGATAGCTACTCTTATTCGATTGGAATTGAGCTAATGAAAAGTTGTTTTTGATTTCATTATAACTTCGATTTGTTCATTTTTGGCGAATTGCTAGTCTAATTCGAATGGAATTGAACCATTGAAAAGTGGTCTTTAATTTCATAATAACTTCGGTTTGTTCATTTTTAGGGAATTGCCAATCTGATTCGATTGGAATCAAGCAACGAAAAGTGGTTTTTGATTTCATGATAATTTCGAATTTGTTCATTTTTGGAGAATTGATAGTCTAATTCGATTGGAATCGTGCCAATGAAAAGTGGGTTTTGAATTCATGATAACTTTTGACTTGTTCATTTTTGGCAAATTGCTAGTCCTCTTCAATTGGAATCAAGCTTTTGATTTCATGATAACTTCGGGTTTGTTCATTTTAGGCGAATTGCTAGTCTAATTCGATTGGAATCGAGCCAACGAAAAGTGATTTTTGATTTCATGATAACTTCGATTTGTTCATTTTTTGTGAATTTTTAATCTAATTCGATTTGAATCGAGCCAATAAAAAGTGGTTTTTGATTTCATGACAACTTCGGGTTTGTTCATTTTTGGCGAATTGCTAGTCTAATTCGATTGGAATCGAGCCAAAGAAAAGTGGTTTTTGATTTCTTGACAACTTCGGGTTTGTTCATTTTTGGCGAATTGCTAGTCTAATTCGATTGGAATCGAGCCAAAGAAAAGTGGTTTTTGATTTCTTGATAACTTCAGGGTTGTTCATTTTGGGCACATTGCTAGTCTAATTCAAATGGAATCAAGCGAATGAAAAGTAGCTTTTGATTTCATGGTAACTTCGACTTGTTCATTTTTGGCGAATTGCTAGTTTAATTCGATTGGAATCGAGCCAATTAAAGGTGGTTTCTGATTCCATGACAAATTTGGTTTTGTTTATTTTTGTGGAATTGCTAGTCTAATTCGATTGGAATCGAGCCAATGAAAAGTTGTTTTTGATTTCATGATAACTTCGGGTTTGTTCATTTTTGGAGAATTGCTAGTCTAATTCGATTGGAATCGAGCCAATGAAAAGTGAGTTTTGAATTCATGATAACTTTCGATTTGTTCATTTTTGGCGAATTGCTTGTCCAATTCGATTAGAATCAAGCTAATGAAAAGTGGCTTTTGATTTCATAATAACTTCGGGTTTGTTCGTTTTAGGCGAATTGCTAGTCTAATTGTATTGGAATCGATCCAACAAAAAGTGGTTTTTGATTTTATGATAACTTCAGGTTTGTTCATTTTCGGCGAATTGCCAGTCTAATTTGATTGGTATCGAATCGAAGAAAAGTGGTTTTTTATTTCTTGATAACTTCGGGGTTGTTCATTTTTGGCACATTGCTAGTCTAATTCGAATGGAATCAAGCCAATGAAAAGTAGCTTTTGATTTCATGATAACTTCGATTTGTTCATTTTTGGCGAATTGCTAGTCTAATTCGGCTGGAATCGAGCTAATGAAAGGTGGTTTCTGATTCCATGATAAATTAGGTCTGTTTATTTTTGGCGAATTGCTAGTCTAATTCGATTGGAATCAAGTCAATGAAAAGTTGTTTTTGATTTCATGATAACTTCAGGTTTGTTCATTTTTGGAGAATTGCCAGTCTAATTCGATTGGAATCGAGCCAATGAAAAGTGGGTTTTGAATTCATGATAACTACGATTTGTTCATTTTTGGCGTATTGTTAGTCCTATTCGATTGGAATCAAGCTAATGAAAAGTGCCTTTCGATTTCATGATAACTTCGGGTTTGCTCGTTTTAGGCGAATTGCTAGTCTAATTCGATTGGAATCGAGCCAACGAAAAGTGGTTTTTGATTTCATGATAACTTCGATTTGTTCATTTCTTGCGAATTTCTAGTCTAATTCGATTGGAATCGAGCCAATGAAAAGAGGTTATCGATTCCATGATAACTTCGGGTTTGTTCATTTTTGGCGAATTGCTAGTCTAATTCGATTGGAATCTTGCCAATAAAAATTAGTTTTTAATTTCATGATAACTTCATGTTTGTTCGTTTTTGGTGGATAGCTGCTCCTATTTGATTGGAATTGAGCTAATGAAAAGTGGTTTTTGATTTCATTATAACTTCGATTTGTTCATTTTTGGCGAATTACTAGTCTAATTCGAATGGAATTGATCCAATGAAAAGTGGCTTTTGATTTCATAATAACTTCGGTTTGTTCATTTTTAGCGATTTGCTAGTCTAATTCGATTGGAATCGAGCAATGAAAAGTGGTTTTTGATTTCATGATAACTTCGGATTTGTTCATTTTTGGTGAATTGCTAGTCTAATTCGATTGGAATCGAGCCAATGAAAAGTGGTTTTTAATTTCATGCGAACTTCGGGTTTGTTCATTTTGGGTGGGTAGCTAGTCTAATTCGAATGGAATCGAGCCAATGAAAAATGGGTTTTGATTTCATGATAACTTCGGGTTTGTTCGTTTTTGGCGAAATGATAGTCTAATTCGATTGGAATCGAGGCAATGACAAATAGTTTTTGATTTCATGATAACTTCGGGTTTGTTCGTTTTAGGCGAATTGCTAGTCTAATTCAATTGGAATTGAGCCAATGAAAAGTGGTATTTAATTTCATGATAACTTCGGGTTCGTTTGTTTTTGGCGGATAGCTAGTCTAATTTGATTGGAATCGAGCCAATGAAAAGTGGCTTTTGATTTCATGATAACTTCAGGTTTGTTCGTTTTTCGCGAATTGCTAGTCTAAACCGATTGGAATCGAGCCATTGAAAAGTGGTTTTTAATCTCATAATAACTTCGGGTTTGTTCGTTTTTGGCGGATAGCTAGTCCAATTCGATTGGAATCTAGCCAATGAAAAGTGTTTTTTTATCTCATGATAAATTCGGGTTGTTCTTTTTGACGAATTACTAGTCTAATTCGATTGAAATCAAGCAAATGAAAAGTGGCTTTTGATTTCATGATAACTTCGGGTTTGTTTGTGACGCCCCGAACTTAGGCTTCGGGGGTCACGTACTAAACATAGTAACTTCTGCCTTTGGTACATGTAAATACTCTTAAATAGAAGTATTACATGTTAGAAAACTATTTTCAATTTGGTAAAATATCTCTCATGAAATTTAATGGCCAGCAGAAGTGCATGTCAACGTGGAATTAAACTTTACAAAAAAGGACTCGGTACTGCCACAGTTAGTTAGGGCAGCAAGTTCAACTATTTTTATAAAATTCATCCCAATTTCGATCTCTATGAAATTTGTGGCATTAGAAAGATAATTTAGATTAGTTTCCTAGGTTAAAATATGAGAATTTTCCGAGATCATATAGTATGGACGTTTTACTGAAACCAGTGTAGTGTTGCACAAAAAATCAAGATTGACTCTTCAACGTTTAAAAATTCATATCTCAGGCCACGGACATCAAAATTGAGTGATTCTTGCGTCCATATTTAGAAAACTCAAAGATGAACGCAGAAATATTTTTAGATTCTCAAATGGATGTCTATAGAGTTAGAAATAATGTTTTGAAGATGACCCAGAAACTGCCCGGATTCTGCCCTTTTTTATCATTCAAGAAAAAGGTTTATAAAAACGTCTCTTAACATAACATGGAAGATATAATTACATAATTTACTTCCGGTACCATAGTAGATCATGTCTTATACAAGTTTTTCTACAACACCATAAGAAAAACATTTGGAGAGCAGTCGAACAAACATGCAAAAACAAAACTTCGATGCAAAATAACCTTCGTCCTTAATCCATCATCGATTATGCCGATTGACTTCCACCAACTTCACATCGATGGATCTGAAAATTTAGTATAGGATACTATGAGAATAAAGAATACTCAGTAAGATACCATGCTTGGATTTAACGTGTCAATATTACACAAAAGAATGCAATCAAACACGTACTTGCACATTCCAGCTTGCCGGTGCCCTTCGAACTTGTCCTAAGGCATAGATATCTAACTTTGTGGACTTGTCCACACATTCATATTATGGTTTTTCATGCATAGCTTAGGCATAAATATTACCATGAACTCCTACCACTTAAGCAAAGAAAGTATCTTACAATAAAACTTTGGAGAAACTTCGGTTGAAAAACATAGGCTTTGTTTTCCTTTTTCTTCCTTTCCTTTTCTTTTTTTTTTCTTCCTTTCTTCCTGCCGATTTTCTCTCTATCTCTCCATAAAAATTCTGACTTTGTAAAGATATATAGGCTGCTCATCTCTCGGTTATACATATATAGAAGCAAAGTGAAGATAATTAACCAAAATTGGTGCCTACATTTACACGTGGTTGCATGCATGTATTTCATAAACTTAACTCAACACCTAAGGTCAGGTTGTGCCATAATTTAACACCTCCTACCTGCTTAAACCACCTCATGCATGCATGTTACTACAAAGATAGCTTGACACCTCCTACTTGTTCAACAATTAACACCCCATGCATGCATTAGTTAAATCTTACTTGAATTCTTCTCTAATCTGCCGTCCAGCTGCATTTATATATGTATATTGCATATGTGTGTATATAAAAAATGAGAGAAATGGTTTAATTTGTATTCCCACTTGTCCATGCATTAGTTAATTGCATTAATCTTCTACAAGGTGGCGGCAAAGTGATAGAAACAAAACAAAGGGAAAATATATTAATGTAAAAGGTATAGAATTTGACTATTATTCTAAACCCTTCATTAACTAATCTTGGTAAACTTTTAATAAATCGACCAATGCAAATTTGGCAACCATTAATAATCTTCGCCATACTAAATTTTTGAAAAGTTAAATTGCTAGCCTAAAAATAAAATGAGCAAATTAAACGTGCTAAAATTTCGGAGTATTACATTATTATTTTTGGTGAATTGCTAGTCTAATTCGATTGGAATCGAGCCAATGAAAAGCGACTTTTGATTTCATGATAACTTCGGGTTTGTTCTTTTTGTGGAATTACTATTCTAATTCAATTGGAATAGATCCAAGTGGCTTTTGATTTCATGATAACTTCGGGTTTGTTCATTTTTGGCGAATTGCTAGGCTAAATCAATTGGAATCGAGCCAATGAAAAGTGGTTTTTAATCTCATAATAGCTTCGGGTTTGTTCCTTTTTGGCAAATAGCTAGTCCAATTCGATTGGAATCTAGCCAATGAAAAGTGATTTTTTATCCCATGATAACTTCGATTTGTTCATTTTTGGCGAACTGCTAGTCTAACTTGATTGGAATCGAGCTAATGAAAAGTGGTTTTTGATTTCATAATAACTTCGATTTGTTCATTTTTGGCGAATTGCAAGTCTAATTTGATTGGAATCGAGCCAATAAAAAGTGGCTTTTAATTTCATGATAACATCGGTTTGTTCATTTTTGGCGAATTGCTAGGCTAAATCGATTGGAATCGAGCCAATGAAAAGTGGTATTTAATCTCATAATAACTTAGGGTTTGTTCATTTTTAGCGGATAGCTAGTCCAATTCGATGGGAATCTAGCCAATGAAAAGTGGTTTTTTATCTCATGATAACTTCGGGTTTGTTCATTTTTGGCGAATTGCTAGTCTAATTCGATTGGAATCGAGCCAATGAAAAGTGATTTTTGATTTCATGATAACTTCGGGTTTGTTCATTTTTGGCGAATTGCTAGTCTAATTCGATTGGAATCGAGCCAATGAAAAGTGGTTTTTGATTTCATGCTAACTTCGATTTATTCATTTTTGGCGAATTCCTAGTCTAATTCGATTGGAATCGACCCAATAAAAAGTGGTTTTTGATTCCATGATAACTTCAGGTTTGTTTATTTTTGACGAATGGCTAGTCTAATACAATTGGAATCGAGCCAATGAAAGGTGGTTTTTGATTTTCTGATAACTTCGAGTTTGTCCCTTTTTGGAGAATTGCTGGTCTAATTCGATTGGAATCGAGCCAATGAAAAGTACATTTTAAATTCTTGATAACTTTCGATTTGTTCATTTTTGGCGAATTGCTTGTCCAATTCGATTAGAATCTAGCCAATGAAAAGTAGCTTTTGATTTCATGATAACTTTGGGTTTGTTCGTTTTAGGCGAATAACTAGTCTAATTCGATTGGAATCGAGCCAATGAAAAGTGATTGGAATCGAGCCAAAGAAAAGTGGTTTTTGATTTCTTTATAACTTCGGGTTTGTTCATTTTTGGCAAATTGCTAGTCTAATTCGATTGGAATCGAGCCAATGAAAAGTGGCCTTTGATTTCATGATAACTTCGGTTTGTTTATTTTTGGTGAATTGCTAGCCTAATTCGATTGGAGTCGAGCCAATTAAAAGTGATTTTTGATTTCATGATAACTTTGGGTTTGTTCATTTTTGGAGAATTGCTAGTCTAATTCGATTGGAATTAAGCAAATGAAAAGTGGGTTTTGAATTCATGATAACTTTCGACTTGTTCATTTTTGGCGAGTTGCTAGTCCAATTTGATTGGAATTGAGCTGATGAAAAGTGTCTTTTGATTTCATGATAACTTCGAGTTTGTTCGTTTTAGACGAATTGCTAGTCTAATTCGATTGGAATCGAGCCAACGAAAAGTGGGTTTTGATTTCATGATGGCTTCAATTTGTTCATTTTTTGCGAATTTCTAGTCTAATTCGATTGGAATCGAGCCAATGACAAGTGGTTTTCGATTCCGTGATAACTTTGGATTTGTTCATTTTTGGCGATATTGCTAGTCTAATTCGATTGGAATCTAGCCAATTAAAATTTTTTTTTTAATTTCATGATAACTTCATGTTTGTTCATTTTTGGCGGATAGCTACTCCTGTTCGATTGGAATTGAGCCAATGAAAAGTGGTTTTTGATTTCACTATAATTTCGGTTTGTTCATTTTTGGCGGATTGTTAATCTAAGTCGAATGGAATCGAGCTAATTAAAAGTAGCTTTTGATTTCATGATAACTTTGATTTTTTCAATTTTGGCGAATTGCTAGTTTAATTCGTTTGTGTAGAACCCCAAATAATTCTAGACACCTTAGTGGCACTAAGACATGAATATTGGATGACTAAAGTATACTTCAGATTTTTAGTCTCATTTGAGACCCATTTTCGACATTGAAAACATTCGATTTGGAAAATGATATCTAAAAAAAGTTGTAGCTCTTTGAGTTAGCTTTCCAACGCACTTTGAATTACCACAATTGGATATCGGGAGAAGAAGTTATGATAGAAACACTGAAGGCTGTGCAGTGTCAATCGGACTACAACCGGTCAACCGAAACTGCCTGAAATGAAAATTCTCTTTTTTCTCTAGAATTTAAATATTTATTTTCATCAATTATTTTCTCAAAGGGCCACCCACGTTTTTGGCAATAAAAACCCCACAAAATTGAAGCATTTAACCTCACACTTAAATGGCACCCATGTTTTCTCTCTTAAATGAAATTTGACCCTTCATTTGCTTTAAGTTATGAGATATTTACCTATAAATAGAGACCTCATTTCACTCATTTTTTTCTCACATCAAAAGCAAGAGCTTTTACATACTAAAGAAAGAGTTTCCAAGAGAGAAAAAGAGAGGGAGGAAAACTATTTTTCCTAGAAGTTTAAGAAGTGTTTTCAAGCATCAATTCTCAACGGTTTTCAAACATCCAAGGAGTGCATTTCTTTCAACGTCCAAGTTTCATCGAAGTTTTCAATCCAAGTTTTCAAAGTTTCAAAAGCATCAATCAAGGCAGGTAGAGGTGCAATGTGTTTAATCGTGTTAAGTTATAAGTTTTGATTCATATTAATGTTTGCATGTCAAATGGTACTCAGGTACGGCATATCTCTCTATGTTAATGGTTGTATGTCAATTGGTACTGCGGTTCGGCATACCACTCTATGTTGAAGAATGTTCGTATGTCAAATGGTGCCTCCAGGTATGGCATGTATGAAAAGTTATAAAGTTAATGTTTTAAAATGTATAGCTTGATCACGAATGTACCTATGACACTTATTGAGTTTTTCAACTCACAGGTTTAATCCCATCTCTACAGATTGAAGGAATTCTACCTCGGGCATGGATGGAGGAGAAGATGGAGAGTGATGTAATGAGCCCATGGAAATCCGGTGAATAAGTGATTTGGATTTTTTTTATGAAATGTTTTCCAATATTATTTCTTTAAAGTTTTGAATAACGCAGAATGCGAGAGCAAGTTATGTTTTCTTCAAATAAATTGCATTTTGTTGTTTTGAAAAATGATTCAGTGTTTTTGTTTAAAGTATTTGAAGTATTGTTATTTAAATTATTATCCATAGATGTAAGCTTCCGCTAAAACGTATACACTTGTTACTAAACCACCGGTTAAACTAAGTAAAGTGAGTAGCGTTCCGGTCCACTAGGGGTCGGGGCGTTACAGTCTGGTATCAGAGCAAGGTTTTGCCGGTTCCGTAGACCAAGTATTTTTTTTAAAAACAAAAGGAAAATGAAAAGTTTAAGGTATTCCATGGCATCGTGCATCCATCCATCAATCTCATCCTATGGCCCAGGTATGTTCATGTTTAAAGTTAATGATTATGTTATGATGCTTTGATATGATTTAGAGATGTGTTATTTAAAGATATGTAATAGACTTGGGCAAAAGCTAAGGGCTTAAAGGGAATTGCATGATATGAAAGTTTAAATATTTGCATGTTTTCTTTAAGGAAAGAAAAAGTATGATGTATGTGAAAATGCAACAGATATGGCTCGTAGAACAGCTAGGGCATATAGAGAAGCATTGAACCATAGAATTGCTATTCATTCCTATGAAAACTATGTAACTGATCTGACCCGACCGCTTAGCGAACATGTGTATGACATCTATGAGAGATGCATGACGGCGGTTAATGCTGAAATGGAGATCACGCATATTGAGGCCATAAATAACCTCATACACTCCCTCCCACCTCAATGGGGAGATATGGGAGTCACGGTTAGAGATGAAATGTTAGAAGGCAACCCAAACCTGTTCGAGTTTGAGAAGTATTGCCATGCCCTGATTGATTTGTGGGATGATGTAATCCATGAGGAGCCTGAGGAGGAACCTTTGGCTGCGGAAGAAGATCTCGAAGAAGCATCCGAGGATGATTTAGAGAATGATCCTGAGCCAGAGCCACAAGTTGAGATGGACATAGAGTTCGGACTTGAGGCGGAAGCTCCACCAAAGAAGATTCGTAGAACTTATAGGGATTAGATTTAAATCCTTGTAATAGCTTCCCTTATGTCAAGAAATAAAATACTATCTTCTTTGCTTTAGTATTCGAAGAATGAAACTAATAAGAACCATATGTTTTGTCTAAAGAAAATGGCCTGCGCAAACCAAAACTTGATAAGATACCTCCTCCGAGCGGTTCAAGACCTAGGCAGGCAAAGCTCGAACCAAGCTTAACCCCTACCACTAGCTCCTAATGTTCCAAACCATGCTTCAGTGGTTGAGCAATTTCGAAGGCACAAGCCCCCTGCCTTCAATGGAGCAGCTAATCCACTTGTAGCCGAGGAGTGACTTCGTAAGTTGGAGCGTATATTCCGATTGATAGGGTGCACGGAAGCTCAGAAAGTTCAGTGTGCTGAGTTCATGTTCTCCGATGATGCAAGTCACTGGTGGGACTCAATGTCAAGGACAAGGACCCTTGAGCAACAAGCAAAATTGATTTAGGAGCAATTCAAAGGGGAAGTAATGGACAAGTACTTTCCCCAGTCCTTGATGGACCACAAAGAAAGTGAATTTCTCCAACTCAAGTAAAAGACTATGTCCCTAAATGAGTATGAGAGGAAGTTTGATCAACTTTCAAGGTATGCTCCACATCTAGTGGATACGGAGGATAAGAAGGTACGAAGGTTTGAACAAGGGCTGAACTCGGATATAAGCATGATACTTATCCATCGCTTCACCACATACCGTGAAATGCTGGAAAGAGCTCATGCTATTTCGTACTAGCCGAACAACATGGTCAACTGTTCAATCAACCAGACAATGGTAACATGGGAAAAAGGAAATGGAATGGCCAGGACAAGGGAAAATGCAAGTGGCAGAACAAGAAAGCTAATGGCGGAGCCAATGCCAGCAAAAGTATTGTTCCGGTTATTGCGCCCTGTTCTAAGTGTGGAAGGACACATCGTGGCGTGTGCTTACAAGGGAAAAATGTCTGTTTTCAATGTGGCAAGCTAGGACATATCATTAGGGATTGTCCCACACATACCCAGAAGAAGGATGGTAACAGCGACCAGAACCAGAAAGGGTAAGCACGAGTTTTTGCATTGACTCAACAGGATGCAGAGGAAAATTCTAATGTCATAGCAGGTACTCTACTGATAGCCAATACACCTACTTATGTATTGTTTGATTCAGGAGCTACACACTCCTTTGCTTCAACAACTTTTATAGCTAAATCTAGTATTACCTGTGATAAGTCGGAAGGTACATTAGAAGTTAGTATTCCTTCGGGCAACCCTTTGAATACTGATAGAATAGCCAAGTCAGTAAGTATTAAAGTTGAGAGGAAACCAATGGAAGCGAAGCTATACATGATAGAAATGAAGGATTTTGATGTAATACTAGGCATGGATTGGTTAGGTTGTAATTACGCCACCATCCGATGTAAGGAAATGGAAGTATCATTTTAGAAACCAGGAGAGGAACCATTTTCGTTCCTTGGAATAAAGACAAAACCCCATATTCGACTAGTATCGGCTTTACAAGCTGAGAAGATGTTGAGAAAAGAAACATGTCAAGGATATCTAGTAAGTATCTCAGGAGGGAAACAAGAGATGATAAGGGTTGAAGATGTATCAGTAGTACGGGAATTTGTAGATGTGTTTCCAGAAGATCTATCTGGTATTCCACCCAATAGATAAGTGGAATTCAACATAGACCTATTCTCGAGGTGGCACCAGTATCTAAGGCCCCATACCGAATGGTCCCAAAGGAACTACAAGAATTAAAGAAGCGACTGCAAGAACTCCTAGATATGGGCTTCATACGAACAAGCGTATCTCCATGGGGTGCGCCGGTGTTGTTTGTAAAGAAGAAAGATGGAAGCATGAGGATGTACATCGATTATAGGGAGATAAATCGATTAACCATCAAGAATAAGTACCCACTCCTGAGGATCAAGGATCTGTTAGATCAACTAAAAGGAGTTAAGGTATTTTCCAAGATTGATTTATGATCGGGATACCATCAATTGAAATTAGAGACAAAGGATATACCTAAGACAGCTTTTAGAACTCGACATGGACACTACGAGTTTACGGTGATGCTGTTTGGGCTAACCAATGCACCTGTAGTATTCATGGACCTGATGAATCGAGTATTTCATCAATACTTGGATAAGTTTGTCATAGTCTTCATCGATGACATTCTGATATATTCCAAGAGTAAGGAGCAACATAAAGAGCACTTGAGAATAGCCTTAGAGGTATTACGCAAGGAAAAGTTGTATGCCAAATTCAAGAAGTACGAGTTTTGGCTTGAACGAGTTGGATTTCTTGGACATGTAGTTACTACCCAAGGGACTGAAGTAGATCCAGCAAAAGTAGAAGCAGTAACCAACTGGAAAACACCAACAAATGTTGGCGAAGTACGGAGTTTTCTAGGATTGGTTGGATATTATAGTAGATTCATAGAAGGATTCTCCAAAATAGCTGGACCAATGACGTAGCTTACAAGGAAGGGAGTAAAATTCCAATGGACGGAAAAATGCAAACAAAGTTTCCAAGAACTTAAGCAGAAGTTGATATCAGCACCTGTATTAACAATACCTGAAGGTACGGAAGGGTTTGTTATATACAGCGACGCATCCAAGTGAGGATTGGGATGTGTACTAATGCAGAATGGAAAAGTGATGGCCTATGCTTCAAGACAATTGAAGAAACATGAGCAGAACTACCCGACGCATGATTTAGAACTTGTAGTGGTAGTACACGCTTTGAAGATATGGCGACACTACTTATATGGACAGAAGTGTGATATCTATGCAGATCACAAAAGTCTCAAGTATTTCTTCAGACAGAAGGAATTGAATATGCGACAAAGACGATGGTTGGAATTGGTGAACGATTACGACTGCACTATTCACTACCATCCGGGTAAGGCTAATGTTGTGGCCGATGCTCTAAGTAGAAAATCAATGGGACAATTGACATCACTACCCACCTCTCAAGTGGAGTTAGTCAAGGACTTGGAAAAGTTGTAGATCGAAGTGGTTACCACACCAAGACAAGTCACTGCTCGTCTAGCAGCTTTCATAATTTAACCTACTCTTAGAGATCGAATTATAGAAGCACAAAATAAAGACTCATTTTTGCAGAAGATTAAGAATGAAGTTGGTACTGATAAGAAAAAGGACTTTGGAATAACTGAGGATCAGGCACTGATATTTAGAGGAAGAATTGTGTGCCTAAGGATGAAGCCTTGAGAAACGAGATATTAAAAGAAGCTCATTCCACCCCGTACACCGCACATCCCGGTGGTACGAAAATGTATCGAGATCTTCAAGATACATTTTGGTGGAGAAATATGAAAAGACGTATAGGGCTGCTTGTGCAGAAGTGCATGGTATGTCAACAGGTTAAGGCAGAACACCAAAAACCAGCTGGATTGTTAAATCCACTAGATATACTTGAATGGAAATGGGAAAATATCACAATTGACTTTGTGGTTGGATTCCCGAAGTCAGCAAGAGGAAACAATGCTATATGGGTAGTAGTGGATCGACTAACGAGGTCAGCTCATTTTCTTCCAGTGAAAATGACATTCAGTTTAGACCAATTGGCACAGTTGTACATTAAAGAGGTTGTGAGATTACACTGTGTACTTGTATCTATTATGTCTGACAGAGACCCAAGGTTCAAGTCCAAATTTTGGAAAAGTCTACAAGGAGCTATGGGAACGAAGCTGAACTTTAGTACAGCATATCACCCTCAGTCCAATGGTCAGTCTGAAAGGACCATCCAAACTTTGGAAGACATGCTGAGAACATGTGTTTTGGATCTAGAAGGTAATTGGGAGTCATACTTACCTCTAGTAGAGTTCGCTTATAATAACAGTTTCCAATCAACTATTGGAATGGCACCATACGAAGCTCTCTAAGGCAGAAGATGTAGATCCCCTGCTCATTAGGATGAAGTCGGAGAGAAAAGAGTTTTAGGACCAGAAATAGTTGAAAGGACGGTCGAGGTAATCGATAAGATCCGTGCAAGAATAAAGACAGCACAGGATCGACAAAAGAGCTATGTAGATACAAGGAGGAAGGATTTAGAATTCCAAGTTGGGAGTAAAGTGTTTCTGAAAGTAGCACCGATGAAAGGTGTTCTTAGATTTGGAAAGAAAGGCAAGCTATGACCCTGATATATTGGACCTTTCGAGATACTTGATAGAGTCAGAAATGTAGCTTACTGACTAGCTTTGCCACCTAAATTATTGGCAGTGCACAGTATGTTCCGTATATCGATGATAAAGAATTATGTACATAATCCTAATCATGTAGTGAGTTATCAAACCTTGGAAGTACAGAAAGATTTGTCGTACGAGGAACTGCCGATCAAGATATTGGATCGAAAAGTGCATAAACTAAGGAATAAAGAGATTCAGCTGGTTAAGACACAATGGAATCATCACGGCGTAGAAGAAGCCACTTAGGAAAAAGAAGAAGAAGCCAAAGACAAGTATCCAACACTATTCGCCCAATTAGAAGGTAAATTTCGAGGATGAAATTTTAATTAAGGTGTGGGGGATGTAGAACCCTAAATAATTCTAGACACCTTAGTGGCACTAAGACATGAATATTGGATGACTAAAGTATACTTCAGATTTTTAGTCTCATTTGAGACCCATTTTCGACATTGAAAACATTCGATTTGGAAAATGATATCTAAAAAAAGTTGTAGCTCTTTGAGTTAGCTTTCCAACGCACTTTGAATTACCACAATTGGATATCGGGAGAAGAAGTTATGATAGAAACACTGAAGGCTGTGCAGTGTCAATCGGACTACAACCGGTCAACCGAAACTGCCTGAAATGAAAATTCTCTTTTTTCTCTAGAATTTAAATATTTATTTTCATCAATTATTTTCTCAAAGGGCCACCCACGTTTTTGGCAATAAAAACCCCACAAAATTGAAGCATTTAACCTCACACTTAAATGGCACCCATGTTTTCTCTCTTAAATGAAATTTGACCCTTCATTTGCTTTAAGTTATGAGATATTTACCTATAAATAGAGACCTCATTTCACTCATTTTTTTCTCACATCAAAAGCAAGAGCTTTTACATACTAAAGAAAGAGTTTCCAAGAGAGAAAAAGAGAGGGAGGAAAACTATTTTTCCTAGAAGTTTAAGAAGTGTTTTCAAGCATCAATTCTCAACGGTTTTCAAACATCCAAGGAGTGCATTTCTTTCAACGTCCAAGTTTCATCGAAGTTTTCAATCCAAGTTTTCAAAGTTTCAAAAGCATCAATCAAGGCAGGTAGAGGTGCAATGTGTTTAATCGTGTTAAGTTATAAGTTTTGATTCATATTAATGTTTGCATGTCAAATGGTACTCAGGTACGGCATATCTCTCTATGTTAATGGTTGTATGTCGAATGGTACTGCGGTATGGCATACCCCTCTATGTTGAAGAAATGTTCGTATATCAAATGGTGCCCTCGGGTACGGCATACCCCTTCATGTCAAATGGTGCCTCCAGGTACGGCATGTATGAAAAGTTATAAAGTTAATGTTTTAAAATGTATGGCTTGATCACGAATGCACCTATGACACCTATTGAGTTTTTCAACTCACAGGTTTAATCCCATCTCTACAGATTGAAGGAATTCTACCTCGGGCATGGATGGAAGAGAAGATGGAGAGTGATGCAACGAACCCATGGAAATCCGATGAATAAGTGATTTGGATTTATTTTTATGAAATGTTTTCCAATGCTATTTCTTTAAAGTTTTGAATAACACAGAATGCGAGAGCAAGTTATGTTTTCGTCAAATAAATTGCATTTTGTTGTTTTGAAAAATGATTCTGTGTTTTTGTTTAAAGTATTTGAAGTATTGTTATTTAAATTATTATCCGAAAATGTAAGCTTCCGCTAAAACGTATACACTTGTTACTAAACCACAGGTTAAACTAAGTAAGTAGCGTTCCAGTCCACTAGGGGTCGGGGCATTACAGATTGCAATCGAGCCAAAGAAAAGTGGTTTTTGACTTTTTGATAACTTCGGGTTTGTTCATTTTTGGCGAATTGCTAGTCTAATTCGATTGGAATCAAGCCAACGAAAAGTGGTTTTTCATTTCATGATAACTTCAAGTTTGTTCATTTTTGGTGAATTGCTAGTCTAATTCGATTGGAATCGAGCCAATAAAAAGTGGTTTTGATTACATGGTAACTTTGGGTTTTTCATTTTTGGCAAATTGCTAGTCCAATTCGATTGGAATCGAGCCAATGAAAAGTGGCTTTTGATTTCATGATAACTTCGGGTTCGTTCATTTTTGGCGAATTGCTAGTCTAATTCAAATGGAATCAAGCCAATGAAAAGTGGTTTTTGATTTCATGATAAGTTTGAGTTTATTCATTTTAGGCAAGTTGCTAGTCTAATTCGATTGGAATCTAGCCAATAAAAAGTGGTTTTTGATTACATGGTAACTTCGGGGTTTTTCATTTTTGGCGAATTGCTAGTCCAATTCGATTGGAATTGAGCCATTGAAAAGTGGCTTTTGATTTCTTGATAACTACGATTTGTTCATTTTTGGCGAATTGCTAGTTTAATTCAATTGAAATCGAGCCAATGAAAAGTGATTTTTAATTTCATTAGAACTTTGGGTTTGTTCATTTTTGGTGGATAGCTAGTCTAATTCGATTGGAATCGAACCAATGAGAAGTGGCTTTCGATTTCGTGATAACTTCGATTTGTTTGTTTTTGGCAAATTGCTAGTCTAATGCGATTGGAATCGAGCCAATGAAAAGTGGCTTTCAATTTCATGGTAACTTCGGTTTGTTCGTTTTTGGAAAATTGCTAGTCTAATGCGATTGGAATCGAGCTAATGAAAAGTGGCTTTTGATTTCATGATAACTTTGGTTTGTTCATTTTTGGCAAATTACTAGTCTAATTCGATTGGAATCGAGCCAATGAAAAGTGGTTTTTTATTTCATGGTAACTTCTGGTTTTTTCGTTTTGGGCAAATTGCTAGTCTAATTTGATTTGAATCGAGTTAGTGAAAAGTGGCTTTTGATTTCATAATAACTTCGATTTGTTCATTTTTGGCGAATTTATAGTCTAATTCGATTGGAATCGTGCAAATGAAAGGAGATTTTCGATTCCATGATAACTTCGGGTTTGTTCATTTTTCTAGAATTGCTAGTCTAATTTGATTGGAATCTAGCTAATTAAAAGTGGTTTTTAATTTCATGATAACTTCCTGTTTGTTCATTTTTGACGAATAGCTACTTTAATTCGATTGGAATCGAGCCAATGAAAAGTGATTTTTGATTTCATTATAACTTCGGTTTATTCATTTTTGGTGAATTACTATTCTAATTCGATGGGAATCGATCAAAGGAAAAGTGATTTTTGATTTCATGATAACTTCGGGTTTGTTCTTTTTTGGCGAATTGCTAGTCTAAATCGATTGGAGTCGAGCTAATGAAAAGTGATTTTTAATCTCATAATAACTTCGTGTTTGTTCATTTTTGGCGGATAGCTAGTCCAATTCGATTGGAATCTAGCCAATGAAAAGTGGTTTTTTATCTCATGATAACTTCGGGTTTGTTCATTTTTGGCGAATTGCTAGTCTAATTCGATTGGAATCGAGCCAATGAAAAGTGATTTTTGATTTCATGATAACTTCGATTTGTTCATTTTTGGCGAATTGCTAGTCCAATTCGACTGGAATTGAACCAATGAAAAGTGATTTTTGATTTCATGATAACTTCGATTTGTTCATTTTTGGCGAATTGCTAGTCCAATTCGACTGGAATTGAACCAATGAAAAGTGATTTTTGATTTCATGATAACTTCGATTTGTTCATTTTTGGCGAATTGCTAGTCTAATTCGATTGGAATCGAGCCAATGAAAAGTGGTTTTTGATTTCATGATAACTTCGATTTGTTCATTTCTGGCGAATTGCTAGTCCAATTCGACTGGAATTGAACCAATGAAAAGTGATTTTTGTGAAAAGTGATTTTTGACTGCATGATAAATTAAGGTTTGTTTATTTTTGACGAATTGCTAGTCTAATTCGATTGGAATCGATCCAATGAAAGGTGGTTTTTGATTTCATGATAACTTCGGGTTTGTTCGTCTTTGGAGAATTGCTAGTCTAATTCGATTGGAATCGAGCCAATGGAAAATGGGTTTTGAATTCATGATAACTTTCGATTTGTTCATTTTTGGAAAATTTCTAGTCCAATTTGATTAGAATCGAGCCAATGAAAAGTGGCTTTTGATTTCATGATAACTTCGTGTTTGTTCATTTTGGGCGAATTGCAAGTCTAATTCGATTGGAATCGAACCAATGAAAAGTGGTTTTTGATTTCATGATAACTTTGGATTTGTTCGTGTTTGACAAATTACTAGTCTAATTTGATTGGAATTGAGCCAATGAATGTGGTTTTTGATTTCATGATAACTTCGAGTTTTTTCGTTATTGGCGAATTGCTAGTCTATTTTGATTGGAATACAGCCAATGAAAAGCGGTTTGTAATTTCATGAGAACTTCGGGTTTGTTTGTTTTTGGTGCATAGCTAGTCTGAGTCGATTGGAATCGAGCCAAGAAAGGTGGCTATTGATTTCATGATAACTTCGAGTTCCTTCATTTTTGGCGAATTGCTAGTCTAATTCGATTGCAATCGACCCAATGAAAAGTGGTTTTTGATTTCATGATAACTTCGGTTTGTTCATTTTTGGTGAATTGCTAGTCTAATTCGATTGGAATCGAGCCAATGAAAAGTGGTTTTCGATTCCATGATAACTTCAGTTTGTTCATTTTTGACGAATTGCTAGTCTAATTCGATTGAAATTGAGTCAATGAAAAGTGGTTTTTGATTCCATGATAACTTTAGGTTTTTTTTTGGCGAATTGCTGGTCTAAGTCGATCGAAATCGAGCCAGTGAAAAGTGGCTTTTGATTTCATGATAACTTCGGGTTTGTTCATTTTTGGTGAATTGCGATTCTAATTCGATCAGAATCAAGCCAATGAAAAACGGCTTTTGATTCCATGATAAATTCGGGTTTGTTCATTTTTGGTTAATTCCTAGTCTAATTCGATTGGAATCGAGTCAATCAAAAGTGGTTTCTGATTTGAAGATAATTTCGGGTTCGTTCATTTTTGTCGAATTGCTAGTCTAATTCGATTGGAATCGAGTCAATGAAAAGTGGCTTTTGATTTCTGGATAACTTCAGTTTGTTCGTTTTTGGCGAATTGCTAGTCGAATTCGATCGAAATCGAGCCAATGAAAAGTGGCTTTTGATTTCATGATAACTTCGGGTTTGTTCATTTTTGGCAAATTGCTGGTCTAAATCGATTGGAATCGAGCTAATTAAAAGTGGTTTCTAATCTCAAAATAACTTCAGGTTTGTTCATTTTTGGCGGAAAGCTAGTCCAATTCCATCAGAATCTTGCCAATGAAAAGTGATTTTTAATCTCATGATAACTTTGGGTATGTTCATTTTTGGTGAATGCCTAGTCTAATTCGATTGGAATCGAGCCAATAAAAATTGGTTTTTGATTTCATGATAACTTCGGTTTGTCCATTTTTGGCTAATTGCTCGTCTAATTCGAACGGAGTCGAGCCAATGAAAAGTGGCTTTTGATTTCATGATAACTTATGGTTTGTTCATTTTTGGCGAATTGATAGCCCAAATCGATTGGAGTCGTGCGAATGAAAAGTGGTTTTTAATCTTATAATAACTTCGGGTTTGTTCATTTTTGGCGGATAGCTAGCCCAATTCCATTGGAATCGAGCCAATGAAAAGTGGTTTTTTATCTCTTGATAACTTCGGGTTTGTTCATTTTTGATGAATTGCTAGTCTAATTCGATTGGAATCGAGCCAATGAAAAGTTGTTTTTGATTTCACGATAACTTCGGCTTGTTCATTTTTGGCGAATTGCTAGTCTAATTTGATTGGGAACGTGCCAACGAAAAATGGTTTTTGATTTCTTGGTAACTTCAGTTTGTTAATTTTTGGAGAATTGCTAGTGTAATTCGATTGGAATCGAGCCAATGAAAAGCGGTTTTTGATTCCAAGATAACTTCAGGTTTGTTCTTTTTTGGCGAATTGCTAGTCTAATTCAATTGGAATCGAGCCAATGAAAAGAGGCTTTTGATTTCATGATAACTTCGGGTTTGTTCATTTTTGGCCAATTCCTAGTCTAATTCGATTGGAATCGAGCGAATGAAAAGAGTTTTTTGATTTCATGATAACTTCGGGGTTTGTTCATTTTTGGCCAATTCCTAGTCTAATCTGATTGGAATCGAGCGAATGAAAAGTGTTTTTTGATTTCACGAAAACTTTGGGTTTGTTCCTTTTTGGTAAATTGCTAGTGTAATTCGATTGAAATCGAGCCAATGAAAAGTGGTTTTTGATTTCATTACAACTTCGGGTTGGTTAATTTTTGGCGAATTTCTAGTTTAATTCGATTGGAATTGAGCCAATGAAAAGTGGTTTTTGATCTCATGATAACTTCGGGTTTGTTCGTTTTTGGGGAATTGCTAGTCTAATTCGATTCGAATCAAGCCAACGAAAAGTGGTTTTTGATTTCATGATAACTTCGGGTTTGTTCGTTTTTGGCAAATTGCTAGATTAATTCTATTGGAATAGAGCCAATGAAAAGTTGCTTTTGATTTAATGATAACTTTAGGTTTATTCATTTTTGGCGAATTGCTTGTCTAATTCTATTGGAATCGAATCAATGAAAAGGGGCTTTTTATTTCATGATAACTTCAGTTTTGTTCCTTTTTGGCTAGATGCTAGTCTAATTTGATTGGAATCGAGCCAATGAAATGTGGGTTTTGATTTCATGATAACTTTGGGTTTGCTCGTTTTTGGCAAATTGCTAGTCTAATTCGATTGGAATCGAGTTAATGAAAAGTGGCTTTGCATTTGTTCATTTTTAGCGAATTGCTAGTCTAATTCGATTGGAATCAAGCCAATGAAATGTAGGTTTTGATTTCTCGATAACTTCGGGTTTGTTCATTTTTGGCAAATTGCTAGTCTAATTCAATAGGAATCAAGTCAATAAAAAGCGGCTGTTGATTTCATGATAACTTCAGGTTTGTTCGTTTTTGGCGAATTCATAGTCTAATTCGATTGGAATCGAGCCAATGAAAACTCGCTTTTGCTTTCACGATAACATCGGTCATTTTTGGCGAATTGCTAGTCTAATTCGTTTGGAATTGAGCCAATGAAAAGTGGTTTTTGATTCCATGATAACATCAGGTTTGTTTGTTTATGGCGAATTGCTAGTCTAATTCGATTGGAATCGAGCAAATGAAAAGTGGTTTTTGATATCACGATAACTTTCGATTTGTTCGTTTTTGGCGAATTACTAGTCCAATTCGATTGGAATCGAGCCAATGAAAAGTGGTTTTTGATTTCACTATGACTTTGGGTTTGTTTGTTTTTGGCGAATTGCTAGTCTTATTCGATTGGAATCGAGCTAATCAAAAGTGTTTTTTGACTTAATGATAACTTTGGGTTTTTTCATTTTTGGCGAATTTCTAGTCTAATTCGATTGGAATCAATCCAATGAAATGTGGTTTTCGATTCCATAATAACTTCAGGTTTTTTCATTTTTGTCGAATTGCTTTTCTAATTCGATTGGAATCGAGCCAATTAAAAGTGGTTTTTAATTTCATGATAACTTCGGGATTGTTCATTTTTAGCGGATAGCTAGTCTAATTCGATTAGAATCGAGCTAACAAAAAGTGGTTTTTGATTTCACGATAACTTCGGTTTGTTCGTTTTAGGTGAATTGGAATAGCGGGAATGAAAAGTGGTTTTTGATTCCATGATAACTTCAGGTTTTTCATTTTTGGCGAATAGCTAGTCTAATTCGATTGGAATCGAGCGAATGAAAAGTGTCTTTTGATTTCATGATAACTTCGGGTTTGTTTGTTTTTTACGAATTTCGAGTCTAATTCGTTTGGAATCGAGCCAACGAAAAGTGGTTTTCGATTCCATGATAACTTCTGGTTTGTTCATTTTTGGCGAATTACTAGTCTAATTTGATAGGAATCGAGCCAATTAAAAGTGGTTTTTAATTTCATGATAACTTCGGGTTTGTTCCTTTTTAGCGGATAGCTAGTCTAATTGGATTGGAATCGAGCCCATGAAAAGTGGTTTTTGATTTCATGATAACTTTAGTTTGTTCATTTTTGGTGAATTTCTAGTCTAATTCGATTGGAATCGAGCCAATGATAAGTGGTTTCTGATTTCATGATAACTTTAGTTTGTTCATTTTTGGTGAATTTCTAGTCTAATTCGATTGGAATCGAGCCAATGAAAAGGGGTTTTTTTATTCCATGATAACTTCAAGTTTGTTTGTTCTTTGGCGAATTGCTAGTGTAATTCGATTGGAATCGAGCCAACGAAAAGTGGTTTCTGATTTCAAGATAACTTCGAGTTTGTTCATTTTTGGCGAATTGCTAGTCTAATTCGATCGGAATCGAGCCAATGAAAAGTGGCTTTTGATTTCAGGATAACTTCGGATTTGTTCGTTTTTGGCAGATAGCTAGTCTAATTCGATTGGAATCGAGCCAATGAAAAGTGGCTTTTGATTACATGATAACTTCGGGTTTGTTTATTTTTTACGAATAGCTAGTCTAATTTGATTGGAATCGAGCCAATGAAATGTGGTTTTTGATTTCATGATAACTTCGGTTTGTTCATTTTTGGCGAATTGCTAGTCTAATTCGATTGGAATCGAGCCAATAAAGAGTGGCTTTTGATTTCATGATAACTTCGGTTTGTTCATTTTTTGGCAAATTGCTAGTCTAATTCGATTGGAATCGAGCCAACGAAAATTGATTTTCGATTTCATGATAACTTCGGTTTTGTTCATTTTTGGCGAATTGCTAGTCTAGCTTGATTGGAATCGAGCCAATGAAAAGTGCGTTTTGATTTCTCGATAACTTCGGGTTTGTTCATTTTTGGTAAATTGCTAGTCTAATTCGATAGGAATCAAGCCAATAAAAAGCGGCTTTTGATTTCATGATAACTTCAGGTTTGTTCATTTTTGGCGAATTCATAGTCTAATTCAATTAGAATCGAGCCAATGAAAGTGGTTTTTGATTTCACAATAACTTTTGGCTTGTTCCTTTTTGGCAAATTGCTAGTCTTATTCAATTGAAATCGAGCCAATGAAAAGTTATTTTTAATTTCAAGATAACTTCGTGTTTGTTCATTTTTTAGGATAGCTCGTCTAATTCGATTGGAATCGAGCCAATGAAAAGTGAGTTTTGATTTCTCGATAACTTCGGGTTTGTTCATTTTTGGCAAATTGCTAGTCTAATTCGATAGGAATCGAGACAATAAAAAGTGGCTTTTGATTTCATGATAACTTAAGGTTTGTTCATTTTTGGCGAATTCATAGTCTAGTTCGATTGGAATCGAGCCAATGAAAAGAGGTTTTCGATTTCATGATAACTTTTGGCTTGTTCCTTTTTGGCAAATTGCTAGTCTTATTCGATTGAAATCGAGCCAATGGATAGTTACTTTTAAGTTCAAGATAACTTCGTGTTTGTTCATTTTTTGAGGGTAGCTAGTCTAATTCAATTGGAATCGAGCCAATAAAAAGTGACTTTTGATTTTATGATAACTTCGGGTTTGTTCATTTTTGACGAATTGCAAGTCTAGTTCGATTGGAATCGAGCTGATGAAAAGAGGCTTTTGATTTCACGATAACTTCGGGTTTGTTCATTTTTGGCGAATTGCTAGTCTAATTCGATTGGAATCGAGCCAACGAAAAGTGATTTTTGATTTCATGATAATTTCGATTTGTTTGTTTTTGGCGAATTGATAGTCTAATTCCATTGGAATCGAGCCACTGATAAGTAGCTTTTGCTTTCATGATAAAATCGGTTTGTTCATTTTTGGCGAATTGCTAGTCTAATTCGATTGGAATCGAGCCAATGAAAAGTGGTTTTTGATTCCATGATAACATCAAGTTTGTTTGTTTTTGGCAAATTGCTAGTCCAATTCGATTGGAATCGAGCCAATGAAAAGTGGTTTTTGATATCACGATAACTTTCGATTTGTTCGTTTTTGGCGAATTACTAGTCCAATTCGATTGGAATCGAGCCAATGAAAAGTGGTTTTTGATTTCACTATGACTTTGGGTTTGTTTGTTTTTGGCGAATTGCTAGTCTTATTCGATTGGAATCGAGCTAATCAAAAGTGTTTTTTGACTTAATGATAACTTTGGGTTTTTTCATTTTTGGCGAATTTCTAGTCTAATTCGATTGGAATCAATCCAATGAAATGTGGTTTTCGATTCCATAATAACTTCAGGTTTTTTCATTTTTGTCGAATTGCTTTTCTAATTCGATTGGAATCGAGCCAATTAAAAGTGGTTTTTAATTTCATGATAACTTCGGGTTTGTTCATTTTTAGCAGATAGCTAGTCTAATTCGAGTAGAATCGAGCTAATGAAAAGTGGTTTTTGATTTCACGATAACTTTGATTTGTTCGTGTTAGGTGAATTGCTGCTCTAATTCAATTGGAATAGAGGAAATGAAAAGTGGTTTTTGATTCCACAATAACTTCAGGTTTATTTGTTTTTGGCGAATTGCTAGTTTAATTCGATTGGAATCGAGCCAATGAAAAGTCATTTCTGATTTCATGATAACTTCAGGTTTTTCGTTTTTGGCGAATAGCTTGTCTAATTCGATTGGAATCGAGCGAATGAAAAGTGTCTTTTGATTTCATGATAACTTCGGGTTTGTTCATTTTTGTGAATCTCGAGTCTAATTCTTTCGGAATCGAGCCAATAAAAAGTGGTTTTTTATTTCATGGTAACTTCGGGTTTTTTCGTTTTGGGCGAATTGCTAGTCTAATTTGATTTGAATCGAGTTAGTGAAAAGTGGCTTTCGATTTCATAATAACTTCGATTTGTTCATTTTTGGCGAATTTCTAGTCTAATTCGATTGGAATCGTGCAAATGAAAGGTGATTTTTGATTCCATGATAACTTCGGGTTTGTTCATTTTTGGATAATTGCTAGTCTAATTTGATTGGAATCTAGCTAATTAAAAGTGGTTTTTAATTTCATGATAACTTCGTGTTTCTTCATTTTTGACGAATAGCTACTCTAATTCGATTGGAATCGAGCCAATGAAAAGTGGTTTTTGATTTCATTATAACTTCGATTTATTCATTTTTGGTGAATTACTATTCAAATTCGATGGGAATCGATCCAAGGAAAAGTGATTTTTGATTTCATGATAACTTCGGGTTTGTTCTTTTTTGGCGAATTGCTAGTCTAAATCGATTGGAGTCGAGCTAATGAAAAGTGGTTTTTAATCTCATAATAACTTCGTGTTTGTTCATTTTTGGCGGATAGCTAGTCCAATTCGATTGGAATCGAGCCAATGAAAAGTGATTTCTGATTTCATGATAACTTCAGGTTTTTCGTTTTTGGCGGATAGCTAGTCTAATTCGATTGGAATCGAGCGAATGAAAAGTGTCTTTTGATTTCATGATAACTTCGGGTTTGTTCATTTTTTGTGAATTTCGAGTCTAATTCTCTCGAAATCGAGCGAATGAAAAGTTGTTTTCGATTCCATGATAACATCTGGTTTGTTCATTTTTGCGGAATTACTAGTCTAACTCGATTGGAATCGAGCCAATTAAAAGTGGTTTTTAATTTTATGATAACTTCAGGTTTGTTCCTTTCTAGCGGATAGCTAGTCTAATTGGATTGGGATCGAGCCAATGAAAAGTGGTTTTTGATTTCATGATAACTTTAGTTTGTTCGTTTTTGGTGAATTTCTAGTCTAATTCGATTGGAATATAGCCAACGAAAAGGGGTTTTGTTATTCCATGATAACTTCAAGTTTGTTTATTCTTTGGCGAATTGCTAGTCTAATTCGATTAGAATCGAGTCAATAAAAAATGGTTTCTGATTTAACGATAACTTCAGGTTTTTCATTTTTGGCAAATTGCTAGTCTAATTTGATTGGAATCGAACCAATGAAAAGTGGTTTTTGATTTCAGGATAACTTCGGGTTTGTTCATTTTTGGAAAATTGCTAGTCTACTTCGATCGAAATCGAGCCAATGAAAAGTGGCTTTTGATTTCATGATAACTTCGGATTTGTTCATTTTTGGCGAATAGCTACTCTAATTCGATTGGAATCGAGCCAATGAAATGTGGTTTTTGATTTCCTGATAACTTCGGTTTGTTCATTTTTGGCGAATTGCTAGTCTAATTCGATTGGAATCGACCCAACGAAAACTGATTTTTGATTTCATGATAACTTTGGGTTTGCTCATTGTTGACGAATTGCTTGTCTAATTCGATCGGAATTGAACCAATGATAAGTGGCTTTTGATTTCATGATAACTTTGGGTTTGTTCATTTTTGGCAGATACCTAGTCTAATTCGATTGGAATCGAGCCCATGTAAATTGGCTTTTGATTTCATGATAACTTTGGGTTTGTTCATTTTTGGCGAATTGCTAGTCTAATTGGATCGAAATCAAGCCAATGAAAAGTGGTTTTTGATTTCATGATAACTTCAGGTTCGTTTGTTTTTGATGAATTGCTAGACTAAATCGATTGGAATCGAGCAAATGAAAAGTGGTTTTTCATTTTATAATAACTTCAGGTTTGTTCGTTTTTGGCGGATAGCTAGTCCAATTCGATTGGAATCTATCCAGTGAAAAGTGGTTTTTTTATCTCATGATAACTTCGAGTTTTTCATTTTTTACGAATTGCTAGTCTAATTCGATTGGAATCGAGCCAATGAAAATTGTTTTTTGATTTCATGATCACTTCGATTTGTTTGTTTTTTGCGAATCGCTAGTCTAATTCGATTGGGATCGAGCCAATGAAAAGTAGATTTTGATTTCACGATAACTTCGGGTTTGTTTGTTTTTGGCGAATTGCTAGTCTTATTCGACTAGAATCGAGCTAATCAAAATTGTTTTTTGATTCCACGATAACTTCGGGTTTGTTCATTTTTGGCGAATTTCTAGTCTAATTCAATTGGAATCGAGCCAATGAAAAGTGGTTTTCGATTCCATGGTAACGTCAGGTTTTTTCATTTTTGTCGATTTGCTAGTCTAATTCGATTGGAATCGAGCCAATTAAAAGTGGCTTTTAATTTCGTGATAACTTCGGGGTTTGTTCATTTTTAGGGGATAGCTAGTCTAATTCGATTAGAATCGAGCTAATCAAAAGTGGTTTTTGATTTCACGATAACTTTGGTTTGTTCGTTTTAGGTGAATTGCTACTCTAATTCAATTGGAATAGAGGAAATGAAAAGTGGTTTTTGATTCCACGGTAACTTCAGGTTTATTTGTTTTTAGCGAATTGCTTGTTTAATTCGATTGGAATCGAGCCAATGAAAAGTGGTTTCTGATTTCATGATAACTTCAGGTTTTTCGTTTTTGGCGGATAGCTAGTCTAAGTCGATTGGAATCGAGCGAATGAAAAGTGTCTTTTGATTTCATGATAACTTCGGATTTGTTCATTTTTTGTGAATTTCGAGTCTAATTCGTTCGGAATCGAGCCAATAAAAAGTTTTTTTCGATTCCATGATAACATTTGGTTTGTTCATTTTTAGGGAATTACTAGTCTAATTCGATTGGAATCGAGTCAATTAAAAGTGGTTTTTAATTTCATGATAACTTCAGGTTTGTTCCTTTTTTGCGGATAGCTAGTCTAATTGGATTGGAATCGAGCCAATGAAAAGTGGTTTTTGATTTCATGATAACTTTAGTTTGTTCATTTTTGGTGAATTTCTAGTCTAATTCGATTGGAATCGAGCCAATGAAAGGAGATTTTTTTTATTCCATGACAACTTCAAGTTTGTTTATTCTTTGGCGAATTGCTAGTCTAATTCGATTGGAATCGAGTCAATAAAAAGTGGTTTCTAATTTCATGATAACTTTGGGTTTTTCATTTTTGGTGAATTGCTAGTCTAATTCGATTGGAATCGAGCCAACGAAAAGTGGTTTTTAATTTCAAGATAACTTCGGGTTTGTTCATTTTTGGCAAATAGGTAGTCTAATTCAATCGAAATCGAGCCAATGAATAGTGGCCTTTGATTTCATGATAACTTCGGGTTTGTTCATTTTTGGCGGATAGCTAGTCTAATTTGATTGGAATCGAGCCAATGAAAAGTGGGTTTTGATTTCATAATAACTTCGGTTTGTTCATTTTTGATGAATTGCTAGTCTAATTCGATTGGAATCGAGCCAATGAAAAGTGGGTTTTGATTTCATAATAACTTCGGTTTGTTCATTTTTGATGAATTGCTAGTCTAATTCGATTGGAATCGAGCCAACGAAAACTGATTTTTGATTTCATGATAACTTTGGGTTTGCTCATTGTTGGTGAATTGCTAGTCTAATTCGATCGGAATTGAACCAATGATAAGTGGCTTTTGATTTCATGATAACTTTGGGTTTGTTCATTTTTGGCAGATACCTAGTCTAATTCGATTGGAATCGAGCCAATGTAAATTGACTTTTGATTTCATGATAACTTCGGGTTTGTTCATTTTTGGCGAATTACTAGTATAATTGGATCGAAATCGAGCCAATGAAAAGTGGCTTTTGATTTCATGATAAGTTCGGGTTTGTTCATTTTTGGCGAATTGCTAGTCTTATTCGATTGGAATCGAGCCAATCAAAAGTGTTTTTCGATTCCATGATAACTTCGGGTTTTTTCATTTTTGGCGAATTTCTAGTCTAATTCCATTGGAATCGAGCCAATGAAAAGTGGTTTTCGATTCCATGATAACTTCAGGTTTTTTCGTTTTTGTCGAATTGCTTGTCTAATTCAATTGGAATCGAGCCAATTAAAAGTGGTTTTTAATTTCATGATAACTACGGGTTTGTTCATTTTTAGCGGATAGCTAGTCTAATTCGATTAGAATCGAGCTAATGAAAAGTGGTTTTTGATTTCACGATAACTTTAGTTTGTTCGTTTTAGGTGAATTGCAACTCTAATTCAATTGGAATAGAGGAAATGAAAAGTGGTTTTTGATTCCTCAATAACTACAGGTTTATTTGTTTTTGGCGAATTGCTAGTTTAATTCGATTGGAATCGAGACAATGAAAAGTGATTTCTTATTTCATGGTAACTTCAGGTTTTTCGTTTTTGGCGGATAGCTAGTCTAATTCGATTGGAATCAAGCGAATGAAAAGTGTCTTTTGATTTCATGATAACTTCGGGTTTGTTCATTTTTTTACGAATTTCGAGTCTAATTCGTTTGGAATCGAGCCAATGAAAAGTTGTTTTCGATTCCATGATAACATCTGGTCTGTTCATTTTTGGGGAATTACTCGTCTAATTCGATTGGAATTGCGCCAATTAAAAGTGGTTTTTAATTTCATGATAACTTCAAGTTTGTTCCTTTTTAGCGGATAGCTAGTCTATTTGGATTGGAATCGAGCCAATGAAAGGGGTTTTTTTTATTCCATGATAACTTCAAGTTTGTTTATTCTTTGGCGAATTGCTAGTCTAATTCGATTGCAATCGAGTCAATAAAGAGTGGTTTCTGATTTCATGATAACTTCGGGTTTTTCATTTTTGGCGAATTGCTAGTCTAATTCGATTGGAATCGAGACAACAAAAAGTGGTTTTTCATTTCAAGATAACTTCAGGTTTGTTCATTTTTGGCAAATTGCTAGTCTAATTCGATCGAAATCGAGCCAATGAGAAGTGGCTTTTGATTTCCTGCTAACTTCGGTTTGTTCGTTTTTGATGAATTGCTAGTCTAATTCGATTGGAATCGAGCCAACGAAAACTGATTTTTGATTTCATGATAACTTCGGGTGTGCTCATTGTTGGTGAATTGCTAGTCTAATTCGATCGGAATTGAAACAATGATAAGTGGCTTTTGATTTCATGATAACTTTGGGTTTGTTCATTTTTGGCAAATACCTAGTCTAATTCGATTGGAATCGAGCAAATGTAAATTGGCTTTTGATTTCATGATAACTTCGGGTTTGTTCATTTTTGACGAATTGCTAGTATAATTGGATCAAATTCGAGCCAATGAAAAGTGGTTTTTGATTTCATGATAACTTCGGGTTTGTTCATTTTTGGCGATTTGCTAGACTAAATCGATTGGAATCGAGCAAATGAAAAGTGATTTTTCATCTTATAATAACTTCAGGTTTGTTTGTTTTTGGCGGATAGCTAGTCCAATTCGATTGGAATCTATCCAGTGAAAAGTGGTTTTTTATCTCATGATAACTTCGAGTTTTTCATTTTTTGTGAATTACTAGTCTAATTCGATTGGAATCGAGGCAATGAAAAGTGTTTTTTGATTTCATGATAACTTCGATTTGTTCATTTTTGGCAAATCACTAGTCTAATTCGATTGGAATCAAGCCAATGAAAAGTGGCTTTTGATTTCATGATAATTTCAGGTTTGTTCTTTTTTGGCGAATTGCTAGTGTAATTCGATCGGAGTCGAGCCAAAGAAAAGTGGTCTTTGATTTCTTGATAACTTCGGGCTTGTTCATTTTTGGCGAATTGCTAGTCTAATTCGATTGGAATCGAGCCAACGAAAAGTTGTTTTTGATTTCATGATAACTTCGAGTTTGTTCGTTTTTAGCAAATTGCTAGGCTGATTCAATTGGAATCGAGCCAATAAAAAGTGGTTTTTGATTTCATAGTAACTTCTGGTTTTTTCGTTTTTGGCGAATTGCTAGTCTAATTCGATTTGAATCGAGCAAATGAAAAGTGGCTTTTGATTTCGTGATAACTTCGATTTGTTCATTTTTGGCGAATTTCTAGTCTAATTCGATTGGAATCGAGCCAATGAAAAGTGGTTTTCGATTCCATAGTAACTTCGGGTTTGTTCATTTTTGGCGAATTGCTAGTCTAATTCGATTGGAATCTGGCCAATTAAAAGTGGTTTTTAATTTCATGATAACTTCGTGTTTGTTCATTTTTGGCGGATACGCGCCATGGAATCGAGAGATCCAAGTGGGCCATTTTTGGTAAGCAGAACTGGTGATGCGGGATTAACCGAAAGTCAGGTTACGGTGCCCAATTGCACGCTAACCTAGATCCCACAAAGGGTGTTGGTCGATTAAGACAGCAGGACGGTGGTCATGGAAGTCGAAATCCGCTAAGGAGTGTGTAACAACTCACCTGCCGAATTAACTAGCCCCGAAAATGGATGGCGCTGAAGCGCGCGGCCTATACTCGGCCATCGGGGTAAGTGCTAGGCCCCCAATGAGTAGGAGGGCGCGGCGGTCACCGGTGCGGATCTTGGTAGTAGCAGCAAATATTCAAATGGGAACTCTAAAGGCCAAAGAGGGGAAAGGTTCCGTGTGAATGGTACTTGCACACGGGTTAGTCGATCTTAAGGGTTGGGAAAAGCCCAACAGACAGCGCATTTCGTGTGTGCACCGAAAGGGAATTGGGTTAAAATTCCTGAACCAGGACGCGACGGTTGACGGTAACATTAAGGAGTCCGGAGACGTCGATAGGGCCTTGGGAAGAGTTATCTTCTCTATTTAACAGCCTACCCACCCTTGAAACGACTTAGCCAGAGGTAGGGTCCAGCGGCTGGAAGAGCACCGCACGTCTCATGGTGTCCGGTGCGCCCCCGGCGGCCCTTGAAAATCCAGAGGACTGAGTACCGTCCGCGCCCAGTCTTACTCATAACCTCATCAGGTCTCCAAGGTGAACAACCTCTGGTCAATGGAATAATGTAGGCAAGAAAAGTTGGTAAAATGGATTCGTAACTTCGGGAAAAGGATTGGCTCTGAGGGCTGGGCATGGGGCTCCTAGTCCCGAACCCGTCGACTGTCGGTGGACTGCTCGAGTTGCTCCCGCGGCGAGAGTGGGTCGTCGCTTGCTAGTCGGGAGACGGACTAGGAATGACTCCTTCGGAGGCCTTCCCCGGGCATCGAACAGTTGACTCAGAACTGGTACGGACAAGGGGAATCCGACTGTTTAATTAAAACAAAGCATTGCGATGGTCCCTGCGGATGCTCACGCGATGTGATTTCTGCCCAGTGCTCTGAATGTTAAAGTGAAGAAATTCAACCAAGCGCGGGTAAACAGCGGGAGTAACTATGACTCTCTTATGGTAGCCAAATGCCTCGTCATCTAATTAGTGATGTGCATGAATGGATTAACAAGATTCCCACTGTCCCTATATACTATCTAGCAAAACCACAGCCAAGGGAACGGGCTTAGCAGAATCAGCGGGGAAAGAAGGCCCTATTGAGCTTGACTCTAGTTCGACTTTGTGAAATGACTTGACAGGTGTAGGATAAGTGGGAGCAGAAAGGAGAAAGTGAAATACCACTACTTTTAACGTTATTTTACTTATTCCGTGAATCGGAGGTGGGGCACTGTCCCTCTTTTTGGACCTAAGGCCGCTTCACAGGCCGATCCAAGTGGAAGACATTGTCAGGTGGGGAGTTAGGCTGGGGCGGCACATCTGTTAAAAGATAATGCAAGTGTCCTAAGATGAGCTCAACGAGAACAGAAATCTCGTGTGGAACAGAAGGGTAAAAGCTCGTTTGATTCTGATTTC
>NC_036244.1:700483-721015 GCF_002742605.1 Olea europaea var. sylvestris | reverse complement strand
GGCTGGGGCGGCACATCTGTTAAAAGATAACGCCGGTGTCCTAAGATGAGCTCAACGAGAACAGAAATCTCGTGTGGAACAGAAGGGTAAAAGCTCGTTTGATTCTGATTTCTAGTACGAATACGAACCATGAAAGCGTGGCCTAATGATCCTTTAGACCTTCGAAATTTGAAGCTAGAGGTGTCAAAAAAGTTACCACAGGGATAACTGGCTTGTGGCAGCCAAACGTTCATAGCGACGTTACTTTTTTATCCTTTGATGTCTGCTCTTCCTATCATTGTGAAACAGAATTCACCAAGTGTTGGATTGTTCACCCACCAATCAGGAACGTGAGCTGGGTTTAAACCATCGTGAGATAGGTTAGTTTTACCCTACTATTGACAGTATCGCAATAGTAATTCAACCTAGTACGAGAGGAACTGTTGATTCGCACAATTGGTCATCGCGCTTGGTTGAAAAGCCAGTAGCGCGAAGCTACCATGCACTGGATTATGACTGAACGCCTCTAAGTCAGAATTTGGGCTAAAACCGATGCGCGCAACCGCCGTCCTCTTGTCGACCCGTAGTAGGGGCCTTACGGCCCCCAGGGGCACATGTCGTTGGCCAAGCCCTCGCAGCGGAAGTGCTGTATTGCCCGCCTTGAAGTACAATTTCCATCGAGCGGGTGGTGGAATCCTTTGCAGATGACTTAAATACGCGACGGGGTATTGTAAGCGACAGAGTGGCCTTGCTACCACGATCCGTTGAGATTCAGCCCTTTGTCGCTCCGATTCGTCCCTCCCCTTCCGTTCCTCCCAATCGAAATTTTCTTTATCCGGGAATGCACTGAGGCTAGAATGCCCATGGTCCTTGAAACAACTTTTCTTTTCAATGCCTAAGTGTGGAGGGACAAAAACCTATGTACAGTAACGCGTAGCATCTGAAGCAGTTACAAGCCTCTGTGCTAAGGTTGACGCAGTGGACATAAATTATGTGATGTTAAGTTTGGGTGCCCGATCTGTCGCCTTGGTGTGACTACGATGTGCTTTTGTGCACTTGTGATATGTCCTCGTGCTCCTACATTGTACCTAAGTTGCTCCCTTATTGTGCACGTGGCGTCCATTAGTTGCGATGCTGAATTCGGATGCATGAGATATCCCTTAGCGTGCTTGGTGTGCCTGCGATTGGCATCGACATGAACTACATGCTGCCTACGTGTGCAAGCATCCTTCACATGGACTACACTCGAGGCTCCCTTCATGTGCCCGCATCCCATCCTAGAAAATGCCCAGAGATGCTAGAAAATCAGGCTACATCCTTGTAGCATCCTGGACATGGCCGGCACACCGTGTCTTAGAAATGCCTGAAAATCAGGCTGCGTCCTTGTCGTGGCATAGACGTGTCCCGATCATGGCCTGCACACCGTGCCTAGAAACTGCCCAGAATTTGCCTGAAAATTAGGCAGTGTCCTTGCTGTAGCCAGGACGCGTCTTGGATATGGCCTGCACACCGTGCCCAAAAACTACCCAGAAATGCCTGAAAATCAGGCAGCAACCCTACCGTAGCCAGGACGCGTCCCGGACATAACCTGGACACCGTGCCTAAAAATGCTTGAAAATCAGGCAGCGTTCCTGTCATGGCCAGGATGCGTCCCGGACATGACCAGTACGCCATGCCCAGAAATGCCTGAAAATCAGGTTGCGTCCCGGATATGGCCTGCACACCGTGCCCAAAAACTAGCCAAAAATGCCTGAAAATCAGGCTTCGTCCCTGCAGTGGCCAAGACACATCCAGAACCTACCTAGAAATGCCTGAAACTCAGGCTGCGTCCCTGCCGTGGCCAGGATGCATCCCGGACATGGCCTGCACACCGTGCCCAGAAACTCCCTAGAAATACCTGAAAATCAGGCAGCGTCCCTGCCGTGGCCAGGACGCATCCCAGACATGGCTTGCACACCATGCATAGAAACTGCCCAGAAATGCTTGAAAATCAGGCTGCGTCCCTGCCATGGCCAGGACATTTCCCGGACATGGCCTGCACACTGTCCCCAGAAACTGACCAGAAATGCCTGAAAATCAGGCAGCGTCCCTGCCGTGGCTAGGATGCGTCCTGGACATGGCCTGCACACCGTGCCCAGAAATGCCTGAAAATCAGGCATCCTCCCTGCCATGGCCTAGACGCATCCTAGACATGGCCTACACACTATGCCAGAAATGCCTGAAAATCAGGTTGTGTCCCTATCGTGGCCAGGACGCATCCGGGACACGGCCTGCACACCGTGCCCAAAAACTGCCCAAAAAGCCTAAAAATCAGGCAGTGTCCCTACCGTGGCCAGGGCGCGTCCCAGACATGGCCTGCACACCGTGCCCAAAAACTGTCTAAAAATGCCTGAAAATGAGGCTGCGTCCCTGTCGTGGTGAGGACGCATCCAGGACATGTCCTGTACACCGTGCCCAAAAATGCCTGAAAATCAGGCTGCGTCCTTGCTATGGCCAGGTCGCATCTCGGACATGGCCTGCACACCGTGCTCAGAATTTACCCAGAAATGCCTAAAAATCTAGCTACGTCCCTGTCGTGGCCAGGACGCGTCCCGGACATGGCCTGCACATCGTGTCCAAAAACTGCCCAGAAATGCCTGAAAATCAAGATGCGTCACTGTCGCGTCTCGGACATGGCTTGCACACCGTGCCAAGAAACTACCTAGAAATGCCTAAAAAATTAGGTTGCATCCTTGCCGCATCCCAGACATGGCCTGCACACCGTGCCCACAAACTGCATAGAAATGCTTGAAAATCAGGTTGCATCCTTGACGCGTCTCGGACATGGCATGCACAACGTGCCCAGGAATGCTTGAAAATAAGCCTCGTGAAGTTTTATCGATGGATGGTTGTCGAGAACCTAAAATGATCGCTCCATGGGGGTTTATCCTTCAAATTTGATACATTTCGAGTTATTTCCTCCAGATTTCACCTTTCTCCCGGCTTCATCCCCTGTTTCCATGCATGCATCAAAATAAATGTGAATCGAAATTGTTTTCGACAAAAGAGCAATTGCTCTCTAATATTTGATGATAACGAGCCTCCCGTGATTTTTGGGGATTTTCCGTTTTTTCGATTTTTCCCTAATTTTAATATTTTTTAAATAAAAAATAAAAATATTTTTCAGTTGAAAATATTTTTTTCAAGACCCCATTCAATCATACTTTCATTGTCAAAAAGAATTTTCTAAAAAATCATCACCGAAAATCCTATAGAAAATGGAAAAGAAATAGCATGATTCCTCAGCCCTTTGATAGCTACTCCTGTCACTTGAGTTTATTCTCAGAAGTCTATTATAGGAGGGAGGTGGTGCATGAAAGGGAAAAAGCAGCACGTGCAAGCTGCTACAGGGAGCAAATGCCTACGGGTGGCCTACGTCCCTGCAAACTTCGGAGCCTTAAGGATCGGCACATGCCGACCCGGGCAAGTTTCCCGTCCGACGATGGCGATACTCTGACCGGAGACCCCCCGAGCACTCAGGCAGAACACATTCGTGGGCATGAAATCACGTTACGTGTCAAAAGATGGCCTCGAATTTTCCTGCAATTGCCTATTTTGGTCCAGAAATGGAGTAAAGACCTGACGAGAGCGGGAGGAACAATCCGGACGGAGGGCATACGTGGGGACGAAACCGCACAGTGTGTTGATCGATTGGCATAGGCATAAGATGCACGCTGCAACGTAGTTCCTGCAACTTCCCAATATTCGATCGGTTGGTGCGAAATTGTTCCGAATCGAGATCGTCGTGAGGCACAACAATGCAGGACAGAGGGTAAGCGTGGGGATAAAACAGCATGGCGTGCCGGTTGATTGGCCTAGGCATAAGACGAACACTGCAATGTAGTTCCTGCAACTTCCCAATGTCCGATCGGCCGACACGAAATTGTCCGAAAATGAGACCATCAAAAGGCACGACGATAGAGGACGGAGGGCATGCGTGGGGACGAAACCGCGCGACGTGTTGATCGATTGGCCTAGGCATAATTTGGGCTAGAACTGAGGCGCGTACCCGCCGTCCGCTTGCTGACCTACAGTAGGGGCCTTACGGCCTCCAGGGGTATATGTCGTTGGCCAAGCCCTCGCAGCAGACGTGCTACGTTGGCCGCCTTAAAGTACAATTTCCATCGAAGGACGGGTAGAATCCTTTGCAAATGACTTAAATACGCGACGGGGTATTGTAAGTGATAGAGTGGCCTTATTGCCATGATCCACTGAGATTCAGCCCTTTGTCGCTCCGATTTGTCCCTCCCCTTCTGTTCCTCCCAATCGAAATTTTCTTTATCTGGGAATACACTGAGGCTATAATGCCCATGGTCCTTGAAGCAACTTTTCTTTTCAATGCCTAAGTGTGGAGGGACAAAAACCCATGTACAGTCACGCGCAACATTCGAAGCAGTTACGAGCCTCTATGCTAAAGTTGATGCAGTGGGCATAAATTATGTGATGTTAAGTTTGGGTGCTCGATTTGTCGCCTTGGTGTGGCTGCGATGTGCTTTTGTGCACTTGTGATATGTCCCCGTGCTCCAGCATTGTACCTGAGTTGCTCCTTTATTGTGCATGCTACGTCCATTAGTTGCGATACCGAATTCGGATGCATGAGATATCCCTTAGCATGCCTCGTGTGCCTACGATTGGCATCGGCATGAACTACACGCTGCCTAAGTGTGCCAGCGTCCTTCACAAGGACTACACTTAGGCACCATTCATGTGCCCGCATCCCGTCCCAGAAAATGTCCAGAGATGCCAGAAAATCTGGCTGCGTCCCGATCGCATCCTGGACATGGCCGGCACACCGTGTCTCAGAAATGACTGAAAATCAGGCTGCGTCCCTGTCGTCGCAAAGATGTGTCCAAATCATGGCCTACACACCGTGCCCAGAATTTGCCTGAAAATCAGGCAGCATCCCTGCCATGGCCAGGAGGTGTCTCGGACATGGCCTGACACCGTGCCCAGAAACTGTCTAGAAATGCCTGAAAATCAGGCAGCGTTCCTGCCGTGGCCAGGACATGTCCCAGACATGACCTGCACGTTATGCCCAAAAATGCCTGAAAATGAGGCAGCATCCCTGCCGTAGCTAGGACGCATCCCGGACATGACCTGCACACCGTGCCCAAAAATGCCTGAAAATCAGGCTGCGTCCCTTCCGTGGCCAGGACGCGTCCCGGACATGGCCTGCACACGGTACCCAGAAACTGCCTAAAAATGTCTAAAAATTAGGCAGCGTCCCTACCGTGGCCAGGACACGTCCAAAAACTGCCCAAAATGTTGAAAAATTAGGTTGCGTCCCTACCGTGGCCAGGACGCAACCTGGACGTGGCCAGCACACCGTCCCCAAAAATGCCTGAAAATCAGGTAGCATCCCTATCGTGGCCAGGACACGTCCCAGTCATGGCTTGCCTGAAAATCAGGCAGTGTCCCTACGATGGCCATAACGCGTCCCGGACATAGCCTGCACACCGTGCCCAGAAATACTTAAAAATCATACTACATCCCTGTCGTGGCCAGGACGCATCTTGGACATGGCCTGTACACTGTGCCCAGAAATGCCTAAAAATCAAACAGCGTCCCTGTCGTGCCGAGGATGCGTCCTGGACATGGCCTGCACACCGTGCCCAGAAACTGCCCAAAAATTCCTGAAAATCAGGCAGCATCCCTGCCGTGGCCAAGACACATCCCAGTCATGACCCGTACACCATGCCCAGAAATGCCTGAAAATCAGCTACATCCCTACCGTAGCCAGGATGCGTCCCGGACATGGCCTGAACACGGTGCCCAGAAATACCTGAAAATTAGGCAGCGTCCCTGCCGTGGTTAGGACATGTCCAGAAACTGCCCAAAAATGCCCGAAAATCAGGCTGCATCGCTGTCGTGGCCAGGACGCATCCCGAACATGGCCTGCACACCGTGCCCAGAAATGCCAGAAAATTAAGCAGCATCCCTGCTGTGGCCAGGATGTGTCCCAGACATGGCCTGTAGACTATGTCTAGGAACTGCCCAGAAATACCTAAAAATCAGGCAGCGTCCCTGGGGCGACCATGACATGTCCCGGACATGGCCTGCACACCGCGCCTAAAAATACTTTGAAAATCAGGTTGCGTCCCTACAGTGGCCAGGACGAGTCCCGAACATGGCCTGCACACTGTGCCCAAAAATGTCGAAAACTGCCCCAAAATGACTAAAAATCAGGCAGCGTCCCTGCCATGGCAAGGGCGCGTCCTCAACATGGCTTGCACACCATGCCCTGAAATAGCCCCGAAATGCCTAAAAATCAGGCAGCGTCCCTGCCGTGGCCAAGATACGTCCCGGACATGACCCGTACACCGTGCCTAGAAATGCCTGAAAATCAGAATGCATCCCTGTCGTAGCTAGGACGCGTCCTGGACATGGTCTGCACATGGTGACCAGAAACACTTGAAAATTACGCAGCGTCCCTGTCGTAGCATGGACGCATCTTGGACATGACCTGCATGCCGTGTCCAGAAATGCCTGAAAATCAGGCTACATCCCTACCGTGGCCAAGACGCGTCCCGGACATAGGCTGTACACCGTACCCAAAAACTGCCCTGAAATGCCTAAAAATTAGGCAGCGTCCCTGGCTGGACGCAGCCTAGACATGGCCTGCACACCTTTCCTAGAAATGGCTGAGAATGAGGTTGTGTCCCTACCAGGGCCAGGACGCATCCTGGACATGGCCTGTTCACGGTGCCCAGAAATGCTTGAAAATTAGGCTGCGTTTCTGTCGTGGCCAGGACGCGTCCCGGACATGACCTGCATGTCGTGCCCAGAAATGCCTGAAAATTAGGCTAGGTCCCTACCGTGTCCAGGATGCGTCCTGGACATGACCAGCACACGGTGCCCAGAAATGTCGTGGCCAGGACACTTCCCGGACATGGCCTGCACATCGTGCCTAGAAATGCCTGAAAATCAGGTTGCATCCCTATCGTGGCTAGGACGCATCCTGGACATGACCTACACACCGTGTCCAGAAACTGCCCAGAAATACCTGAAATCAGGCAGCCTCCATGCCGTGGTTAGGACGCATCCCGGACATGGCTTGCACATGGTGCTAAGATATACTCAGAAATACCTGAAAATCAGGTAGCGTCCCTGTCGTGGCACCGATGCGTCCGGGACATGACCTACACGCCGTGACCAGAAATGCCTGAAAATCAGGCTGCGTCCCTGTCGTGGCCAGGACGCGTCCCAGACATGGACAGCACACCGTGCCCAAAAATTGCCCTGAAAATCAGGCAGCGTCCCTGTCGTGGCCTGGACGCATCCCGGACATGGCTTGTACACCTTGCCTAGAAATGCCTCAGAATGAGGTTACGTCCCTACCATGGCCAGGATGCATCCCGAACATGGCCTGCGCACTATGCCCAGAAAAACCTGAATATCAGGCATCGTTCCAGTCGTGGCAAGGACGTGTCCCGGACATGGCCTGCACACCGCACCCAAAAACTACCCAGAAATGCTTGAAAATCAAGCAGAGTCCCTACCGTGGCCAGAACGCGTCCCGGACATGGCCTACACACCATGCCTAGAAATGCCTGAAAATGAGGCTACATCCCTGCCATGGCCAGGACACGTCCCCGGACATGGCCTGCACACCGTGCCCAGAAATGCCTGAAAATCAGGTAGCGTCCCTGCCGTGGCCAGGACGCGTCGCAGACACGGCCTGCACACCATGCCCTGAAACTGCCCAAAAATGCCGCATCGTCCCTGCCATGGCCTGGACGCATCCCGGATATGGCATGCACACTGTGTCCAGAAAACTGCCCAGAAATGCTTGAAAATCAGGTTGCGTCGCTGTCACGTCCCGGACATAGCTTGCACACCATGCCAAGAAACTGCCTAGAAATGCCTGAAAAATTAGGCTACGTCCCTACCGCGTCCCGAACATGTCTTGCACACCGTGCCCACAAACTGCGTAAAAATGCCTGAAAATCAAGCTACATCTTTGGCGCATCCTGGATAGGGCCTACACACCGTGCCCAGAAATGCTTGAAAATAAGCCTCGCGATGTTTTATCGATGGATGGTTGTCGGGAACCTAAAATGATCGCTCCATAGAAGTTTATCGTTCGAAATTGATACATTTCGAGTTGTTTCCACCAAATTTCACCTTCCTCTCGGTCTCGTCCCCTGTTTCCATGCATGCATCAAAATACGTGTGAATCAAAAAAATTTTCGACAAAAGAGAAATTGCTCCTCAAATATTTGATGATAACGAGCCTCCCGTGATTTTTGGAGATTTTTCCCCGTCCATTTTCCATTTTTTTCAATTTTTCACTATTTTTAATATTTTTTTAAATAAAAAATAAAAATATTTTTCGATCGAAAATATTTTTTTCGAGACCCCATTCAATCATACTTTCATCGTCAAAAAGAATTTTCTAAAAAATCATCATCGAAAATCCTACAAATAATGGAAAAGAAAGAGTATGATTCCTCAGCCCTTTGATATCTACTCCTGTCACTTGGGTTTTTTCTCAAAAGTCTGTTATAGGGGGGAGGTGGTGCATGAAAGGGAACAAGCAGCATGTGCAAGCTGCTACAAGGAACAACTGCCTATGGGTGGCTTACATCCTTGCAAACTTCGAAGCCTTGGGGATCGACACATGCCGACCCGGGCAAGTTTCCCGTCCGACGATGGTGCTGCTCCAACGATACTCCGACCGGTGACCCCCCCGTAAACCCTAATGGAACACATACGTGGGCATAAAATCATGTTGCGTCTCGAAAGATGGCCTCGAATTTTCCCGCAATTGCCTATTTCAGTCCAGAAACGGAGTAAAGACCCGACGAGAGTGGGAGGAACAATCCGGACGGAGGGCATGCATGGGGATGAAACCACGCGGCGTGTCGATCGATTGGCCTAGGCATAAGACACACACTGTAATGTAGTTCCTGCAACTTCCCAATATTTAATCGATTGGTGCAAAATTGTCCCAAATCGAGACCATCGCGAGGCACAACGATGTAGGATAGAAGGGCACACGTGGGGACGAAACCGCATGGCGTGTCAGTTGATTGGCCAAGGTATAAGACACACGCTGCAACATAGTTCTTGCAACTTTCCAATGTGCGTTTGGGTGGTGTGAAATTGTTCAAAAATGAGATCGTCGAAAAGCACGACGATAGAGGATGGAGGGGATGCGTGGGGACAAAATCGCGCGACATGTCAATCGATTGGCCTAGGCATAAGACACACGTTGTAACATAGTTCTTACGAATGCACTCCTTCCAATCGGGTGGCCTAAAACTTGATCGAAGCTCGTGCCTTGCAGCTCGCATTGCCTTGGGATCGTCTCATGCATCGTTCGCACGATAGGAGGACCAAAACGTAGGTATCGAAGTAAGACGTTGTCATGGGTGAGAGCGTCCGGTGCCCCTTGGGCACGACGTGTGAGGCAACGTGTTTGGTGCTCGCAATTGTGACTGTCATCTCACTACGAACTCACGTTTCGGCCCCTCGTCAACACGGGCTTTCCGCCTATGTGCGACGGTGAATCTTGATCTTCCTTAGAAATCAGGCCGAAGCCAGATGCTTATGGCCTGCGTTGGCTCAGCATTATATGCTGCTCATTTACAAGATGGGAGGACCAAGATGCGTGCAATGAAAGAAACATTGTCGAGCGTGCGGCATCCCTCGAGCACGGCTCGTAGGACATTGCATTAAGTGCTTGCGACTGCAACTGTCATCACACTGTGAAATTCGACGGCATGATTCGATTCCTTACCAACGCAGGCTTCTTGCTATGTGCCTAAAAGTGCAAAATCCATCTCGGTCTTTCCTCGATCCATCCCTCACTTGCCTCCCGTGGAGGGATGAGCAAAATGTCGGCACCAAAGAAAATGTTGTTCGAAGCGTGTTGTCCCTAGGGCATGGGGTGTTGGGCAATGCAGCAGGTGTTCACGATTGGGACCGTCGTCACACGACAAATTTCGATTGGTTTCTCGATAATCTCTTACCGTGCATAGTGGGACATGCTTGGGCTCGGCTCGTCACCTATATGTGAACTTTCGGGTTGGCGGACATGCAGTGTGCTTTACTTGGGCATCGTGTACGTAAAGTAAGTGAGTTGCAATCGATGTGTTCGGGTACGTTGGATCCCTTCTCGGGTAGCAACAACGTTCTCCTCACGCCTATTCATTGGGTGCTCGAATCTCGTGTTTAGTTATCTCCATCTCGGTTCCCTGTGCTGCATACCCGTTGCGACGGCATCTCCTTGCCCAAAATGACCCTGTTTCGCCCGAAGTCGCACGTAACAATCGTGGTTGAAGGTGAACCAAAAAGTACACGCTGTGTTCCACCCCATTCGTAACACGAGGTGTGGGACTCGGGCCACGACGGTGTGCTCGAATTCTCAGATGCGAAACACCGAGCGGGTACGAGGATGTGGATCCTCCAATTACCCTCGAACGAGCGTTCTGCGCTACGTGCGAACAATGTTCTTCCTCATCTTAGACCTCCGTCCACGCGATGTCGACGTCGAAGAGGAATGCTACCTGGTTGATCCTGCCAGTAGTCATATGCTTGTCTCAAAGATTAAGCCATGTATGTGTAAATATGAATTAATTCAGACTGTGAAACTATGAATGGCTCATTAAATCAGTTATAGTTTGTTTGACGGTACTTGCTACTCGGATAACCATGGTAATTCTAGAGCTAATACCTCCATAAAACCCCAACTTCTGGAAGGGACACATTTATTAGATAAAAGGTCGATGCGGGCTTCCACCCATTACTGCGATGATTCATGATAACTCGATGGATCGCACGGCGCTCGCGCCGATGACGCATCATTCAAATTTCTACCCTATCAACTTTCGATGGTAGGATAGTCGTGTACTATGGTGGTGATGGGTAACAGAGAATTAGGGCTCGATTCCAGAAAGTGAGCCTGAGAAACGGCTACCACATCTAAGGAAGGCAACAGGCACGCAAATTACCCAATCCTGACACGGGGAGGTAGTGACTATAAATAACAATACCGACCTCACAGAGTCTGGTAATTAGAATGAGTACAATCTAAATCCCTTAACGAGGATCCATTGGAGGATAAGTTTGGTGCCAGTAGCCACGGTAATTGCAACTCCAATAGCGTATATTTAAGTTATTGCAGTTAAAAAGCTCGTAGTTGGACCTTGGGTTGGGTCGAAAGGTTTGCTTACGGTGTGCACCGGTCGTCTCATCCCTTCTACCGGCAATACGCTCCTGGCCTTAACTGGTCAGGTCGTACCTCCGGTGCTGTTACTTTGAAGAAATTAGAGTGCTCAAAGCAAGCCTACGCTTTGGATACATTAGCATGGGATAACATTATAGGATTTTGATCCTATTAGTTGGCCTTCGGGATCTGAGTAATGATTAACAGAGATAGTCAGGGGCATTCGTATTTCATAGTCAGAGGTAAAATTCTTGGATTTATGAAAGATGAACAACTGCGAAAGCATTTGCCAAGGATGTTTTCATTAATCAAGAATGAAAGCTGAGGGCTTGAAGACGATTAGATACCATCCTAGTCTCAACCATAAACGATGCCGACCAGGGATCAACGGATGTTGCTTATAGGACTCCGTCGGCACCTTATGAGAAATCAAAGTTTTTGGGTTCCAGAGGGAGTATGGTCGCAAGGCTGAAACTTAAAGGAATTGACAGAAGGGCAGCACCAGGAGAGGAGCTGCGGCTTAATTTGACTCAACATGGGGTAACTTACCAGGTCCAGACATAGTAAGGATTGACAGACTGAGAGCTCTTTCTATTTTTTTTGTATCGGTAAATGAAAATATATTGATAAAAAATGTACCATGTACAAGTACACCGGGCATACCCGAGCGAGACAATGTCCATAATCAAATACAAGTACACCGGTCATACCCGGGCGAATTAATGTCCATAAACATAAACAACTACTCCGGGCATACTCGGAAGAAACAAGAGAAGGCAAAATACATAAAAGATCAATGATCCAAGGCCAAGGATTCGAAATGAATCAAGACATTCGGATACAAAGTAAACATGACTTTGTATACGTGTGTCTTGATCCGTCTCACAATGGAATCCAAGTCGGGTGAGAGGTCTTCAAATATCTTCCTATTCTGCGTAAGCCAAATGTAGTACATTGTGCTTGCAAGAGCAACTCTCTTCGCCTTGTTAAGCCAAGAAGTCCCACGGGCCTCCTTTTTTAACTACTTAAGGGTAATAGCAAGTGTTGACATAGATCTTGTAATGCCAAGCCATCTCCTAATGCTCCCCCATAATGAAGATGTAAAAGAGCACTTGAAGAAAAGATGCTCACAAGTTTCGTCAAAATAGCCACAAAGAACACACTTGCGATCAATATCCAAGTAGAGTAATTTATCTTCAGTTAAGAGCTTTGACTGGGCCCCTAATCAAAGCATAAAAGAGTGCTTTGGAGTGATGCATGGTTTCCAAACTTCTGCTCCCCAAGGCTTGAAAATATCTTTAGGTCTAAAGAAATCATAAGCAATTTTATTGGTAAATTTACCACTTACAGAGCTGCCCAGATTTTTAGTCCAAGATTGAAAAAACTGCTTACCGAATAACATCATTTTCCTGCCATAATGACTGTCCCTTGTCTGCCCATGAACCGGGCTGTTAGTAGTAAGATTGGCATCCAAAAATATGTCATTGAGGTCCCGTTCCAGCATACCGACCACGAAAGAAAATCTGCTGGGCAGCACCATATTCACAAAGTGTCCCTAATTTCAAGAAGTTTCTTGAAGAGAGGTGAATGATCCTTCCTAGGGCGAACCTCCCAAATACAAGACCCATGAAGATACACATGATCGACCCACCGAATCCATAGGGAGTCCTTTTTATTGTGGATATTCCAAAGGGATTTAGCAAGAAGCACTAATTTCCAACTCTTCAAATCCTTTAATCCAAGGCCCCCTTCTTCCTTTGGTAGGCAAATATCCTTCCACGCTACTAATGGCTTTCTAGATCCCCAAAGGAATGTTTGACATAGGCTAACAATTCTAGAAATAATTGTAGCCGGAATAGGGAAAATAGATAGCCAAAATCATTCAACTCCTTGAAGAACCGCCCTAATAAGTTCAATCTTGCCAGCATATGATAATGTAGAGGACTTCCATGCACCAATATATGATGTAATTTTATCAAGAAAGGGAGCATAAACACTAACCTTGAGTTTGTCCGATGCAAGGGAAATGCCCAAATACCGAAATGGCATACTCTCCCTAGGAACACAAGTTAATTCCATGATATCATCAAGAATTTGTCCATGCACACCAGCTATAAACAAGCTGGATTTAAGGATATTCAACTTTAATCCCCAGACCGAACCAAAGTTAGAAAGGCAATCCATGAGAATTTTAACCGACAAAAAATCTCCCCTCGCAAATAGCATCAAATCATCGGCAAAAGCTAAATGGTTGATCTTTTGGGGGCCACATTTAGGATGAAAGTTGAAATCACTATCATATGTGGCATCTTTGAGCAATCTCGAAAGATATTCAATACAAAGCATAGATAGGAAAGGAGAAAGGGTATCACCTTGCCGAAGACCCTTCTCACCTTTGAAAAATCCATGCAAAAGTCCCATTCAAAGCAATAGAGTATGATGTAGAAGTGACACACTCCATAATCCAATGAACAAATCTCGAAGAAAATTGCAAACCAACAAGGACATCTCTATGGAAATCCTAACACACCGAGTCATAGGCCTTCGAGAGATCAATTTTCAAGAGGCATCGAGAAGCAACCCTTTTCCTATTGTATTGCCACAATAGCTCTTGGGCAAGATGTATGTTCTCCATAATACTCCTACCTTCCACAAAAGCGGCTTGCGCATGATCAACAACGTCTCCCAAAATGGGTCTCAATCTTGAAGTAAGTATTTTAGCAACCACTTTATCAATAACATTGCAAAAAGAAATAGGCCTATAATCACCAACATGTGACGTGTGATCCGATTTAGGCACCAAAGCAATTGCCGTGTGATTAATTTGTTTAAGAATGCAACCCAAAGAGAAGAATTCCAAGATAGCCCCAACAAAATCATCACCAATAATCCCCCAAGCATTCTTAAAAAAAAAAGAGGTAGAGCCATCCGGCCCGGGAGATTTGTCATCCCCAATATCAAAAAGCGCATCTTTTATTTCCTCATGAGAAACGTCCCGAACCAAGGTGTCACCTTGTTCTAGGGAAACCAAGGGACTATTTGAAAGGATATCCATACCAATAGGTCGAGAGGAGCATTTTTTCCCCAACAAGGAAGTATAAAATTTTACAAATTCACTAGCCACGTCATCTTGTGATGTAGTAGACATCCCATCTTCTTTAAGAACCATAGCTATAAAATTCCTCTTGGAGTTCCTCTTAACCAATGAATGAAAGAACTTAGTGCATTGAGGAAGATACACTTTGCCTTTTGGTAGTAAAAACTATGGTCCGCTTCACATAAAGTAATGGTCTTCTTCCTCAAATTAGCAACCAAAATCTGAAAATCAGCATTGGTGGGCTGATTATTAAGCTGTAGTTGAGCAGATTCTAACTCATTTTTTGCCTCGATTACTCTACCCGAAATATGCCCAAAATGTTTGGAATTAAGCTCCTTCAAAGCCCTTTTTAATTTGCACAATTTCTTGTAAAGGATGAATTGTTTTGTCCCCCGCAAATAATAATTCCTGCAGCCCCTTATCAAATCATTGAAATCCACATGCTTAGTCCACATGTTAAAGAACTTGAAAGGGGTTTTTACTCTCCCCACATGGTCATGTATAGAGATAGTGCAAGGGGAATGGTCGGAAAGACATCCGGATGGTAGGAAATTTGCTTCAACAAAAGCCCCATTTTGTATCCAAACATCATTAACCATAGCCCTATCGATTTTACTCCAAACCGACCCATTAGTCCATGTGTAAAAACAACCAATGAAGCGCACATCCGAGAGACCCACGTTAAGGCAACAAGTTGTAAGGTCTTTAATTTCATACAGGGTAACATCCGTCCCATTGCATTTCTCATCAAACTTAAGCACATTATTGTAGTCACCCATAATCAACCAAGGTAACGATACATTTTCATTTATCTCCAAAATGGTATTCCAAAGAGGCCTTCGGCTAACCATAGTGTGAAAACTATAAACAAAACTTACAAGAGAAGCATAAGATGTTACCTTGCAAGTAGCTTTAACATGAATAATTTGTGGATGAACCTCCATCACATCCAAAAGAACTTTTGATGGATTCCACAAAATTAAGATCCTTCCGACTTGATGTGTGCAAAAATTATTAACTTGCATGAGACCAACAAATTTGTTCCGCATAATCCTCATCAACTTCCGGTCCTCCAACTCTGTTTCCAAAATTTCCATAATGTCAATGCTATGAAGCTTTATAAACTCTCGAATCCCATTTTGTTTGAGGGGTGGATTCATGCCCCTAATGTTCCACGAGGCGATCTTCACGAAGAAGAAGCGAGGGAAATTTCCTTCTTCTCAAGCCCCGACTTCTTTTTCTCATCTACTTTGCCTTTAAACTTAGCATTTCCAGCTTTAGTAGAACCTGCATCAATGGAGTTGGGAGGCCTCTCATTTCCAGATTTTTCGGGCTCAATATGAGCAGTTTTTTCCCCCCAACACCCCTATTTTTGTTACTCACAACATTCTCAAATGGCACTTCAACCTAGGCAGAATTACCCCCAACTGGCCGTCCATATTCTGCTCAACAATCTGCCTAGAATTTCGGTCCTCATGCTGTCTAGAATTTTGTTCAGATTTTCGACCAAGTTGCTGGTCATTTTCGCCATCCCTAGCCAAATCATTTTGTTCCTCAATTTGTTTCAGCATACATGCTGCCTTATCAACAGGTTTTTGAGCAATTGGGACAGATTTTCCATCGTTTCCAACGTTCCTTAGATAGGAAACAGCAACCTTGCCTTTACCTTTCTCCCCATCAGAATTTTTGTTGTTGCACCCCATAGTCAACTGACCAAACACTTTACAAGAACCACAAAACTTTGGTTCATGTTCGAATACAATTCTTGTTCCATCAACGTGCCATTGGGGAGTCTAACCTTGACCTCCCGAACAAGATCAATGGAGGCATCAACTTCCACAAGTGATATGACCCGTAGTAGCAGTCACTTTGTCCATTGAGATTGGTTTCCCAACATAGAGACAATTTTACCCATTGCATTAGCTTTCCAAAATTCCAAGGGAAGACCCGGTAAATTAATCCACATCGGCATTGTACTAACATCTTTGTCGTTGAAATCAAAATAGTGCGGCATCATTTTGAGCATGAGCGGTCTCCCATAGACTAAGTATGGGCCACCATATAACACACTTAATCTTTCACAATTGGTCTCCAACTTGAATACCAACCAACCACTAGTGTGAACGTAATATTTAGAGTTCACCTTCCAAGAATCACATAATTTGAGTAACGTAACTTTCCCCAAAAACCTACCGTCAAAGCATCTAACCAAACCACATCCCCATGAATTTTCAATAACATCTTCATCACATTCCCCCGACACAACCTCCTTTCATTGGTTATGGAAAGGTTTCAACATGATATTTTCCTCAAGTTTACGGTTATCCTTGAAAAGGTTAACCCATGGGGTTTTTTTCTCGATGCCTCCATCAACACTCTTCACATTTTCAGCCTTTTTATTCATCACTTTAACCGAATTTGATTCAAAATTAGAATGGTCAGATTCTGTATCCTCCTCACCAAGAGTTAGAGAAACACTCGGTGAAGGAAAATTTATCACCTTATGCTCCTCCAATAAAACCTTCGATGGAGAGGCAACAACATTCTCATCAAGAGGCTGTCGAAAAGGTATAATAATAAGAGGGGGCAGTCCACTTTTAACCTTCTTCTTACCCATGTATCAAAGAAATGAGAATCCACACCAAGCTGCCCAAAAAAATGACCAGAATTAAAGGCCAAAATCAGCCCCAAAAGACCCGACCAGCAAGAGAAGGCCAACCAAATCAAAGGCCCAAAAATAATGACCAGAACCAAGGCTCAAACAGAAAATTAAATAAGGTCCACAAACCGTCCAGGAAAGGCCGAACAAAATTAAACTGAGCAGCCCAGCAATAACTCAAAAACCGGCCCAAGAAGAGGAATAAGGACCAGCCCAATAAGAAAGACAAATAAAGCCCAGCAATAGACGACCCAAATAGAAATCAAAGGCCCAGAAAAATGACCAAGAACAGGCCCAAAGAAAGCCCAAGAAAACTGTCCAGAAAAAAGGCCCAACAGCCTATCCAGAAAATAAAGCCCACCATCCAAAAAAGGCCCAACAAAAGAAAATAGAAAAGCCCAACAAATACTTAGAAACTGGCCCAAGTAGAAGAGCTTGGACAACGCAGGAACCACATAAGATTCGGCCCAGCTAAGAAGGAAATGGGTCAGCACAAGAACCAATCCTCCAAACCATCAAACATTGAGAAAATCAGACCGAGTCAGAAGGTAGGAGCTGAAAATTCTCCAAACTAGCAAAAGTTCAGATCACCAACACCATCACCCATCAGGGGGCAGAAAGGGGGGGAAGATAGGTTCAAAGTACTAGAATTCAAATTAGTCTCCCAGCAGATAGATACACAATACATACAAAATAACTAAGAACCCCATGAACACCAAGAAAACCGACCAGCAAGAACAGCAAGAACAATGAAAACTGAATAAAATCCAGGATCTAAACAAGAAGAGTAGGCAGAAAACAACACTTGCAAAAACTAATAACAAGCAGAAACTATCACAAGTGAAAAACGTTCAGCAATAGAAACTGAATCAACCACAGAATTTAAGCATTTCCAGTAAGAAGATGCACCAACAACCAAGCTGAAAACAGCGAAAGCTAAACAGAAAATCCAGCAGCCAGATACCTCCGAATAGAAATGCACCAAAACCAAAGAGGAACAAACTGTAATCCAGATAACCGAAGACCCCAATTAATCAAAGCCAACTGAACAAAAACATAGAACAAAAATATCCAGCAGAAAGAAAATCAAAACAAAGCTAAAACACCAAACAGCAATGCCCAGACCAAACACAAAACCACCAAAACCAAGCTGAAGAAACTGAAAACAGGAAACACGAGCTAGCCAAGGACGATTAGCAACTGCACAATCCTCAACAGCACCAATATTGGACAAAACAGCACCAACCAGAAGGTAAGAAAGATAATCGAAACTAAGGAACCAAATTGGCCAGAACTAAACCGAACCTAGAGCAATTGAGAAGACGGTAATGGCGGCTAAAAATCTTCCAAAACTCACAAAGAGCAAATCATAAATAGAGAACAACATATATTAATTCAATTTTCACCAATGAGAAGTAAAAATCAAACTAAAACACAAGAAGAAACACTAAAAATCTCAAGAAACAAGTGTGCACCAAGTGGAAATTTCTCTCACTAGGTTGAGAGCATCTCTCTCTAACTCACTTGACTGAGAGCTCTTTCTAGATTCTATGGGTAGTAATGCATGGTCGTTCTTAGTTGGTGGAGTGATTTGTCTAGTTGATTCCGTTAACGAACGAGTCCTCAGCCTACTAACAAGCTATGCGGAGGTACCCCTCCCTGGCCAGCTTCTTAGAGGGACTACGATCTTTTAGGTCGCGAAAGTTTGAGGCAATAACAGGTCCGTGATACCCTTAGATGTTCTAGGGCACACTCGCGTTACACTGATATATTCAACGAGTTTATAGCCTTGGCCGACAAGTCAGAGTAATCTTTGAAATTTCATCGTGATGGGGATAGATCATTGCAATTTTTGGTCTTCAACGTAGAATTCCTAGTAAGCACGAGTCATCAGCTCGCGTTGACTGCATTCCTACCTTTTGTACACATCACCCGTCGCTCCAATCGATTGAATGGTCCAGTGAAGTGTTCGGATCATGGCGACATGGGCGGTCTGTTGCCCGTGACGTCGCGAGAAGTCCACTGAACCTTATCATTTAGAAGAATGAGAGGTCGTAACAAGGTTTCCATAGGTAAACCTACGAAAGGATCATTATCGAAACCTAAAAGGTAGACCCACGAACTTGATCCATGACACGTACGGGAGGACGCCACGGGTGTAACCGAACGATCATCTTGAGTCGGAGACTCGCTCGGCCTAACAAACCCGACGTGAAAAGCGTCAAGGAACACTCAAGGTGTCACTTGCCCTTCGGTGCCTCATTCACGATCGGTACCTCAAGGACAGGGTGTGCATTGAAATCGAAACGACTCTTGACAATGGATATCTTGGCTCTCGCATCGATGAAGAACGCCACAAAATACGATACATGGTGTGAATTGCAGAATCCCGTGAACTATCGAGTTTTTGAATGCAAGTTGCGCCCAAGGCCATTATGTCGAGGGCACATCTGCCTGGGCATCACGCACATCATCGCCCTCCGTCCCCATCCCCAATGCGGGATCGCGGGAGTTGGGCCAAAAATTGGCCTCCCGTGCATGTTCACGCACGGTCGGCCCAAATGAGATTCGACGTCGACGCGAATCGTGGCAATTGGTGGTTGAAGACCTCAACTTGCGCATTATGGCACACGACCACATCATTTGGTCGGAATGCCTCGGACCCCTAAGGTACTACCTGTACCTCGACGGTGACCCCAGGTCTGGCGAGATCACCCGCTGAGTTTAAGTATATCAATAAGTGGAGGAAAAGAAACTTACAAGGATTCTCCTAGTAACGGTGAACGATCCAGGAAGAGCCCAACTTAAGAATTGGACTGCCCCACCGTTCGAATTGTAGTCTAGAGAAGCGTCCTCAACGGTGCTATCAAGTCCCCTGGAAAGGGGCACCAAAGAGGGTAAGAACCCTGTCGTGCTCGGACCTTACCGTACTACGAAGCACTATCGACAAGTCAAGTTGTTTGGGAATGCAGCCCCAATCGAGCGGTAAATTCCGTCCAAGGCTAAATACGGGCGAGAGACCTATAGTGAACAAGTACCACGAGGGAAAGATGAAATGAACTTTGAAAAAAGAGTCAAAGAATGTTTGAAATTGTCAGGAAGGAAGCAGATGGGGGTCGACGATGCGTCCTAGTCGGATGTGGAACGGCGATGAGCCGATCAGCCGATCGACTCGGGGCATGGACTAGCACGAATGGAGGTTGTGCCTAAAGCTCGGGAAGTCAAAACACCCGCAGAACATCGTCGCACTAATTGTGGCAGACAGCACGTACCCTCAGCATGCTTCGATACTTGTGCGCTCTCGGTGTGGGCCTACGGGCTCCCCATTCGACCCGTCTTAAAACACGGACCAAGGAGTCTGACATGTGTGCGAGTCAACGGGCGAGTAAACCCATAAGGTGCAAGGAAGCTGATTGGCATGATTCCCCTGAGGGGTACAATGCTGACCGACCTCGATCTTTTGAGAAGGGTTTGAGTGTGAGCATACCTGTCGGGACCCAAAAGATGGTGAACTATGCTTGAGCGGGGTGAAGCCAGAGGAAACTTTGGTGGAGGCCCGCAGCGATACTGACGTGTAAATCATTCGTC
>NC_036244.1:630483-695483 GCF_002742605.1 Olea europaea var. sylvestris | reverse complement strand
TCAAAAGATGTCCTCGAATTTTCCTGCAATTGCCTATTTTGGTCCAAAAATGGAGTAAAGACCCGACGAGAGTGGGAGGAACAATCCGGATGGAGGGCATGCGTGGGGACGAAATCGCACGACATGTCGATCGATTGGCCTAAGTATAAGATGCAGGCTGCAATGTAGTTCCTACAACTTTCCAATATCCGATCGGTTGGTGCGAAATTGTCCCGAATCGAGACCGTCGTGAGGCACAACGATGCAGGACAGAGGGCACGCGTGGGGACGAAACCACGTGGTGTGTCGGTTATTGGCCTAGGCATAAGATGCACGCAGCAATGTAGTTCCTGCAACTTCCAAATCGGGTGATGCAAAATTGTTTGAAAATGAGACCGTTGAAAGGCATGAAAATAGAGGACGGAGGGCACGCGTGGGGATAAAATCGGGCGACGTGTCTATCGATTGGCCTAGGCATAAGATGCACGTTGTAACGTAGTTCTTGCGAACGCACTCCATCCGATCGGGTGGCCTAAAAATTGATCAAAGCTCGTGCCTTGCAGCCCGTGTTGCCTTGGGATAGTCTCGTGCTTCGTTCGTACGATAGGAGGACCAAAACGTGGGCATCGAAGTAAGACATTATCATGGACGAGTGCATACGGTGCCCCTTGGGCACGACATGCAAGGTAATGTGTTTGGTGCTTGCAATTCTGACTGTCATCGCACTGCGAACTCACGTTTTGACCCCTCGCCAACACGAGCTTTCCGTCCATGTGCGACGGCGAATCTCAATCTTTCTCAAAAATCAGGCTCGGCACCAGATGCTGCTGATTTGCAAGACAGAAGAACCAGGATGTGGACATCGAAAGAAACATTGTAGAGCATGCTGCGTCCCTCGGGCGCAGCTCGCGGGACATTTCAATAATTGCTCGTGACTGCGACCGTCATCGCACTGCAAAATTTAGCGGCACGATTTGGTCCTTTGCCAACGTAGGCTTCTCGCTCGTGTACCTAAAAGTGCCTAATCCATCTTGGTCTTTCCTCAATCCATCCCTAGCTTACCTCCTGTAGAGGGATGAACAAAACGACGGCACCGAATAAAACATTGTTCAAAGCGTGCTATGCCCCTGTGGCACAGTGTGTTGGGCAACGCAACAGGCATTCACGATCACGATCTTCGTCGCACGATAGATTTCGGTTGGTTTCTTGATAATCTCTTGTCATGCGTAGCGGGACATGCTCGGGCTTAGCTCGTTGCCTGTTTGTTAACTTTCGGGTTGGCGGACATGCGGTGTGCTGCGATCGGCGTGTTCGAGTACATTGGATCCCTCCTCGGGCAGCAACAACATTTTTCCCATGCCTATTAATTGGGTGCTCAAATCTCGCACTCGGTCATCTCCATCTCGATTTCCTGTGCTGTATACCCGTTGCGATGGCATCTCCTTGCCCAAAACAACCCTGTTTCGCCCGACGTCGAGCGTAACAACCACGATCAAAGTTGAACCAAAAAGCATACGTCGTGTTCCACCCCGTTCGTAACACGAGGTGTGGGACTCGGGCCACAACGGCATGCTCAAATTCTCGAATGCGAAACATCGAGCGGGTACAAGGACGTGGATCCTTCGATTACCCTCGAACGAGCGTTCTACGCTACGTTCGAACGACGTTCTTCCTCGTCCCGAACCTCCGTCTATGCGATGTCGAGGTCAAAGAGGAATGCTACCCGGTTGATCCTGCCAGTAGTCATATGCTTGTCTCAAAGATTGAGCCATGCATGTGTATGAATTAATTCAAACTATGAAACTGCGAATGGCTCATTAAATCAGTTATAGTTTGTTTGATGGTACCTACTACTCGGATCACCGTAGTAATTCTAGAGCTAATACGTGCAACAAACCCCGACTTCTGGAAGGGACACATTTATTAGATAAAGGTCGACGGGGGCTTCTGCCCGTTGCTACGATGATTTATGATAACTCGACAGATCGAACGGCCCTCGTGCCGATGACGCATCATTCAAATTTCTTCCCTATCAACTTTCGATGGTAGGATAGTGGCCTACTATGGTGGTGAAAGGTGACGGAGAATTAGGGTTCGATTCCTGAGAGGGAGCATGAGAAACAACCACCACGTCCAAGGAAGGCAACAGGCACATAAACTATCCAATCCTGACACGAGGAGGTAGTGACAATAAATAACAATACTGGGCTCTCAGAGTCTGGTAATTGGAATGAGTACAATCTAAATCCCTTAACAAGGATCCATTGGAGGGCAAGTCTGGTGCCAGTAGCCACGGTAATTCCAGCTCCAATAGTGTATATTTAAGTTGTTGCAGTTAAAAAGCTTGTAGTTGGACCTTGGGTTGGGTCGGCCGGTCCGCCTACGGTGTGCACCGGTCGTCTCGTCCCTTCTACTGGTGATGCGCTCTTGGCCTTAATTGGTAGGGTCGTGCCTTTGACGCTGTTAGTTTGAAGAGATTAGAGTACTCAAAGCAAGCTATATTCTGGATACATTAGCATAGGACAACATTATAGGATTTCAGTCCTATTACGTTGGCCTTTGGGATCAGAGTAATGATTAAACGGGACAGTCCAGGGCATTCATATTTCATAGTCAGAGGTGAAATTCTTGGATTTATGAAAGACGAACAACTATGAAAGCATTTCCCAAGGATGTTTTCATTAATCAAGAATGAAAGTTGGGGGCTCGAAGACGATCAGATATTATCTTAGTCTCAACCATAAACGATGTCGACCAGGGATCGGCGAATGTTGCTTATTGGACTCCGTTGGCACCTTATGAGAAATCAAAGTTTTTGGGTTCCGAGGGGGAGTATGGTCACAAGGCTGAAATTTAAAGGAATTGACGGAAGGGCACCACTAGGAGTGGAGCCTACAACTTAATTTGACTCAACACGGGGAAACTTTCCAGGTCCAGACATAGTAAGGATTGACAGACTGAGAGCTCTTTCTCGATTCTATGGGTGGTGGTGCATGGCCTTTCTTAGTTGGAGGAGTGATTTGTCTGGTTAATTCTGTTAACGAATGAGACCTCAGCTTACTAACTAGCTATGTGGAGGTACCCCTCCACGGCCAACTTCTTAGAGGGACTACGGCCTTTTAGGCTGTGGAAGTTTGAGGCAATAATAGGTCTGTGATGCCCTAAGATGTTCTGGGCCGCACGAGCGCCACACTAATGTATTTTGGCCAATAGGTTCGGGTAATCTTTGAAATTTCATCGTGATGGGGATAGATCATTTCAATTGTTGGCCTTAAACAAGGAATTCCTAGTAAGCACGAGTCATCAACTCGCGTTGACTACGTCCCTGCCCTTTATACACATCGCCCGTCACTCCTATCGATTGACTGGTCCGGTGAAGCTTTGGGATCGCGACGACGTGGGCAGTTTGCTGCTCGCGACGTCGCAAGAAGTCCACTGAACCTTATCATTTAGAGGAAGGAGAAGTCGTAACAAGGTTTCCGTAGGTGAACCTACGGAAGGATCATTGTCGAAACCTGAAAGGTAAACTTATGAACTCGTTCCATGACACGCACAGAAGGACGTCGCGGGAGAGACAGAATGGTTTGTCCTGTGTCGGAGACCTGCTCCATCGACGTGTGCGAACACGCCCGTCGCACAGCCTAACGAATCTCAGTGTGAAAAGCGTTAAGGAACACTCAAGATGTCGCTCGTCCCTCGGTGCCCCATTCTAGGTCGGCACCTTAGGGACAGGGCATGCATCGAAATCTAAACGACTCTCAGCAATGGATATCTCGACTCTCGCATCGATGAAGAACGTAGCAAAATGTGATACTTGGTGTGAATTACAAAATTTCGTGAACCATCGAGTTTTTGAACGTATGTTGCGCCCGAGGCCATTATGCCGAGGGCACGTCTGCCTGGGTGTCATGCACATCATCGCCCTCCGTCCCCATCCCCATCCCCAACACAGGATCGTAAGCGTTGGGCCAAAAATTGGCTTCCCGCGTGCAGCCGGCCTAAATGAGATTCAGCGTTGACGTGAGTCGCGGTAATTGGTGGTTGAAGACCTCAACTCGCGCGTTGTAGCGCAGGACCACATCATTCGGTCGAAATGCCTCGGACCCCGAAGGTGCTACCCGTACCTCGACAGTGACCCCAGGTCAGGCGGGATCACCCGCTAAGTTTAAGCATATCAATAAGCGGAGGAAAAGAAACCTACAAGGATTCTCCCAATAACGACGAGCGAATCGGGAAGAGCCCAACTTGAGTATTGGACGGCCCCACCGTTCGAATTGTAGTCTAGAGAAGTGTCCTCAGTGGCAGACCAAGCTCAAGTCCCCTAGAAAGGGGCGCCAGAGAGTGTGAGAGCCCCGTCGTGCTCGGACCCTACAGCATCACAAGGCACTGTCAGCGAGTCGGGTTGTTTGGGAATGCAGCCCCAATCGGGCAGTAAATTTCGTCCAAGGCTAAATACTGCTTACCAATGTATGGATGGCACGCAACATGAGGATATTTGAGGACTTACGACCGCTGTTGGAATGATCAAAAGACGTGTATTCAAAGTTATGTTATCTGTGTTCGTTTTTTTATTCATTGTGAGTCTTTGGCATTAGGTTTATATTACACATGTATACAGACATAAAAAAGGTTGCCCAAGTATGGTCGGAGTATTTGTATGAGTCATCTTATTTGACTTGCCTGGGTATGCCCGATGTACTTGTATATGACTTCTTTATCAATAAAATTTTACATTTACAAATCAAAAATATTTTTACTTTCCTTGTTTTCCCTCTACTTGAAAATTTGAAAAATTAATGCTTCGTTTAATCTTTTTCATTATTTTTGATTCCCCAGGATACAATCTCTCCTTGGTGTTACAACGCTGTGAGGAAAAGAACTTGGTTCTTAACTGGAAAAAATGCCACTTCATTGTACAAGAAGGAATTGTCCTAGGCCACCATGTTTCAATGAGGGAACTTGAAGTTGATAGGGCAAAAATTGATACAATTGTAAAGCTACCACCACCCACTAATGTCAAAGGCATTCGAAGTTTCTTTGGGCATGCTGAATTCTATAGGAGGTTCATCAAAGACTTTTCAAAAATAACTACACCCCTATGCAACCTTTTAGAGAAGGACACAACATTTGTATTTGATGAAGACTGCCTAAAGGCATTTGAAACCATACAGGCAAAATTGGTCACTGCTCCAGTGATGGTAGTGCAATATTAGGATCAACCATTTGAGGTTATGTGTGATGCTAGTAACTACGCAATAAAGACGGTTTTGGGATAAAGGCGTGATAAGATTTTTCAGGCAATCCACTATGCCAGTAAAACCCTTAATGGAGCTCAACTAAATTACACCACAATAGAGAAGGAAATGTTAGCAGTGGTGTTTGCATGTGACAAATTCAGATCCTACCTCGGTACCAAAGTGATCGTTTACACAGACCATGTTGTAATCCGATATCTCTTTGAAAAGAAGGATGCCAAGCCATACCTAATTCGATGGATATTGCTACTGCAGGAATTTGATGTAGAAATTTGGGATAAGAAAGGTAGTGAGAATGTCGTTGTAGACCATCTCTCACGATTAGAGAATGAGAAAGTGGTGGATGATAGTCAAATTCGAGAAACTTTCCCTGACGAGATCTTGCTAGCTGTATCAACAAAGATCCTATAGTATGTTGATTTTGTTAATTATTTGGTGTCTGGAAGATTGTCACTTGACTTGACCTTCCATCAAAAGAAGAAATTATTATATGATGTCAAGTCATATCTGTGGGATGACCCAATATTGTTCAAGAGGTATGCAAACGAAATAATCAGGCGGTATGTCCCTGTGGAAGAGACACAATCAATCATCCAGCGTTGCCATTCCTCCCTTTATGGAGGTCATTTTGGACTTACATGCACTGCTACTAAAGTATTGCAATCTGGTTTCTATTGGCCAAATACATTCAAGGACTGCTATGCTTTTGCGAACAAATTTGACGTTGTCAATGTACTGGAAACATTTCAAGGTGTCATGAGATGCCATTAACTAATATGCTTGAGGTGGAGTTATTTGATGTGTAGGGTATAGATTTCATGGGTCCGTTTCTACCTTCTTTTAGTCAGGTATACATTCTCCTTGTAGTAGACTATGTATCTAAATGGGTTGAAGCCATTGCCACACAAACAAATGATGCAAAGATATTTTTGAGGTTTCTATAGAAAAATATCTTCACTTGGTTTGGCACGCCTAGGGCAATTGTAAGTGATGAAGGTACACATTTTTGTAACAAGCTGTTCAACTCCCTTTTAGCTAAATATGATATCAAGCACAAATTGGCACTTGGTTATCACCCACAATCAAATGGGCAAGCAGAAGTGTCTAATAGAAAGATAAAACAGATTTTGGAAAAGACAGTAAATACCAACCGAAGGGACTGGTCTCTCAAACTAGACGACGCTCTTTGGGCATACTGAACTGCCTTCAAAACACCAATTGGAATGTAACCTTACCATCTGGTATTTGGGAAAGCTTGTCACCTACCAGTGGAATTGGAGCATAAAGCTTATTGGGCTGTGAAAAAGTTGAATTTGGACATAAAATTGGCCGGTCCACAACATTTATTGCAGCTTGATGAATTACACGAATTTCGAATGATGCATATGAAAATTCAAAAATATACAAGGAGCGGACAAAAATGTGGCATGACAAGAGAATCCTGAGAAGGGAATTCAAGGCAAGAGAATGAGTTTTTCTATTCAATTCTCGATTGAAACTCTTTCTGGGCAAGCTTAAATCCCAATGGTCAGGACCATTTGTAATTCGCAAGGTACTCCCTAATGGTGCAATGGAATTAGTGAACAAGGATGAGTCTACTTTTTAGGCAAATGGACAATGCATCAAGCATTACTATAAAGAGGAAGACCGAGACGTGGAAGAAATTACCCTTGAAGAACCAAATTAAAACCACATCACATCCAGCTAAAGACGTAAAAGAAGCGCTTCTTGGGAGGCAACCCAAGTTCTATCCCTAAATTTCATTTCTTTAGTTTGACATTTCCTTTTCTTCCGTAATAACTTTAATAATTTCACTTTCTTTTCGTTTTGTAGAAATATAATCAAACATGATTGGATCGACGCTCTACTCAACATGGGGAAGGGAATACATTGGAGGTAATAATAATAATAATAATAATAATAATAATAATAATAATAATAATAATAATAAAAATAAAATTTGCTTTTTTAGAAATAAAAGGCGCTGCAGCGCCAGTACTTAAAAAAAATTAACAAAGAGTGGCGCCTAGTTTTGGAGCCATGGTGCCCAAACCCTTTTTTTTTTTTAAAGAAACACGTCTCCCCTCTCTTTTATCTCCCTATCCCCACAAATTATTTTATTCTCTCAAATCACTCCCCTCTCCCTCCCCACGCTTGCACACACCTAAATCTCTCATACTGCCCCACATCTACACACACTCACATCTACAACAAGCCATACCCATTACTTTCATTAGATTTGAAGGGTCATTGACTAGTTCATCACAAAAGGTATGTTCTTTTACAATGCAATTTTACATCCTTTGGCTTGATTTGAACTTCTAGTAGTAATCTTGTTTAGGACTAAATCACATTCTCGTTTTTCTTTGTTAGATTGTGCTTTGGCAAAGATTTTGTGGGTTTTGTTTTTTCTTCAAAATTGTTTTATTGTATGTCCACACAATTTGTTTTTTTCTTTTGCTTCTTTGAAGTTCTTTGCCAATTTTGGGATCTATATTAGAGGACTTTGCAAATTTCTATAGGCTTGGATTTTCCTGATAATTGATTTGTTGTCTTGCCCACAAAGTGTTTGATAAATTTCACCAAAGACTTCTTTTGCGCTATTCTTGGGATATTTTTGGTGGCTTGCATTAGGCTTTGTACGTGATTCTTCTTGTAGCCTACCACATGTTTGATATGTTGTTTCATTAAGATTTTCGTGTCTACTTCGGACACACTTCATTTACTAAGGTAAATTCATTGAATTCGTTTAGGTGGTTGAGTTCACATGATATTAGGAAGAACACTTACACCATGCCTCCTAAAAAGAAATCCAAGGTCGCTACCTCTTTATCTACTACAGCATTTGATTAAAGACGATTCATTAGTCTTGAAGCAGAGGAATGCTATAAACAAAGTGTGATACATCAGAATTGCATTCTTGAGAGGGGCCTTGAAAATTTTTTACCAAAGAAAATACACAGTTCGGGATGGAAGAAATTTAGCAAGCAACCTATAGCTGCATCCACTCCTTTGGTGAAAGAATTTTATGCAAATGCCAATGAACACGAGAACTTCAAAGTTTTTGTTCAGGGTTTTTGGATCAAGTTTGATAGTGCTTCAATTAACAGGTTTTACCACACGCGGGATATACCCAATGATGACTACTCCCAAATGCATGATGAGGAGATCGATCCCGATGTGATAATTTGCACTATAGCTCACCCTAGTATTGAATGGAAACGGTCAGTTAGTGATGTGACTCACTTCCCTGCCTTTGGTCTCATCCTTAACTATAAAATTTGGCACCACTTCATATCAGCCAAAATGATCCCAAGTAGCAACACCAGCGAGGTTACAAAGGAGCAGGCTTTACTTAATTTTGTTATTCAGAAGGAGTATCCTATTGATGTTGGCAAAGTCATTCAAAACAACATTCTTCGCATCCTAACAGGGCCAGCTATAGGCAGTTTGGGTCACCCATCTTTGATCCATGACCTTTGCATACACAGGGGTGTTCCCACGTGAGAAACTGATGAAGTGTTATACCCGAAACAACCACTTACACGGGAAATCCGTGAAAGACGTGTGGGACACCGGGACATGCCTAGCTCTTCTCAATCCTCTCACCCATTCCCACCTACACCAGTGCCTCCATAGCCTTCTGATGCTACGGGGGACATCCTTCGACGTCTTGAAGCCATGGATTTGCACATGACCCCATTACAGGATGGCATGCAAGTACAAATAAATCACCTACAATCCACCATCTTTGACCAGTTTTAGTATCAGAACGCTTGTATGATAGTCATGGCATCTGCACATCCTAAGCTCACCTTCTCCCAACCACCATCATTTCTACCTCATTCATACCCTCCCACTCATCCTGATGGTGATGAAGACAATTGATGTCTTCCTCGAGGTATTTCTCTTCCCCTTCTTTCATTTTCACATTGAGGGCAATGTGTTGTTTAAGTTTGGGGGTCTTACTTTAACTTAGTTGCGTTGAGCATTTTCTTTACTACTTTTGTTGTGTGCATTCATGTTCCAAATATGTGTGCGTGTTAATTTTCCTTGTGTGAAAAAAAAAACAAAAAAAATTGCATTATTTTATTTCGCATGCTTGTGTGAGTTGGATAATATTGTTAGCAATGATGAATGTATTTGGAATGTGGATTGATTGAGAATTATGGATGAGTCAGTTGCCTGAATTTGAAGTGTTACTCACCCTTGCAGTTTATTGTGACATTTATGCACGTGAATTGAATATAGCGGCGAACAAGAGTGAGTTGATTCATAATTACATTTAGACTGAAGTAATGGCCCTAGAAACTAAATCCAAATAGCCACTTGTATAACAGTATTCACATCCCTTAACCTACCTTAGGATAGTTTGGATGGGCAAACTGTTGTAGGAAAGCATGGAATTGGTATGGATTCCATGTGTGCCAAATTCTGTGTGGACTGTCTGAGACCAATGCAATAAAAATTGAGTAAACGCTTTTAGTTAAGGGCCAATTTTCAAGAATATGTGTTTAATAAGGGGCATTGCACTAATCATAAAAAAATCCCAATGAGGATAACTTTAATAAGCTCATTGTGAAGCGTCTCTTCGTAGCCTTTATGACTCGAGTGATTAAGCCTGTAAGGGTTTAAAACTTGATGCCCTAAAGTCGTCTAGCTTGGGAGTCATCGGCCTAAAGCTCGCTATAGGGGTCATCTAGAAAGCTTAAGGGAGGGACGACTGCACAAAGAGTGGTTAAAGAATAAATAAAAAAAATTGTTTTTAAGTTTGATTAAGCTTTGAGCACCTAATTTAGAGAAGTAGGCCTTTGACAAGGGATTAGTAATTTGGTTGATTCTTGGAGGTTGAAGCAGTCAAAAATAGGAGAATCCACACTTACCGACATGCCGAACTACAATTAGTAAATTCCAACCAAACTTTAGAGGTGTAAGAAATTAGAATTGAAAATCAACTCTAGGATACACCTTAGGAAGAGAAGAATCCCACGAGTGGAGAAAGGAGATAATTGACTTCTGAGGCCTAGAGTTGAATCAACATACGAATGTAACAATTCTTCACACACACATGCACATGATCTATAATGGATGGGTAAGGAGCTACCTTTGCAAAATAGCTTTGAAGTAGTTCATAAACTCGATCTCTCATTTCAATGTTGAGCAGTAAAAACATGTTGTCAAACTAAATTATGCATTTGAATTCTTTAACAACATTTATGTTTGTGTTTGGTAATTAATGATTTTTGGTTGTATTTGCTAGAGGACAAGCAAAGAACTAAGTTTGGGGGTGTTTGATGAGTGTAATTCACTCATTAAACTAATGCCTTTAAATCATAGGTTTTAGGCTTGTTCTTGAACACTTTTGAACATTTTGATGTGTGTATTTGTGTTGTTTTGCAGCTCAATCAATATTCAAGAAAACGCCACAATTGGGAGCTTGTGATGAATCTAAAATGGTGATCATAAAACTAGGGCATGAATTGGAGACAAGAAAAGAGGATTGCAATGGAAAAGAAGCTTAGAAGATGAACGATTCAAGCGATAAGTAGTTTGTTAGGCGCCATGACGCCCAACAAAAAGGGAATTTCCAGCTGTAAGCTGGGTGCCACGGCGCCCATAGTAGGAAGAAACGGCATTGGCACACACAAAATACATCGCGATACTAGAGATGGGCCAAAGCACCACCTCGTGAGGGAAGAATTTTACAATCTTTGGACTCTCCTTACGACCCAATCCAACCCTATGCTTTCCAAAATTTGAAGAGCATATAAATACCATCCTAAAGACACAACTTCAGGGGGAGAACGAGAAAAGTAATCCTGGGAGTAGCCGGCAAGAACATAGAGCTTGAATTGGGAAATTTTTTAGGGCTGACAAAGACAGAATTCAGAAGGTAGAAAAATCTTCATCAAGAGGCAAGGAAGCCAGCCAACACACAGGAAGAATCTGAAGGACTGGGCTGAAGAATTAAGAAAGAAATCAATTGAGATGGAATGATAACCAATGGAGAAGGATTGACTTTGCATAAAAAGAGTTTTTCTATTCCTTTATTCTCTATGTGTTTTCTTTGCATTTTATTTATGTCAATTATTTCAATTATCAACTAAATATTAATTAGAGGGTTTGATGTAACCTACTTAGACATGTTTTGATTCTGATATAATTATTTTATTTAATCTTTCCGCTTTATTTATTTATGTTGATTCTTATGCAATGCTTTCAATTAACTACCCACTAACTGAATGATTTGATGCTTGAACTTTCGACGCTTGAGAGAGGCAAATTTAGGCGTGATCTAAAACAACATAACCCAGATTTTGTCGGGTTCAAGAGAAAGTGCAAAATCTTTGAGGCTTGATTAAATTAAGAACCACGTGCTAGATAATTTTTATGTTTTAGTTCGGAATAGAGATATTGAAATTAAAATATAGAATATTCTATTTGGGGCTCGAGAGAGGACAATAGAATCAATTTAGTGTTCTTGCCTATAAATTTTGGAAAGATTGATAGAAATAGTTATAATAGTTGAAAAACATTGTCGATAGTATAGTGAAATCACTCCCTAGGCATTCATAATTTGATAAGAAACTTTACAAATTGCCCTTGTTTACTTGCATCATTCATCCCATTTACTTTAATTTAGCATAAAAACATCTCGTTAGAGTTTGATTTTTCTAAATAAAGTGAAAGCTGAAATAAGTACAGTTCTCAATAGGATTTAAATATCAATCCCTGTGGCTTCAACACTCGTATTTCAAAACTGTATTACAAAACTTGACACCGTACACTTGCGGTATAAAATCACGTGGGAAAAATCAACGAAAAGTTTTTTGGTACATCTATTGGGATGATACATTATATTCTCTCAACATCCAAAAGGCCACCAGAAGGGATAACTTTTTTGGGTAGTTTCGTTAGCCAAAATATAGAGGTCAGTCACTAAAAATGAAGAAAAAATGGCCAATGACCAAGATATGAAAATTTCCTTGAAAAAGGAATATTTCGATGATTGTTCTAGCCATTAAAATGGCTACCAAAAGAAGATCTAAAATTATAAGTCACAAATAAAGAACAAGAAAGGTGACCGGAAGTACAAAAATTACAAAACAAGAGCAAGCTTACATGAATTCTCAAAGTACAAAAGTGAAAAAAAGGGGAGCACTCGCTACTTCTTTGTTTACTATCTCACCTATGTTAAAGATATCATTCTTTTGGAACAACACATTTATTCTTTGGCCATCAATTTCTCATCCTGGGCTCATGGGTTCATTACCTTTAAGTTATTTGGAGAATGATTATACTAAAATCCTAGTATATCTATTGAATTTCATTGCAACAAGGAGACTTGGATATAGTGAATGGGACTGTATAGAACGGGTTTCCTAGTGAAACTTATAATTCTAATCTCAATGGATAACTATAAAAGTGCTTTTTAATTTAAAAACAAAAGTAATCAATTAAAAAAAAGGGTTGTACATTCATCCTAGATACAAACGCATGGCTGCCCCTCCAATTTCTATTTAATTAAAAAATTAATAAATGACAAATTCTTTAAACTTCAATATCTTGAGTCTAACTTATCCGAATTAACTTTTTCTCGAGTCGAATAGTTATAATTGATTACAAACTACAAAAAGAGTTCAATATTGATATACTTATCTTTGCTCTATCAAAATCTAATTATTATGCCCAATTAAAATTAAAATTTAATTATTTCACTTTAGTCCCTCAACTTTCAAAATATAAATATATAGCATATAAAACGAATAAATTTTATTCGATAAAATTTTTGAGTATTATATTTTGCATCGAACTCCACCACAGAAAACCCTAGCTTGCTCCTTCTAAAAATTCACTCATCTCTCGACCATTGAAGAATTTACTCACTCCTTTCCAAAACTCTCAGATCCCTGAATAAATTGTAAGAAGAAGAAACTCCCTCGTTAAGGGGAGTAGCGCTAAAGGTACAATCAGACATGAGATCTCCTCCATCTCATATTTATCGGCCCAGTGGTCGAAAACTCTCTTAAAACTTCATAGCTTCCTATAGGGTAAACTCACTCCTATCTTATCTTGTATTTGCTTAATCTTATTATTGTTCCAAAACTGGCATTATGCTCATGACATCTATTACATAAGTTATTTTTTACTTTTTTTTTTCAATTTTACTCTATGATTACAAATAAGTTAATAGATAAAATGTTCAGGCACCAACGATGTGATCGAGTATGATCACAAATAAAAAGATCAATTGCAGACAACGTCATCGGAAATATTTAAGAGATTACCAAACTCAAGCATGTAAAGCAGAAGACTTGTATTTTTGTGTGTATAAAGTTTGCATGTATTTTTTTCGATCCGTTAAATTACTACAAAGCTGGCAGTTATAGTATTGAGGTCAACGTGGTTACCGTTGGATTACAACAACATTGCTTCAACCCATTAACCAGAACTTCACATTACTCTTTGCCATACATTAATTACATTAATGAGGACCCCATCTGCTAATACTTATTAATGTAAATGTTACATCAATCATTTTACAAATACTCTATAGATCCACTTTAAAGGCAGCAAGTGCTTTGGCTTGGAGAGAGGCTTTGGATAGGAAGAGGTTCGACCACAAGGAATGATGCTTTGGCTAAAGAGCAGCTTTGTTCCCCTTCTTTATTTTGACATTGTTGACTGCCAGATATCTGCGTGTAGTGCCTCACATAGATCTTTAGATATGAGGTGTAACAGAATCATTTGCTAAATTGAATTATACCTATTGTGTAAGGTGATCAAATTTCCTTTTTCTAGAAAATGACAAAGAAATATTCAGTTATTGGGCCTAATACATATTGATGTATATAGACCGATGTCAATCATCGCTAGAGATTGTTTCTCTTACTTCATCACTTTAGTAATGACCATTCTAGATATAATTATGTATACTTAATGAATTCAAGCATGAAGCACTTAAAAAGTTCAAGAAATTTAAGCTAGATGTGGAGGAGCAAATAGGTAAAGACATTCCCACACTAAGATTTGATCGATGTGTAGAATATCTTCAATGAGAATTGTTAATTATCTAAAGGAGAGTAAGATTTTCTCACAATGGACAACATTACATTAACAACAACATAATGTTGTATCTAAACAGAAGAATCCCATGCTATTAGATATGGTGTGATCAATTATAAGACATGCAAACCTTTCAATATCGTGTCTTATCTAAGTTGGTTGACCAAATTCAATACGAGTTAATGAAAGACAAGAAACTCAACTTATATCATATTAAAGTTTGGGACTGCGATGTTTATATGAAGCACACTTGTGGAAAGAATTTGAACTTAATAAAAATATAAGATAATTAAATTAAATGTAAATTTATTTACAAAATGAAGTCAATATTTTTAAGTGTGATAATACTGAATCAATCTCACTACTTGAAGTTGTCTCAAATCATTGTATCTTTATCATCCGAAAATGGAGAAGAATAACATAGAATGAGCCAATGCTCAGTAAGCAAACCACATGCATATGATATGCGTGTAAATTACTTTAATATAAAAGTATCTCAATATGTATCCTATTTTCATTCATTCTTTAAAAATCTTAATATTGATATCGTAAGCTCACTTGATGCATCACGTAGTCAATCAAAATGTAGTAGTAGATCATGTTATTTGGAACTCGATTAGATATTTTGGTAGTATCGAAAAGCGATTAACGTTAGGAATGAATATTAGTCGGGTACGTTGGTTCCATATGCCCCATTTCTCACTCACACCTTCATAACATAGACATACACCTTGTAATAAAAACATTTGAGATACACATCCTTTTAAAAACATTCCTTCTCACACTGACATTTAAAAACTCTTTATTTCATGAAATTCCATGATGTTTATGAATGAACTGATATTCACGAATTATCATTAAAAATATTTATGATATAAAACATAATGATAAAATATTAATTTCATATAATACCAATTTAGATAACACATTTAACGAAGTAATATACATATGAAGACAATAGGGAATTTACTTACCTTGAGTTCTAACAATTTATTTTTCGAATGGCAAGTGAAGGTATTCCAAGTCACCCACGAAGTCAGTGTGCCAAAACCCTAAGTCGCTTCCATTTATTTATTTATTTATCTATATCCCTAAAGAGAGAGGGGGTTAAGATTTAAACGACTATTTAAATTTCAATGTGAATCAAACTAACATTTGGTTACAAACAAATCAATACGTTGATAAAACATATGAACAAGTAAGTGATTTAAATCCAAATAAAATCTAGAATATGTAGCTAATATTATACATCGAATGAAGAATAATGTGTCAGTTTCCTTTGTAAATTTTAAAAGATTGCTAGTTCGTTGATTCCCAAGTTCATACTAATAGAAAGTTGATGCCAATGAAAAATCATTGTATAAAATCAGGAATGTATAGCATTTGTCTCAATCTCTAAAGACATGAAAATAATTTCACTGTCTATAGTAGATATCAAATTATGTTTTATTTAGACAGTCTTATCATAGGAAAAATCTATCCAAACAATTCAAACTACGTGGCCCTCCTATAGAAAGTCCGTTGCATTATCGACACGAGGCAAGTGCGTTAATTTGCTTATGAATTGATCAAATGAGACCTTAGATTTTTATTTAAATAAATGCCCATTTCACTCAATATTTTAAATTAATGAATTTTAATCATAAATAATTACCACATGTTCACATTAATCAAATTAATATACAATTAAATTATTACTCTTTATTCTTGATATAACATATATGTGAACATCTAAACGATATTGTTTATTAAATTAAAGTTTTTTTTAAATTTCTAGGTAATTTTGCTTCTGCTTTCCAACAACTAGTATCAAAGTAATTTAACTTTTTTTTTTACGTATTTGTTATTTCTGAATCTTGATTGCATATTCTAGTCGAGCAATATCTATGAATAATTTGTTATATGTTGATTGAATAACTAGTTTATACAAACAATGATCCTATTATTTGTGGCCAGTCCTTGATGCAATTCGTTATTTTGAATGTGTAACAATATAGATGGATTTCGACACCATCATCTTGATTTAATTTTCATTTCAAATAGGTTCAAAATTTTAAGTCAACAGGACATATGAATTATGTAATTCTTATAATTATTGATTCTTGTAAACTGATTGAAGATTGAAGACCTAGAAGACATAACGAGAAAGGAAATTCAAGAATTTACGAAGATTTTGAAAAAATTAATTTGTACAGCATGTAGCTGTGCAGCAGCCACTATTGCTGGACGCAATGGGCTTCCCAAGCAAGCAAATGTGGGTTGTCAAAGTAGCACTAGCTACCTTGGGCAGCTATTAGTTGATCAGCGTCTTACTTACATTTAGTAAAATAGATTGGTCAACTTCGATCTAGGTTTATTTTTGTATGGGCCGGGTAAAATCAGGATAAGTCAGGTACGAAATTAATTAATTTTTAAAGGTATGGTGGTGGATTACTATTTTGGATCCATGAAAATTCTTAGGTTGAAAATTCAGATTAAGTATTGAGCTTAGGTCCAATTAGTTTTTAATTTAATTTTTTAGTCGATTTTTGGGCCATAAATAATTATCAATTTATCAGTTTTTGCATACTTTAAATTATTGTTTATAATATTATCACTCTAGATATCATGATATGATACAGTGATTTTTCTTTTATTAATTTAATTTAGATTAAATTTTTTTGGATGAAAAATTCGTAATGATTAAATTACATATTAATTTGATTAATATGAATAGTTGATAACTATTTAAATTTTTCTTGATTAATTTAATTTAAAGTAAATTTATCTGGAAGGAAAATTCTTAATAATTAAACTGTATATTAATTTGATTTATTTGAATAGCTAATAATTATTTAAAAAATTCTTGATTAATTTAATTTAGATTAAATTTATCTGGAAGGAAAATTTGTAATAATTTAATTGTATATTAATTTGATTAATGTGAACATGTGGTAATTATTTATGATTAAAATTCATTAATTTAAAATATTGAGTGAAATGGGCATTTATTTAAATAAAAATCTAAGGTCTCATTTGATCAATTCATAAGCAAATTAACGCACTTGCCTCGTGTCGATAATGCAACGGACTTTCTATAGGAGGGCCACGTAGTTTGAATTGTTTGGATAGATTTTTCCTATGATAAGACTGTCTAAATAAAACATAATTTGATATCTACTATAGACAGTGAAATTATTTTCATGTCTTTAGAGATTGAGACAAATGCTATACATTCAAATCGCGATCATCAATGAACCTTCTATAGAGGCTCTTATTTATGATCTTGGTGACCAAATAAAATAATACTAGACTAATATAAAATTTTTTATCAGATATGATTTATCTAGTAGGAGGGTTCCAACTTGATCAGTAAACACAGTGACATTTCCTATAGAGGGGTCTGTTGGATCACGAGGATCGAGTAATTGTTACATTGTTGTTGTTAGATGGATCTACATGTGCATTCATGCATCATATGTTAAATTATTATTTGCTACTCAATTTTAATATGCAACATATGATTATTTTTATGTGAAATATCACTTGACTAATTTTTCTGTTATTCTAAAATAAAACCAACTAATCCAAAAAAATTATGTCGATTGAAAACATAATTTGATATTTATGCTCAATGCAAAAAAATTAAATTTGTGCTTCAGAGATGACTTGATAGGCCTACTAAGACCTTATAAAAAGTCCAAAAATTTGAATATATTGAGTGGAAGACTGTAGACAAGATGGCTAGCTGTTTTATTTTGACTTCAATGTCAAATATGTTATGATAAAATGCTTGAAAGTCAGAGTACCTTCCATAACATATTCCAAACTCTTTAGGGCATGTTTGGTCATTAAAATGGGAAGGCAAATAATTGTGTTTTTGTACACTTATTTAATACTCAAATATGCTTATTATTGATGAAAATAACATATATCAACTTACAATTGGGTAGTTTTTTGACTAGAATGTTTTGGAAATCAATGATATAAATATATTATATTTATCTTAAATTAATTTTGTTTATCACCATTTAAGTTTGTGGTTTAGCTAAAATTTAATTATTAATCAATTTAGGATAACCATTCATGTTTATACACGTCATACGAGTATTGTATGTATTTGATATTTAAGAACTAATTAATTAGTCATTATCTACATAATCTAGGATAATAACTAATTGGTTATGATACAATCCTAATCCTAATCAAAATACCTTAAGTTTATCTACAAATATCAACGCCATCCACATATGTTTGCCATAAAACCCGTTCTTTAACTTTTGTTTCATTCTTTAAAATTTCAGCATAAATCCCTCTCTATTTACAAATTTCAAGTAAAAATTAGCATATTGGACGGAGTTGGATGAGTGAATGTGCCGGACCAACGGATTATCGTCACGACATGTCTTATTTGTTGAATTTTATTAGTTTGGAGTAACATTAAAAAATTTTAATTAGTCCTAGTTTTATTGCATCTTAGAACTAGTTTTCATTAATATTTTGATTTCAAAATATTCCGGATATTTTATTAAATTAAATTTATCTTTTATTAAAGATTGTTCAATTTTTATTCAATATATCATTATATTAAAATTTATTTTTCAAGGACATTAAGAAATTCATATTTGGCAATGCATCGGGTTGCTAGAATTTAGGGCATTACACATTTTCTCCACAAATTTGCTATTTAAAATATTGTTTTTGCCAGATAATGACCATCAAATAAGGGCTTATTGTTTTAATTGTTTTCAATTTGCTTAGGCTATGTTGATTCTCATTTTTATCAAAATATATTTTTCTCTATCTTCTTTTTAACTACACATTCTTCATTAAAATAATATTACATGTAAATAAAAAAATTCTTATTTTTCATCCACATTCTCCATCTATCTACAATTATAAAATTTATTTTTTCATAAAAATGGGTGTCAAAGACCCTGTTAATAATTTCCTTAAAAAAAACCAATAAGAAAATAAAAAAGAAATCCTAAAACATGGTTCAAGATTATAAATAGTGTTCATGTTACACCAAGATTTGCCATCAACCGGGCATCCAACTTACTATGATTTTTGGGTCCACCGTCCACATATAAAATTATTTTCTTGAGAACAAAATTTGAACGCAATAATTTCTTATTATCCTTCCTTCATCACTTGTTAGATTCCAAAGGCAAGGACACAAACATTAAAGGCAAGAATTTGGAAATTATTTTTGGTACGTCGAATTTGTTGTTTTGATAATCTGTGCATGTATAATACTATATCTATAAATTATGTGATATGTATGCGACAGATGGTGTTCTACATTGATCGATTTAGCATGAATTATGTTAATTAGATTGGGTTGATCGAATCAAGAATCATCGTCTAGAGTTCGAGCCCAATCCGTTTGCCTCACTTGACCCATATGTGTGTGTGTGTGTGTGTGAATTCATTTCTCTCAAGGTAATTAGTTATATCGTAGGCAAATCATTATTAGAACTCTCCTACACACTCTCTCTTTTATCCGATCACACTCTCTCTCTTTTATCCGATCGTTGATTTGATCGGCATAATACAAACGATCATCGTTCATTTTTTCGATTGATAATCCTTCACATCCTAATGATATGTACCGATGTATAGGTAATGTTACTTACTGTTGGCCACTCGATTAGTCAGATTTTGAGGTCAAGAGATTGGTATCGTCTATTGGGATGATACATTATATTCTCACGAAATCTAAAAGGTCACTAGAAGGGATAATTTTTTGAGTTGTTTCTTCAACAAAAACATAGACGCCAGTTACTAAAAATGAAGTAAAAGTGGCCACTGACCAAGATATGACAATTTCCTTGAAAACAAAATATTTTGATGATTGTTCTCGCCATTAAAATGGCTACCCAAAGAAGATTTGAAAATCAATTATCAGTTACAAATAAGAGAAGACTACAATAAGAGAGGTGACCAAAGGTACAAAAATTACACAATAGAAGCAAGTAACATGAAATTTCAAAGTCCAAAAAGAAAAAAAAAATGGGAGCACTCACTACTCCTTTGTTTACTATCTCACCAATGTTCAAGATCTCATTCTTTTTTAACAACACACTTATTCTTTGGCCACTGATTTTTATCCTGAGCTCATCGGTTCATCACCTTTCAGTTATTTGGAGAATGGTTATACTAAAATCACTATTAAATCAATCTAATTGAAGAATGTTGGAAGGCAAAAAAACACGTTGACCTAAATAGTTAACTTTTTGTTTTGATTATCACAAACAAATTGCTTTTATTTGTAAAAAATTGAATTCGAGTATTGACAGTGATTATTGCAAAATTGACAAAAATGAAGGCACGAAAATCAAGATAAAGAAACGTGCACTTTAACAAATGAAACTGGTTCTTGAAGATCAATATGGAAATAAAATTGGCGATTGATCAACGTAAAGACGGAAATCGAGCCTTCACGTCAAAAATCACCTTGGAGAAAAAGTCAATCATCAAACTTAAAGACATTAGATGTAGATGCTTTGAATTCATATTTAAAGATAAAATTGTTCAATTCCTAGCATCGACTATAGCTCAAAAGAATTTTTACGCACGATTACAAATTCACGTCACAAAAAAAATATTTGCATAAAAATTAATTTTAAAAAGGTAAGTATTTCAACAATTAAATAATTACAAAATAAATGAGAAAGTCTTTCAAGAACCTACATTATTCAAATTCAACACGAAGGAAAAATGTTTGGGGGCATTTCTGCCCAACCAAACGTCCGAATGGACAGATTTTTTGCCCATTTGAGTGCTATAAATATCACTTCTCTTTTCATTTGCAACAACCTTCTTTAATCATTTAAGTGAGGTTTTTGTTGATCTCGACTACTTTGTTTTCAATCTTTAGAAGACCAAAATATTATTTCTTGAAAAACTTTTTGAGTGATCAAATTTGTGAAAATCTTTTATCTCGTTAAAGTTTTTCGGCAACTAACACTTGAGCTATATCCATTGCTATTTTTTGAAGTGTTAGCCTACTTCTCTTCTAATACTTAATTGTGATCATATCATTTATTAAGAGAGAGAAGCTTTTAGTTGTATTTTTTTTGTTTGATTGTGAGTCGTGTTAAAGTCCCAAAAATTTTAACGTTGTAAAAGAATCAGTGTTCCTTGGTTGTAAGTCACCGGAAGCGTTGTAAGGATTGAATTGCACCATAAGTCAATCAAAAATAGTGAAAAAGGTCTTGTTCATGACGGAGAGCTTCATAACGAGAGATGTAGATCATTGATTGCATTGAACCTCCACAATTACATCGTTTGTGCATTTTCTTCCCTTTTACTTATTACTTTCCTATTAGTGCTATATTACCTGTGCAATTAATTTATTTGTTATTTGTTTAAGATTGCAATTATTTTTGAAAAAGTTTTTAAATAACCAACTCAGCCTCTATCTTGGTTAGGTATTCTTAGGCTTTCAAGACATTCTATGGTGGATGAGTAAAGAAATCTTTTCCAGCACAAATATATTCATATTTGGAAATTATGCACTCGATCAGCTTAACACATTGCTTGTGCTTAAACATAGCCTCCAACTGCATCAATTGAGGCATTTTACATTATAGATAACGTAATATTATAGGAATACGGAAGCAAAATTATCTAGAAATTAAAAAATTTCTATAATTCAATAAACTAGATCGTCTAAATATTCACTGTATCAAGAATAAAGGACTCAAATTTTTACCTAAATTCAATAATCAATTTTGCAATTTTTTGGATCACGAACTTCCAATTTTTTAATTCTAAGAACTTGATGCTTCAAACCTTCATGTCTTTTATAGTATTCTCCAAAGTCAAGACTACACCGATGGGAGGAAATTTTTTTTTAATTAAATCAAGAAACTAATTCTTGAATTGGACAAAAAGATAATTGTTTTCTCTATCTAAATTTGAACACTATAAAATTATGTATTATAATTGTCGTACAATCTCATTGGATGTCTAGTTTTCATATATTCTCTATTTATAGAGATAGAATAGTTATAATCATTGCACTATGATGATTTCACATTCAAATAAAATTTCTAATTAAAATTCAAGTAGAAGTTTTAATTAAAGTCCAAATCCAATTAGTTTCATTTAATTACATGTGTTGTCCTAGAACTTCAGTTATAACTATGGCCCTATTTGAGCCACATTCTTGGTAAAAAAAAATATATATTTATAAACAGTAATTTGACATCATTTCAATCACATATTTTTTAGTAAAATAATATTATAAGCAAAATCCAAACATTCTCCTTATTTTTTAACCACACATTTTTCATCAATATACTATTCAAAAATACATTCTTATTAAAATAATATAGCTCAAACAAGGGCTATAATTAAGTTTACAACTTTCATAATAATTAGAACTCAGCTACCATGAAGATCCCAACACCAGTAAGCAAATGACAAACAATCCTTTTAGGGCATGTTAGATAGGCAATATTAATGGTTTAGCACCCGTTTGGCCCTCATTACATCTCATCAAATTAAATTAAATTTTTTTCTATCTTATTTTCAATCCCACAACTTTCAATAAAAATAATATTACACGTAAATCAAAAGCTTTTCATTCATTTACAACTATACATTTTTAAAAAAAATTACTATTCCCTCCATTATAATCAAAATTAATGAGGGCCAAACGGGTGCTTATACTTAAATAGAATAAAATAAAATAAAATAATTTAACTTGTTTTTATTGTTAATATGTTGCAGCACCAAGAGATAGTAGGATGGGCAGGGAAACATGTGCTCATGGCCTTACCATCTAAGAGATTTGATTTTTTAAAAAGTATTTTTAGGAAATAAATAGAGCACAAACCATAACTGGAGTAGTTCAGTAGAGTTCATTTTGGTAGATTTGGTGGATTTCTCCAATACAAAGTGAAATTTTCAAATACTCCTCTTAAAATAAGGTTCTATGTCCATTCTTGGTTTGATTATTTTTATGTGTTTTTTGTGAAATAAGACTACTGTTTTTGTTAAATTATGTGTTTATGTCTTGGTTTCTTAATTTAGAAGTATGCTTTTTTGTTAAATTATGTGGTCATGTCTTGGTTTGTTAAATTAGAAGTATGTATTTTTGTTAAATTTTGTGTTTATGTCTCGGTTTGAAATATTCTCTATGATTTTTTTGCATCATAGAGTGGGTGGTAGAAATTACAGAATCTATCACAATTGTAGAGCTAAGGGGCATTTTTTTGCCAACTACTCACAGAAACACCGATGCCCAAATTGCGAGCACGGATTTGAGAAGTGTTTCATGGTGGAGAAGAAGGCTAAAAATAAAGGACAATTATTTCTTTATTGCAGTAAGAACTATGAATTTTGGGATTGGATTGTGAAAGAAGAATCAAGCAACCAATTGTCTAGAGCTAGGGCTTCTTCGGTTAACTTTGCGATGAACGAAACTTGTGAACAAATATCACACATTTTTCGATCTCATGTTCGTATTTTTGCTGAAGAGGATGTACATATTACGGGTGAATGTGAATTAGCAAGGAATCTTCGAAGTGAATTGAGAAGGAAAGTGATCGACCTAATTAGTAGCTATTAATCAAGTCGATTCTTAAAGATTAGGAGATTTTTGATATTTTCTATTTACTACCTATGGAACAAAATTCGGCCACCTTGGCCACTGGGCCCTACTACTACTGGACTCCCCTCATTGTCGTCTACAACCTCCACCCAACTGTCGACAGCATGCCCACCAAATTTAGCACAAAATAAGCCCAAAAACCCGCACTACCACATTTAATCTCTACCGGTATCCCCTGTTTCGACGACACCCATGGTCGCGGACCACCTCCGGTGTGTAGCCCTTGTCCAAGTGATCTCCCCATGTGCTTAATTCATCCTTCAATGTCTCCATTCGACCTAAATTTGACCTGCAATCTCCGCCTGCCCTGCCTGAAATGCAAGTTTCTTTTCCAATATTTGGTACAACCAGTGGGAGCCACAATCGTGGACCACCCAATCCTGGCTCCTCTAATCATGAGTAACATCCTCAACCTGTAGGTCATCAACACTTTGGAACAAATTTTGCAAATCGAGCTCAAATCAGTCCGCACAATGCTGCCTCCAAATTTTTGTCAATTGGACATTCTAATTTGATTAATCCTGCAATTAAATAGAGGGTAAATGAAATTCAAGCTCCAACAACATTGGGTAACATGCCAATTGCTGAAATTACATCCCTTATTTGTCAAATTTTGGAATCAAATGGTGTTCTTCAAAACCTAAACACTACTGGTTGGAATTATTCAACTTCTGGGCAGAATTTAAAAAAATTGATGCCTCCAATGGACTCAGCGAGTCCTAAAACATTAAGAGGAGCCACCAATTTGGTCGAAAATATTGCATTGGAAGTTGTACCAAAATACACACAAACCAAGGCTGTGATTACTACTGTCTCTGAACTAAATTCGGCCATTTCAACACAACCATTGTCTTCAAATCACTTGAAAACCCTTGAGGGACACTTGCTCTGACAATAATTGATAAAAACTTTACATTGGGAAGTGTTCCAAGTAATACAAATGTCGAGGTTGTCCCATCTACTGTTACTGGTAATGTTTTAAACTCAAGAAGATCTTCAATGGCTCCAGAGCATGGAAAAACCCCATGGATCACTACATTACCAACTAATACATCTCAAGTTGCTCGTACCACCGACACACAAGCCCCTCCAGCACGTAGGTAGCCCCCACATCATAGTGCTACCCCATGGGCTACCACAGCTACCACCAGTGCTCACACTTGTCCTAAATCTTATGCTGCAGTGGTTGGTAATGTACCAGTTGTGTCTCAAGATGAAAGGAGTCAAAATAAGTCCTTCACTCATGTCTTTAGAGCGCCACAGGAGTCTGTGGATCACTGGTTTGTTTCTAGGGAGCCCTTTATTCACCATGGTGAACCTACAGTTCTATTTATGGAGGCCGATAAAGATATCTTGGCTGAGCTATACAAATTTACTCTTGTGGGCAAATTTGTGCACCGGCAACCACCCATGCTTAAGGTACATGATAATTTTTCTCGCTTTGGATTTTGTGGTAATTATACTATTGGTTTGATTGATGCCACACACATTTTAATTCTTTTTGTCACACGAGGATGATTATGCATGCTTATTTCTTAAACTTGTGTGGTTTATTGATGGGTTCCCTATGCGAGTCTTTAAATGGACTCCGAGCTGTAATCCACTGTAAGAGACCCCAATTGTTCGAGTCTGGGTATCATTTCCTCTTCTGCCTATTCACTTTCAAGCTAAGAGAATTTTGTATGCTATTTCCAAAGCTATCGATTCGTCACTGCGCATTGATGAGGCAACATCTGACCTTTGTCATCCCAGTGGGGCTAGGGTTTGTGTGGAGGTAAATTTGGATTCTGATCTCCCTACTAAAGTCTGGATTGAGAGGGAGAAGCTTGGTGGTTATTGGCAAGAGGCTTTGTATGAAAAGAAATCAAAATTTCGTTATAGATGCAGACATTTTGGACACACAAAAGATCAGTGTAAGTTTGGAGCAAGACCTTTACTACCTTCTATTGTTGAGACTACCCCTCGTCCTGTTCTCCTAGTTAAGGACAAGGGTAAAGAAAAGGTGGTTGAGGTTGAGCCACGCCATAGGTGGACCCCAGTTCCTAGATAACAGAAGATACAGCAGGCCAATACTTCAAGTGCCCATATTACTTAGAATCTTACACCCGTAATGGATGTTGTCCCTCCAGTTCCAAGTGTTAAAAACAATCAGATCCAAGCAATCATCCCTCGGAATAATGGATACCTACACATAAGTACCCAGCATAGTCAATTGGCTATTTCATCAGTTACCTTCCCAGAGGTTTGTTTAGTTGCTCCTACAATGGTTTAGCCAGATTCCACAGAGAATATTGCTCCTTCGAGTATCACTATATCACCTTTGATTCCATCACAGACAGTTATTCATGTTTCTAGTGCCCACACCGATCCTTTAGCTCATGACATGACTCAATGACCACACGACTCAAAGGCTACTGCTATAGAGGTCAAACATCTTCTAGCCCAATACCTGGTTGCATTGGTATTCTTGTTTCTAGCACTCCAGTCATCTGTTAGTAGAACATAGAGGCTTTCATTCCTTCTGTAGAAACTGAGCAATCAGATACAGATACTACATCACAGATTGAGGTACATCAGTAGTGTGTGTTCCATAGGTCTTTTGCTGAGGATTTAGTAGGCATGGCTGGATGGATAGAGGATGATGGCTTCGTTTGAGTCACACGAAAAAAATCCACGAGCTACTAACACTCCACATCCGAGTAGGAGGATCACTAGGAGTCAGTCACATGATGTCTCCTCACATTCTCCATCTCTATGAGTGCCATCATATGGAATGTGAGGAGTGTAGCTAGTCCAGCTACCGCAGCACCTAAAGAAACTCACTCGACTTCATTAGGTTCATCTTCTGTTTATTCTGGAGCCTTTTGTTCTTCAACACAGCCTTGCTTATATTCGTAGGTGTCTGAATTTTGACATGGAAGTTCATAATGAGTCCAACAAGATATGTTTCTTCTGGAATGTGGGGACTACTGTTACTACTATTGTTGATCATCCCCAGTTTCTCAACGTTAGAGTTGAGGATCCCAGACCATCACATCCCTTCTACTTGACTTCTATCTATGCCTCTTGTGAGGCTGCTACTAGAAGGGATTTGTGGGCAGGACTTCACCACATTTCCTTTCATATGGACGATCCTTGGTTTATTAGGAAAGACTTTAACGTTATTACACATGATGGAGAGCGCACTGGTCAGAATACTCTTGATTGTGGCACTACTACATTTTTTGATATGATGTTAGACTGTAGATTGGACAATGCTAGTTTCCTTGGGAACAGATATACTTGGTCCAATGGTAAGGTTAGGAAAAGACTGGATAGAGTACTCATTAATTCTACAGTTACAGTATTCTGTAGACAACTTAAAGTGAGACACTTGAATTGAACTTCATCTGATCATTCCTCCTTACTGTTACAGTGGAGCCCTAACGATGATTTTAGGCCTAAACCATTTAGATTCCTCAGTGTTTGGACTAAACATCATGATTTCTTAACCTTTGTCTCCCAGAAGTGGGAACCTCCTATGCATCTTATAGGGATGGCTGCTCTTTGGGAGAAGTTCTTCAGGTTAAAACAAGGTCTACATTGGTGGAATCACATATGTTTGGAGATATCTTCAGCGAGTTAGGGATGCAGAAGATAGGGTTGTTGAGACAAAGGCTATATATGATAGAGACCCTACGTCGGAGCATCGTGAAATACTACATCAGGCCCAGGCAGAGCTGAACCGGACCTTATCTATTGAAGAGGGTTTTTGGAAGCAAAAGGCCAGTGCTCATTGGGTATGTGAGGGAGACCATAATACTCGATATTTTCATGCGATAGTTTAGGTGCGCTAAATCAGTTCACGTTCCGGTCCATTAGGTCACAGGCCAGAAAGGTCCTTACTTCTCCTTCAGATATTCAGACTTTAACTATTGCATTCTACTAGGATCTCCTGTCTGCACCTTCTCAGTCAATGGATCCCATCCGCCTTGATATTATTCCTAGGCTTTTGATAGAATATGACAATAGGGTACTAAACCATCCCCCTATGATTTACAAGGTACGGGAGACGGTTTTTAGCATGGATGCTGACAGTGTCGCAGGCCCAGATGGTTTTTCCACCCTATTTTCCCAGCATTGCTGGGATATTATTCAAGAGTATATTTTAGGACAGTATTGGATTTCTTTGATGGAGGTCATATCCCACGGGGCTTTGTTGCGACTACTATTGTAATGCTCCCAAAGAGAGATGATGCTTGCCGATGGATTGATTTCAGACCCATCAATTTATGTATTGTGTTCAAAAAGCTCATTACTAAGCTATTGAACACACGTTTGAGTTCTCTACTGCCACGCATTATTTTTCCTACACAGAGTGGTTTTATTCCTGGTCGACTGATTGGGGACAATGTCTTATTAGCTCAAGAGCTTCTCCATACCTTGGATGACAGAGTTAGAAAGGGTAATTCTATGCTTAAGCTTGACATGACTAAAGCATATGATCGTATGGATTGGGGCTATATCTACTCTGTATTGGAAGCTTTTAGGTTCGATCATATCTGGATTGATAGGATCAGGCGTTGCATATCGTATTGTCATTTCTTGATACTCATTAATGGTCGTCCGTTTGGTTTCTTTCCCTCCTCTCGAGGGCTCAAAAGGGAGACCCTATTTTACCATCCCTATTCATTATTGCTGCAGATTACTTGTCACGCTTGCTCACTGAAAAATTTCAGGAGTATCACAATATATGTTATCGACATGGAGGTAGCATTCTTATCTCTCATCTTTCATTTGCTGATGATATGATCATATTCGCTAATGGCCAAAAACAATCTATTAAGAAAGCCCTTTGTTTCTTCATAATGATAACTGGACAATTTCTATCTTGTTTTGCTACTCTCTTTTTTTTTTATCATCACAATATCTTTCTCTCAATTATTCTATTCCTTCTTAGGAACATTATGAGCATGTTTCTGGCCAGTTGGTGAATAGGGACAAGAGATGACTCATCCTACCCAGACGAGCATCTACTTGTCAAATCAGACGATTGGAGATTTTGACTAGATTTCAACACTAGCGACAGCTTTTACTTAGCTGGGGATCCCCTTATTCACGGGGATCAAGAGGAGCTTCATATATGATGAACTTATTCAGAAGTTCAGGAACAGGATTTCAAGTTAGGCCTTATGATTACGATCACCCTATTGAGGTCGGTGCTTTCTTTTATACCACTACACCTTTTCCAGATCATGTAGCCCCCTAAGACTAGCCTGAAGAAATTGGAGGGCATATTTACCAAATTCTTATGGGACTCTAAAGACCAAGAACGATGATTACATTGGAAGAATTGGATGGAGATTTTCCTTTCTACTGATGAGGGCGGTCGAGGCTTCAGGAGATTGCAGGATGTGGTGGATACCTTCTCCATGAAGCTATGATTGTTGTTCTGCTCTCAAAGATCTCTTTGGGCCCAATTTTACTTGGTAAGTATTGTATGGTGACACATCCTTCACTTGCAGCAGTTCCCCAGGCAGCGTCTCCACCTCTGAAGAGGCTGAAATCAGTAGGATCACAGACAGAGCCACACATTGCTTTGTATCTTGGAACTGGTCAAATTTTCTTCTGGGATGATTGTTGGATGGGAAAGACCACATTGGCATCCCTGTTCCTACACAGACAGCACATATCTGAGAAGGTGTAGGACTTTTTTATGTTACTGGATGGGATTTCAAACGATTACAACAAGCCCTTCCATCTCACACGGCAAAGCAGATAGAGACGACACCTTTATGTGCTGATACACTAGACCGTATTGTTTGGAGGCTACATCAGATGGCAGATTTGCTACCAAATCAGCATGGCATGTAGTCCTTTCGATTCGCTAATCTCAGGACTCTTATCGATTATCGTGGAACTCTACCACAGTTTCTTTCTTCTGCTGGAGATTATGGCAGGATCTCATTCCAGTAGATACAATTATTCAGAGGAGGATTGGATGTCAGTTAGCTTCTCGATGTCATTATTGCACCGAGATTGAGGCTATCAGTCGTATCTTCACTGGCAGTAGCATCTCTGACCAGGTATGGCTCCATTTTGGGGACATTTTTCAGACACCTATGTGCTCGGGAGAGGGGGTAAGATAGAGGTTCCATAGATGGAGGATTCTGGTAAGTATGTTCACAGTAGACACATTTGCACTATCATCCCTCTACTGATTTTTTGGTTTTTATGGACCGAAAGGAATGATATGAAGCACAGGGAATCTGTATGGTGGCCAGGCGCATCATTTCATTTCTTCATATTGGAGGACTATTTAGAGTTGTGTATGGCGAGGAGACTTAACACTTGCACCACTATTTAGCATATCTATGACTCTCCCTACCTAACACCTATGATGGTTGTTTAGCGTACTCCATCAATAGAATTGTACAAGATCAAAACTGATGGATTCGTCAAAGATGGATTTGCAAGTGGTGGAAGCATCATCAGGGATTACACTAGATTTTGCATCATGCTATTCTCAGCATCATACGGCCCATATTTAGTTTTGGAAGCTGAGATCAGAGCTATGCTAGATGGGATTCTATTGGCCAGAGGACTTGGACTTATAGACATCTAGATTGAGTCAGATTCTACCACTACCATCCACTGCATCACCAGAAGCGGAGGACCATGGGCTATTCAGGGCATGCTTAGACAAATCAAAGACATCATATCCTTCGACAAGGACACTATTTCGCATATCTTCATAGAGGGGAACGAAGTTGCAGATGCTCTTACTGTAGAGGGCTAGGATCATCGACGATATCAGGAATATGGACCAGTTGATCTACCCTGACACATTAGGGCACTCGTACAGATTGACCAACATGGATTGCCTAACTTTAGAATTTAGTATTTTATTCTTTAGTTCATTTTGTGAGGGAAGTAGTACTTCCTTGTTTACAGCTTCACATTTGTACTTACTCATTTGCTTTCTTTGTAAAGGGAGTAGTACTTCCTTATTTATTACTTTCAATAATCTAAATGTAACCATGGTATTTCTCCATCACAAGTGAGGGAATATTAATAAAACCAAACCCAAAACCCTAAACCCCAAACCTAAACCCACAAATCTTCAATAACCTTGATCTCCCTCCCGAAATCCCACCATTACCCGGTGGATTTCAACCCTTAACACTTTCAAAGCATCAAAATTATCAAGATCAAACATCTTTGGAAGTGATTAAATTGGATTGGAACAAGACAAATGGTGGCACATTTTCCAATGCCATTGAAAATCTATCTTCTGCGAGAAATCAGGGCATGGGACCCTCACCAATGTTTCCACAATGTCCCCGACCGCATTATTTGGAGGGCCACATCGGATGGCAGCTTGTTCATTCAACTTACCAATCTCAGGACTCATATCGATTGGTGTGGAACTCCATCTTGCCTACCACTATCTCATTCTTTTGCTAGAGACTATGGCAGGATCTCATTCTGGTAGATGTCATTATTTAAAGGAGGATTGGGTATCACTTAGCTTCTCGTTATCAGTGCTGCTCTGAGATTGAGACCATTAGTCATATCTTCACTGATAGCAGCATCTCCTCTCAGGTATGGCATGACTTTGAGAACATCTTTCAGATACCTATGAGATCAGGAGAGAGGGGGTCGGACGAAGGTTCCTAAGATGGAGGTATTCTGGACAATACATTAGCAGAGGACACATTCATACTATCATTCCTCTATTGATATTATTGTTTTTATTGATCGAGAAGAATGATGTGAAACACAGAGGGATCCGTATGGTGGCTAGACGTATCATTTGGAGGGTCTACCACATTATTTCTTTTCTTTATATAGGATGAATCTTTAGAGCTATGCACTGGCGAGGGGACTTCACACTTGCATCACTCTTTGGCATTTCTATGGCTCTTCCCTCTCCACCACCACCTACTATTGTTGTTTAGCGCACTCCATTGGTGGGATCATACAAGATCAACACCAATGGATGCGTCAATGATGGATTTATGAGTGGTGGAGGTATCATTAGGGATAACACTGGACGCTACATCAGGGCATTCTCAGCATCATACAACCCATGTTTGATTCTGGAGGTTGAGATCAGAGCTGTACTGGATTGGATTCTATTGGCCAGAGGATTTGAACTATCAGGCATTTGGATAGAGTTGGACTCTACTATGGCCATCCACTGCATCACTAGAGGCAGAGGACTATGGAAAATTCAGGGCATACTCAGAAAGATCACATGCATTATATCATTCGACAGAGAAACAGTTTTGTACATCTACAGAGAGGGGAACCAAGTTATAGATGCTCTTGCCACTGAGGGCTGGAATCATCAACTTTACCAGGTATATAAACCACTTAACCTACCTCGACATATTAAGACACTCGTATAGATTGATAGACATGGAATGCCTAGCATTAGAATTTAATCTTTTAATTTTGTACTCGTTAGTTACTTTAGTTCCTATTGCAAGGGAAGTAGTACTTCTTTATTTATTACTTCACATTTGTCCTTTATCATTTGGTTTCTGTGTAAGGGAAGTAGTACTTTTTCATTTTTTGCTTTTAGTTTTTCCTCATGTAACCACGGTATTTCTCCACCACAAGTGAGGGCATAATAAAACTAACGAAGGTACTGTCCTCCTTCCACTAAAAAAAACCCTAAAACCTAAACCCACAAATCTTCAATAACCTTGATCCCTCATCCAAAATCCCATCATTACTCGGTGGATTTCAACCCTTAACACTCTCAAAGAATCAAAATTATCAAGGTCAAACATCTTTGGAAGTGATTGAATTGGATTCAAATAAGATAAATGGTGGTACATTTTCCAATGCCATTGAAACTCCATCTTCTACAAGGAATCAAGGCCTAATAACTTACCAATGATTCTAGAAGGGCCAAAAACCCTAGGAATGGTAGAGATTTCGTCTGAATCAGCCGAAATTGACAGATCGAATCCTAAGGACCCAAAATCTGATTTTTCAATTAAATCCTCTACACAACTCTAATAGCTACACATGCCATATCATCAGATTGTCCATGAAAAGTAGAATCTTTTTTCTAAAAAATATCCCCTTCCGATGCTGGATGTGCCGAAACCAGCAATCGAAAGTTATGGCCAATCAATTAAAAAATCATAGATTTCGACCAATCCTGAACTCATTTCTAGAAATACACCATACCGTGATGATCGTCATGAAATTCTTCATCTACCTGTGAAAAATCAAAATTTTCTAATATCTTTTGAAAATCACCACTGGATTTCGGCCGCCTAATGGTCAGCTCATGGTGGTCACACGCTAGTGGTACTTCAACAGAATTTGGGAAATTTTGTTACAAACTTAGTTCCATCATCGAATGTGCTACAGGAGGTCCCTACAGTGACTAATAAAGCTAGAAAGTCGTATGCGACAGCACTTTTCGACAAATCAGTGGTCTCTCAAGCCGAGTGCAACCAACGAAATTCCTTTGCACACATTTTACAGGCTCCACAGGACTCCAATGACCATAGGTTCACCTCTAGGGAACCTTTTATGCATATGGAAGAGCCGACAGCTGCATTTACCAAGGAAGAGGAATATCTTCTTTCTGAACCAATCAAATTCACACTTGTTGGAAAATTTTCAAACCAAAAGCCTTCCATGATTAAGGTGCATGATAGCTTTCAAAAATTTGGTCTTTACGATGATTATATGATAGGGCTTATTGATGCTACTCATATTATAATACACTTGGCAACTAGGACGACTACTCATGCTTATTTCTTAAACCCTCTTAGTATATTGATGGTTGTCTCATGCAAGTTTTTAAGTGGACTCCTAGTTTTAATGATGTGATCCAAGATACAAGAGTTAGGAAGGCAAGTTCGAATCAAGACCTATTGATTACGAAGAAGGCTCGATGATGCAATTGAGAAGGAAACAAGTTAAAGAGGAGATGGCGATGCTCGTTAAAGCCACAATTGATGAAATTATGTTCGGGACACAAAATGGAGCAAGTTTCATGTTGGGGTCGAAGGCCAAAGAGCTTTGGATCAACGTGATAAAGGTGGACAATATGGACGATATGGAAAACGAGTAGTGTGGATTAAAATGGTTATAACTTTTAGCTCGAGTGTCAGATTTTTGCCCATGAGTACAATTCGAAATCGTCATGAAATTTTGCACAAGAAAAAAGAAGTTTTCAAAAATGAACTATGTGACAGCATAGCTTAAAAGCCATGCGACCGCATAGGCTGTTACCGAGTTAAAACTGAGGCTAACTATTTGTTCTATATGACTGCATTGATTTATACTATGCAACCATATAGTACAAATTTTTGGATGCATTTTCAATTTTTGGTAATTTATCTAGTTTCCATAAAATTTGATTCTAAATATTATTTTTCGATATTTGAAGCATAATTTCCATCCAATACAATATTTTTAGGATTGGTATAAATACTTTCTCATATTGATTGTAAGAACAACTTTTGACATTATTGCGAATTAATTTGAGAGGCAATTCTTACTTTCCAATCTTTGTTCTTTTAGAACGATTTTTAAACTTATCAAGGTGCTTCCTTGTGGCATTCAAATTCTGGGTGTGAGTCTTTGGTTGCTGGTCAAGAGGTCCTTCATATTACTATTATTGTGGGGTTTCTTGATTCGTCATCTTGGGATTCAAATCCATAAACCAGGGTTAATTCTTGGCTTTCCTGGGGTTCAACAATCTTTTGTGGGTTCGTTAGTGATCGTGCTAACCGGGTTCGCATTAGTTGGTATCAGAGCATAGACTCCAAATTAATCGAGGTTATACCTTTTATTATCTTTAAGTCTTTGAATATTGTTCTTTCTATTTTTCGTATTATTCTTTTGTGTCAAACATTATTGAGTCTCTAATTTCTTATCCTAGTTCAGTGTCTTGTTATTGTTGTTATTTGATTTCTAGATTTATGAGTCAATCATTAATTTGTCAAGACTTGCTTATTTGCTGGTAGTTAGTTAATCTTCTTGCACAAAACAAAACAAAAAAAATGTTGTGCTTTTATTGTTTAATTTAGTACCAGCAGGTTCATAATTTTCTTTGAGTCATATTTGTGACGATCCATAAATTTCATTCTTTAATTCGTGAATCTTGTTCTCATTTCCATTGTGTCAAATTCTTGTTATTATCATAACTCTTGAGTGCATCCGATTTAAAATCCACAAGGTTAAATCCTATTGAGTTCACTTTGTTCTTTGAGGCACTTAGACGAAAGCATTGAGTGGTAAAAAGCAGAGAGGTGAGATCAATTGAGGGTAAAAGCCTTATCATGTGATTCCGAGTGAAATATTAGTGAGGCGGGAAAAAATAAATAAATAATAAATTTAAAAAATTTAGATTTAGAATGTCTGATAGGGAAGGTTCCAATTCCAGCTGTAATGACAATCACATTAATGCACAAGATGATATGATGAGAAAATTTGAGAGGTTATTTATAGATATGGGGGATAGGTTAAATAGGCTTGATACATCGGTTACAAATCTTAGTAGGGGGCAACAGGCTGAAGTACCTTACACTAGGAGACCGGGTAGATGGGAGCCTAGGATGGAAAGGCGAGAGGCGTATGATTACGATAGTGAACTGGATGAAGATAAATACAATAAAGTTGAAATGGGACGGATGAGGAATAGAGGTTATAGGCTTGATCAACGGGGTAGAAATAATCCTGGTGATGCAGTAGATGGCAATTTAGGTAATATAAAAATGATGATTCCACAATTTAGGGGTAGAAGTGATCCCGAGGCATTACTGGAATGGGAGAAAAAGGTGGAGTTAATTTTTTTATTGCAATAACTACTTGGAGGATAAGAAGGTAAAGATTACGATGTTAGAATTCACTGATTATGCCATCACTTGGTGGGATGAAGTGGTTACTCCACGGCGTCGGAATTGGAAGAGTCCTATCAATACTTGGGACGAATTGAAAGCGGTGATGAGGAAGCGGTTTGCGCTTGGTCATTACTATCGGGAGTTCCATCAAAAATTTCAAAGTTTGTATCAGGGGTCGAAAAGCTTAGAAGATTATCATAAAGAAATGGAGATCTTGATGATTAGGGCAGATGTGGAGGAAGATCGGGAGGCTACCATGACTAGGTTCTTGAATTCGTTAAATAAGGAGATTGCTAATGTGGTGGAGTTGCAACATTATGTGGAGTTAGAAGATATGTTGCATGTAGCCATGAAGGTGGAAAAATAATTGAAGAGAAAGTGGAGGACGAGGTAGCCGGTGAATACTTTGTCTTCTAACCCAAATTGGAAGTTATAGAGGGATAACAATAAAGGACATAGAGCAAGTTTTAAGAATAGGATTTAATTACCAAAGGGAATGGGGGAGAGTGCTAGCAAAACCATACCCAAGACGGATTCACAACAATCAAGAAGTAGAGATATTAAGTGTTTTAAGTGCTTGGGGTCAGGACACATCGCTTCTCAGTGTCCGAACAAAAGAGTGATGGTGTTGACAGATAATGGAGAGGTGGTAAGTGAGAGTGAAAGTGAATATAATGACATGCGGAGTTAGAGGAAATTAATGATGGGGAGAAAGTGGAATATGTTGTAGGAGAGTTGTTGGTCATGAGACGAGCCCTTAACGCTCAAATCAAGGTGGGTTACTTAGAGCAATAGCAGGAGAATATATTCCACACTCAATGTCATGTTAATGATAAGGTGTATAGTTTGATCATTGATGGTAGGAGTTGTACAAATGTAAGGTTTTGATGAATTTCTCAATTGGGAGTTATCGTGATGAAGTGGTATGTGATGTGATACCTATACATGCGGGACATCTGTTGTTGGGGTGACAATGGCAATATGACAGAAAGGTTGTTCACGATGGGTACAAGAATCAATACAGCTTTGTCAAGGATGGGAGGTCCATTATCCTTGCGTCATTAGCATCGGCACAAGTGTATGAAGACCAAATTAAATTGAAAAATTAAGAAGCGATGAGAGTAGGAGAGCTAGAGAAAAAGAGAGAACAATGAGATAATGAGTAAGAGAGAAAATAGTGAGGAGGCGAGTCGAGAGAAAGGGAGAATGGAGCCCTAAGAACGAAAAGAAAAATAATCCTCTGAGAGGAGAGAATAGTCAAGAGCGAATTTCTTTGCAAAAGAGAGTGAGTTGAGGAAAGCGACGATCGAGAGGAGGGAAATGATTTTGTTGGTCTACAAAGAGTCACTCCTCAATTTTGAAGAATCGAACCCATCCCTCCACAATTTGGCTAAGACTTTATTACAAGAGTTCGAGTATATATTTCCCGAGGACGTGCCTAGTAGGTTACCACCCATTTGAGGCATTGAGCACCAAATCGACTTCATACCTAGAGCTGTCATTCCAAACCAACCAACTTATCGGAGCAATCCTCAGGAGACAAAGGAGCTTCAGAGGCAAATTGAGGAGTTGATGAGTAAGGGTTATGTCAGGGAGAGCATGAGTCAGTGTGTTGTACCAGTTCTATTAGTGCCAAGGAAAGATGGAACATGGAGGATGTGCGTGGACAGCAGGGCCATCAATAACATAACGATAAAGTATCGTCACCCTATTCCCAAGTTAGATGATATGCTTGATGAATTACATGGTGCATGCATATTTAGTAAAACTGATCTTAAGAGCAGTTACCACCAAATTCGAATGAGGGAAGGGGTGAGTGGAAAACTGCATTTAAGACTAAATACGGACTATATGAGTGGTTGGTAATGCCATTTGGACTCATCAATGCACCGAGCACTTTCATGCGTTGGATGAATCATGTTTTGCATGCTTTTATAGGAAAATTTGTCGCGGTGTATTTTGATGATATTCTAGTGTATAGCAAAAACCTAAATGAGCATGTAGAGCATTTAAGAAAAGTGCTTTTGGTATTAAAGAAAGAATAACTATATGCTAATTTTAATAAATGTATATTTTGCATGGAAAAGGTTGTCTTTCTAGGATTTGTGGTTAGTACCAATGGAGTAGAGGTTGATGAGGAAAACATAAAAACTATTAAGGAGTGGCCTAAACCTAAGAGTATAACCGAAGTAAGGAGTTTTCATAGGTTGGCTAGTTTCTATAGGCGATTTGTGAGAGATTTTGGCACAATCAACACACCACTCACTGAGGTAGTAAAGAAGAGCGTAGGTTTTCATTGGGGTAGTGAGTAGGAGCAGGCACTTAATACAATTAAAGATCAATTATTTAAAGCACCTGTTTTAGCGTTGCCTAATTTTGACAAAATGTTCGAGATTGAGTGTGATGCCTCAGGAATAGGGATTAGAGCAGTATTAATGCAAGAAAGGAGGCCAATAGCTTATTTCAGTGAGAAGCTAAATGGAATTCCTCTTAACTACCCTATGTATGACAAGGAGTTGTACTCGCCTGTTCAAGCTTTAGAGACTTGGCAACATTACTTGTGGCCTAAAGAGTTTGTAATACACATTGATCATGAGTCTCTCAAGCATTTTCGGGGTCAAGGAAAACTAAACAAGAGGCATGTAAGATGGATGGAATTTATAGAAACATTTCCCTACGTCATTCGCTATAAGCAAGGTAAAGATAATGTAGTGGTAGATGTTTTGTCTGTAGGTATGTGTTGCTAACTTCTCTTAGTTCTAAATTACTTGGTTTTGAGCACATTAAAAATATGTCTGTGAATGACTTGGATTTTTTCGATGTGTATAAATCATGTGATAAAGGGGCTATAGACAAGTTCTTTAGGCATGAGGGGTACCTATTTTGTAAAAATAAATTGTGTGTTTCTAAGTGTTCGATACGAGAATTGGTAGTAAAAGAGGCACATAGAGGTGGGTTGATGGGACACTTTGGGGTTAAGAAAACTTTAGAAATGTTAGGGGAGCACTTTTGATATGATCCAGGAGTCGAGTCTGACGAAGGCGAGTGCGAGACGAGATCCGTTGATAGTCAACGATGAATCAATGATGTGATCAAGGGAAAAGCAAGTGAAACAAGTGATGGGATTGCTCGTTCAAGAAACCATTGATGGAACCATGTCCGGGACTCAAAATGGAGCAACTTTCATGTTCGGGTCGAAGGCCGAATTAACTTGGATCAATTTGTTATCAAGTGACGAAAACGAAGGCTGAAAACAAGCATGTATGACTGCACAGTTAAAACACCATGCGACCGCATGGAGGCATACCAAGACTCAAGATGGATTTTTGGTTGAACCATGCGACCGCATGAAAATACACCATGCGGCCGCATAGGCCAATTTTTTTGGCGAATTTCCTATTTTTTGTATTTTTCCATATTTTGGGGATTATGATCGACTTTTGCGCGATTTTTACCTCATTTTTAGGTTTAGTATAAATAGGAGTTTCCATTCAATTGTTAAAAACTTTTGATATTATTGATATTGAATTAAAGTGAGGCGTATTGTCTTCTCTTCATTGTTCTTCATTGAACAATTTTGAACTTATCAAGTGTTAACTTGTGGCGTTCAAACAACTAGATTTAATTCTTGGATTGCGTGATCAAGGGGTCTTTCAAGCGTCGTTCTTGTTGGGTTTTTTGGTTCAACTTTCTTTTGGGTTAATCCTAAACTCTTGGATTAATTTGTCTTTCTTGGGTTAATCTCATTGTGGGTTTCGTAGTCAACGTTGCTACGGGGTTCGTATCAGTTGGTATCAGAGCTTTGGCTCCAAATTAATTGAAGGTTATATCTTTTCTTTATTTGTTTGAGTCGTTAATTGTTCTTTCTTATTTCTTCTTCATTTTTGTTTTCTTTTCGTTGTTTCGTCTTGTTGTTGGTAGATTACTCATCTTCTTTCATCAAGAAGTAGAAAAAAAAAGTACAAAAAAACAAAAAGAGAAAAAAAATTGATATTATTATTGTTTGATTTTGTTTTTCTACCAACAACAATTCCTACATTGTGTTTGATTTTGGGATATTCAATTGGGTTCAATTCTTTCAATCTTCTTTTGAGTCTATTCACATATTCGTGTCAAAACATTCATCTATTCCACTTATTCAAGTTCTTTGAGTCTCGTGGTCTTCGATTAATATTCGGTTTGTTTGAATTCCAGGTAAAACAATTGATTTAGTTCAATTGGTTCTTTGAAGTGCTTGGAGGGAGACTTTGAGTGGTAAAAGGCCGAGTGGTGAGTTTAATAGAGGGAAAAAGCCATAGTGAGTTTTTTTCGAATGAAATCTTTGTGAGGCATAAAAAAATTGTGTGATATGATGTCAAAAAGAGAAGGTTCTAATTCAAGCCGAAACGGTAATGACAACAATGCATCGGAGGACATGATAAGGAGGTTTGAAAGGGTACTTGGTGATGTTAGGGAGAAGGTGGATAGGCAAGGGGAATGGACGGTGCAAATAGGTACTACAATTGCTAATCTTAGCCGAGGACAAGCAAAGATGTCTAATGCTAGGGGGCCAGGTAGGCGTGAATCTAGGAGAGGAAGGCAAGATGAATATCGTAGTGATGAGGATGATTTTGAAGAAAATGACTTTGATATGGGTCGAGCGAGGCATAGGTACGATAGGATGGATAGACCGGGTAGAAATAACTTGGGAAATAAAGTAGATGGAAATTTGGGGAGTATTAAAATGACTATTCTGCAATTTAAGGGGAGAAGCGATCTGGAAGCATATTTAGAGTGGGAAATGAAGGTCGAGATGATTTTTGAGTGCTATAATTAGTCGGAGAAGAAAAAGGTAAAATTGGTCGTGCTTGAATTCGTGGATTATGCGATATTTTGGTGGGATCAAGTACTTACATCACGGCGTAGGGGTCGGGAAAGACCAATTAGCACTTGGGATGAATTGAAGGTGTTGATGAGGAGGAGGTTTGTTCCAAGTCACTATTATAGGGAAATCCATCAAAAATTGCAAGGTTTGTACCTAGGATCGAAAAGCGTAGAGGATTATCACAAGGAGATGGAAATTCTTATGATTCGGGCTAATGTGGAGGAAGATCGGGAAGCTACCATGGCACAGTTCTTGAATGGGTTAAATCGGGATATTGCAAACGTTGTAGAGTTGCAACACTACGTGGAAATCGAGGACATGTTACATGTGGCAATGAAGGTCAAGAGGCAATTGAAGAGGAAGGGGATGTCTAGGCAACCGTTAGGTACTTTGACTCCTAATCCAACATGGAAATCGAAGTGGGATGACAACAACAAAAACGGGGCTGCACCTAGAGGTAAAAATGATTAGCAAAAGGGCAAGGATGAAAATGTTAGCAAACATAAAAACTTGAGGCACAACCTTCGCGTAATTGGGACATCAAATGTTTTAGGTGTCTGGGAACGGGGCATGTTGCTTCTCAATGCCCAAACAAATGGGCGATGGTGTTGCCGGATAATGGGGAGATTGTGAGCAATAGTTATGGTGAGTTTGATGACATGCCGACATTGGAGAATGTTAGTGAAGAAGAAAAAGTTGAAAGGCCGGTTAGGGATCTACTAGTCACAAGGCGAGCTCTCACTACTCATGTCAAAGCGGATGACTTGGAGTTGCAACGGGAGAACATTTTCCACACTCGATGCCACGTCAACAATATGGAATGTAGTGTTATAATTGATGGTGGTAGTTGCACTGATGTAGCTAGCGTATCCCTTGTAGAAAAATTAGGTTTAGTATTGTTGAGACATCCGAGACCTTATAAATTGCAATGGTTGAATGAGAGTGGCGAGGTGAGGGTGAATCGAAGGGTGCTACTTAATTTGTCAATTGGGAGTTATAAGGACGAGTTTGTGTGTGATGTGGTGCTAATGCAAGTGGGACATATTTTATTGGGGCGACCATGGCAATACGATAGGAAGGCTATGTATGATGGGTACAAAAATCGATATAGTTTCATTAAGGATGGAAGGACCATTACTCTTGTGTCATTAACACCGGCGCAAGTCTATGAGGACCAATTAAAATTGAGAAGTGAGGAGAGCAAAAGAGTTAGAAAAAATGAGAACAAATAGTGAGTTGGAGAAAAAGAGAGAAAATGTTGAGATAGTCATTAGAGAGAAAAAGAGAGAGCAATCACAAGAGAGAAAAGAAAGAGAGTGCCCCGAGAGAAGAGAGAAAACACGAGCAAATTTCTTTGCAAAAGAGAGTAATTTGAGTAGGTCAGTAGTTGAGAGAAAAGAGATGATCTTGTTCGTTTATAAGGAATCACTCCTCAATTTTGAGGAAACTACCCCACCCCTCCCTAGTGTGGCTAAGTCTGCAGGAATTCGATGATGTATTTTCGGAGGATGCACCAAGTGGATTGCTGCCTATTCGAGGCATTGAACATCAAATTGACTTCATACCCGGAGCTGTCATTCCAAATCGACCGGCTTATCGAAGTAATCCCGAGGAGACTAAGGAGCTTCATCGACAAGTGGAGGAGTTAATGAGCAAAGGATACGTGAGGGAAAGCATGAGTCCTTGTGCAGTACCGATTTTGCTTGTGCCACAAAAGGATGGAACATGGCGAATGTAAGTGGATTGTAGGGCTATCAACAACATAACTTTATGCACTTGTTCGAGCTTTGGAGACTTGGCAACATTATCTATGGCTGAAGGAGTTCATAATACACACCGATCATGAGTCACTAAAGTACTTGCAGCGATCATGAGTCACTAACGTACTTGTAGGGACAAGGTAAATTGAACAAGAGGCATGCACAATGGATGGAATTCATTGAGACATTTCCATACGTCATTCGATATAAACAAGGTAAGGAAAATGTGGTGGCGGATGCATTGTCGAGAAGGTACGTATTGCTAACTACTCTTGATTCTAAACTACTTGGGTTTGAACATATTAAGGAATTGTATGAAAAAGATGTTGAATTTTTGGATAATTATTTGTCATGCGTAAAAGGGGTGGTTGATAGGTTCTTTAGGCATGAGGGGTATTTATTTCGGGAAAATAGGTCATGTGTTCCTAATTGTTCTATTCGGGAGTTGTTAGTAAGGGAGGCACATAGTGGTGGATTGATGGGAAACTTTGGGGTTCAAAAGACTTTAGATATATTGAAGGAGCATTTTTACTAGCCTAAGATGAAAAGTGATATTGAGCGAATTTGTAGTCGATGCATAGGTTGTAAAAAGGCTAAATCTAATGTTGACCTCAAGGTTTGTACACACTTTTACCTACACCTAGTGAGCCTTGGGTTAATATCTCGATGGACTTTATTTTGGGTTTACCTAAGACTAAGAGAGGTCGAGACTCTATTTTTGTGGTTATAGATAGGTTCAGCAAAATGGCACATTTTATACCATGTCACAAAATTGATGATGCCACGAACATTGCTAACTTATTCTTTAAAGAGATTGTGCATTTACATGGGGTTCCTAGAAGCATAGTGTCGGATCGGGATGTCAAATTTTTGAGTCACTTTTGGAGACTTTTGTGGGGTAAGTTAGGCACTGAGTTACTATTTTCCACAACTTGTCACCCACAAACAGATGGGCAAATCGAGGTAGTGAATAGGACTATGACACAATTGCTACGCACAGTAATCAATAAAAATTTGAAGAATTGGGAGGAGTGTCTACCATTTGTTGAGTTTGCATACCATCTAGATGTTCACTCTACTACGTCATATTCTCCATTTGAAATTGTATATGGTTTTAATCCGCTAACTCCTTTGGATTTAATTCCTTTACCTGTGAATGAACGTGGTAGTTTAGATGGCAAAAAGAAGGCAGAATTGGTTAAGTCACTCCATGAAAAGGTAAAAGCGCAAATTAAAAACAAAAGTAAGTTGGTTGCGTCGTAGGTAAATAAAGGTAGGAAGCGCGTGACATTCGAGTCAGGAGATTGGGTTTGGGTGCACCTTAGGAAGGAGCAATTTTCGGAGCAAAGGAAGTCCAAGTTACAACTGAGGGGCGATGGTCCATTTCAAGTGATTGAAAAGATAAACAACAATGCTTACAAGTTGGACCTTCTAGGTGAGTACAATGTTTCGACTACTTTTAATGTATCTGATCTCTCTCTATTTGATGCAGGTTCAGATTTGAGAACAAATCCTTTTGAAGAGGGAAGGGATGATATGATCCAGGAATCGAGTCTGACGAAGGCGAGTGCGAGACGAGACCCGTTGATAGTCGATGGCGAACCAATGATGCGATCAAGGGTAAAGTAAGTGAAACAAGTGATGGGATTGCTCATTCAAGAAACCATTGATGGAACCATGTTCGGGACTCAAAATGGAGCAACTTTCATGTTCGGGTCGAAGGCCGAATCAACTTGGATCAATTTGTTATCAAGCGATGATACCGAAAGCTGAAAACAAGTCTGTGCAACTACACAGTTAAAACACCATGCGACCACATGGAGGCATATTGAAACTCAAGATGGATTTTTGGTTGAACCATGCGGCCGCATAGGCCATTTTTTTGGCGAATTTCCTATTTTTGGTATTTTTCCATATTTTGTTAGATTTTGATCCTTTTCCATATTTTGGGGATTATGATCGATTTTTGCACGATTTTTACCTAGTTTTTAGGTTTAGTATAAATAGGAGTTTCAATTCAATTATTAAAAACTTTTGACATTATTGATATTGAATTAAAGTGAGACGTATTGTCTTCCCTTCACCGTTCTTCATTGAACAATTTCGAACTTATCAAGTGTTAACTTGTGGCGTTCAAACAACCGGATTTAATTCTTGGATTGTGTTATCAAGGGGTCTTTCAAGCGTCATTCTTGTTGGATATTTTGGTTCGACTTTCTTTTGGGTTAATCCTAAACTCTTGGATTAATTTGACTTTCTTGGGTTCGTCAATCTCGTTGTGGGTTTCGTAGTCAACGTTGCTACGGGGTTCGCATCAACTTTTATTCGCATAAGATGAAAAGTGACGTTAAATGGATATGTAGCCAATACATAACTATTAAGGGGGCTAAATCTAAGGTTTTAACTCAAAGGTTGTACACACCATCACCTACTCTGAGTGAACCTTGGGTTGATATTTCAATGGATTTTGTTTTGGATTTACCTAGGACTAAGAAAGGATGGGATTCTATTTTTGTAGTGGTAGATAGGTTTAGTAATATTGCACATTTCATATCGTGTCATAAAACTGATGACGCCACTCACATAGTAGATTTGTTCTTTAAAGAGATAGTGCGTTTGCATGGGGTCCCTAGGAGTATCGTGTCAGACAGGGATGTAAAATTTTTGAGTCATTTTTGACAAGTTTTGTGGTGGTAAGTTAGGGACGAAATTCTTATTTTCCAAAACATTCACCTACAAACTGATGGGCAAATTTAGATGGTCAATAGGACCATGATTCAATTATTACACACTGTGATAAATAAAAACTTGAAGAGTTGGGAGGAGTGTCTACCTTTTGTTGAATTTGCATATAATAAAGCTATACACTCTACTACTTCTTTTTTACCTTTTGAAATCGTTTACAGGTTTAAACCACTAACTCCCTTGAATTTGTTACCTTTACCTGTGAATGAAGGAGGTAGCTTGGATGGTAAGAAAAAAGCAGAGACGGTAAAGTCACTCCATAAGAAGGTCAAGATGCAAATTGAAGAAAGAAGTAAGCTTATTACATCAAATGTGAACAAAGGAAGAAAGCGTGTGACATTTGAACCAGGTGATTAGGCTTGGGTACATTTCAAAAAGCAGCATTTTCTAGAGTAGAGAAAGTCTAAGTTGCAGCCACAGAAAGATGTTCCATTTCAAGTTATCAAAAAGATCAAGGATAACGCATACAATGTGGATCTTCTAGGTGAGTATAATGTTTCAGCTACATTTAATGTGTCTAATCTCTCTCTTTTTTATGCATGTACAGATTCAAGGAAAAATCCTTTTGAAGAAAGAGGGGATGATATGATCAAAGATGCAGGAGTCACGAAGGCAAGTTCGATCAAAGCCACTATTGATGACACCATGTTCGGGACGTAAAATAGAGCAAGTTTCATGTTGGAGTCAAAGGCTAAAGAGCTTTGGATCAACGTTATAAAAGTGGACAATATGGAAAACGAACAGTGTGGATCAAAATGGGCATAACTTTTAGCTCGAGTGTCGGATTTTCGCCCATAAGTACAATTCGGAATTTTCACAAAATTTTGCACAAGAAGGAAGAGGTTTTCAAAAATTAACTATGTGACTGCATAGGCTGTTACCAAGGGAAAACTGAGGCTGACTATTTGTTCTATGCGACTGCATTGATTTATACTATGCGACTGCATAGTACAAATTTCTGGATGCATTTTCAATTTTTGGTAACTTATTAGTTTCCATAAAATCTGATTCTAACTAATATTTTTCGGTATTTGAAGCATAATTTCCATCTAAGATAATATTTTTAGGGTTGGTATGAATACTTTTCATATTGATTGTAAGAACAACTTTTGACATTATTGAGAATTAATTTGAGAGGCAATTCTTGCTTTCCAATCTTTGTTCTTCTTAGAGCAATTTTCAAACTTATCAAGGTGCTTTCTTGTGGTGTTCAAAATTCGGGTGTGAGTCTTTGGTTGCGTGATCAAGAGGTCCTCCATATTAATATTATTGTGGGATTTCTTGGTTCGTCATCTTGGGATTCAAATCCATAAATCAAGGTTAATTCTTAGCTTTCCTGGGGTTCAACAATCTTTTGTGGGTTCGTTAGTGATCGTGATAACCAAGTTCGCATCATATAACCCTAAGCATGAGACCCCTATTGTCCTTGTTTGGGTCTCATTTCTATTATTGCCCATTCTCTTTCAGGCAAAGAGTATTTTGTTTGCTTTAGCTAAGGCCATTAGAGTCCCAATATGTATTGATGAGGCGATTTCAGATTTACAAAGACCCAGTGAGGCATGGGTATGCATTGAGGTTAATTTGGAGTATAAGCTTCCAGTAGGATTTGTATTCAACGCGAAAAGTCCAGAAGATATTGGCAAACAGTTGTGTATGAGAAGAAGCCTAATTACTATTTTTGGTGCAGATATTTTGGTTATACTGAGGAGCATTACTGCCCTGCACCACCACCTGCTCTAGCTATTGACCCTACTACTAAGCCTACTATAGAGGTGGCCAAGAATAAAGGTAAAGGAAAGGATATAGTTATTAAGCCTCCTAAGAAATGAATTCCGGTTCAGAGAGGTCAGAGGAGAGAGCATGATGCTAGCACATTTGGAGTCCAGATTTTGCCTTCTGCGTCCACTGCCATCACATCAGTCTCATTACCTATTGGAACTAGCTCATATAGCCATACTCAGCCATCTACTCCTTCAGTGGCTCTTCTCGTTACTACAGCCTTGCCAATTATCAGTGCAACAGATCCCATTAAATCTACCTCTCCTTTAGCTCTTGTTTAGGTTATCAGTCCACTTATCACTCTGTTTTATGATCCTATGTTGGATGAGATCTTGAAGAGGCCACAGTACAGAACTCTTCGACGGACACAGTCAGCAAAGCTTCTTACATTCCTGGTCTGACACTCGGTAGGATTTAGGAACCTATTCCTACTTCTTCTCCTCCCATTTGTCACAAGAATGTGGAAGAATCTATTCCTTGTTTTCAGTCAGCTCATTCAGATACAGAGGGCTCATCTCAGATTGAGGTTCACTAGCAGGGACCCTTTCGAAGATCTTCTTCTGATGACTTGATTGGCTTGGGTGAATGGGCAGAGGACGATGGATTTGTCCCAATTGTTCGGAAGAGACATCCACGAACTACTGACACTCTGTTACTAGGTAGAAGGATCACTAGGAGTCAGTCACATGATACCTCCTCACATTTCCCATCCCTATGAGTGCCAACATTTGGAATGTGAGAGGTATAGCTAGTTAGCTACTCCCCGATGCCTAAAGAAACTTATCCAGCTGCATTAGGTTTATCTTCTAGTTATAATGGAGCTTTTGTTCTGTAGCATAGTTTTGCATATATTCAACGCTATCTATGCTTCGACATGGGAGGTCAGAATGAATCGAATTTGATTTTTCTGGAATTCGAAAGCTAATGTTACTGTTATTGTTGATCATCCCCAGCTTCTTCACGTTAGAGTTGAGGACCCCAGACTAGTACACCCACCTATTTGACTCCAATCCATGCATCATGCGATGCTGCTATCAGGAGGGATTTATGGGAGGGTCTTCACCATATCTCCTTCGATATGAACGATCCTTGGCTAGTTGGGGGAGACTTTAATGTTATTATACATGATTGAGAACTCACTGGTCATAATACTCGTGATCGAAGCACTACTACTTTTTCTGATATGTTGTTAGACTGTGGTTTAGAGGATTCGAATTTCCTCGAAAATAGATTTACTTGGACCAATGGCCAGATGAGAAAGCGACTAGATAGAGCACTTATTAATTCTACAGCTGTAGCTTTTTGTCGACAACTTACAGTGAGACACTTGAATCGGACTTCATTTGATCACTCTCCTTTACTGCTTTAGTGGGTTTTTGATGATGATTTAGGGCCAAGACCATTCAAATTCCTCAATGTTTGGACCAACCACCATGATTTTTTAGCCTTTGTCTCTTAGAAGTGGTCGTTCCCTACTCATCTCACAGGGATAACCGCTCTTTGGGAAAAGTTCTTCAGGCTGAAACAGGGACTGGGATGGTGGAACCGACATGTATTTGGAGATATTCTTCAGTGGATGTACGATGCTGAGGTCAGGGTGATGAAGCTGAGATACTATATGATAGAGAGCCCACACTAAAGCACCGCGACTTACTAAATCATGCCCAGGCAGTTTTGAACCAGACCTTGTCTATTGAGGAGGGTTTTTGGAAGCAAAATGCCGATTCACGTTGGGTATGTGAGGGTGACCACAATACTATATATTTCTATGCGATGGTTCAGGGTCGCAAGATCAAATCACATATCAGGTCTATCAAGACACAAGCGGGGGAAGTTTTAGATTCTCCAGCTGATGTTCAGACTTCAGCTATGGCATTCTACTAGAACCTTCTATCTGCTCCACCACAGTCTTTGGACCCCATTCATTTCGATATCATTCCCAGGCTTTTGACGGTGGATGATAATGTGGAACTAAATCTCCCCTCTTCAATTTATGAGGTATGGGAGACGATCTTTAGCATGGATGTTGACAGTATAGTGGACCCAGATGGCTTCTCAGCCCTACTCTTCCAGCATTGTTGGGACAATATTCAGGAGGATGTTTACAAGTAAGTATTGGATTTCTTTAATGGTGGTCATCTTCCTCGAGGTTTTTTCGCTACTACTATTGTCTTCCTTAGGGTTTTTTTAGTCATTTTGGTAGGAATCTATTAGCTAGAGGACTTGGCCTATCAGGCATTTGGATAGAGTCGAACTCTACTATAGCCATCCATTGTATCACCAGATGTAGAGGACCATAGGAAATTCAGGGCATACTCAGACAGATCATAGACATTATATCCTTCGACAGAGATAGAGATTCGCACATCTATAGAAAGGAGAACTAGGTTGCAAATGCTCTTGCTACTGAGGGCTGGAATCATCGACGTTACCAGGTATATGAACCACTTAACCTACCTCGACATATTAGGGCACTCGTACAGATTGACAAACATGGAATAGCCAACATTAGAATTTAATCTTTTACTTTTTTACCCTTTAGTTGCTTTAGTTTTTACTGTAAGGGAAATAGTACTTCCTTATTTATTAATTTACATTTCTCCTTTATCATTTGTTTTCTTTGTAAGGGAACTAATACTTCCTCATTTATTGCTTTTATTTTTTCCACATGTAACCACGGTATTCCTCCACCACAAGTGAGGGCATATTAATAAAACTAAACGAGGTACCACCTTCCTTCCACTTAAAAAAAAAACCCTAAACCCTAACTCCAAACCCCAAACCCTAAACTCCAAACCCCAAAATCCTAAACCCTAAAACTCTAAAACCCTAAACCCTAAAGTCAGTTGGCTTTCCGTTGTCGATGTTGTTCTGAGATTGAGACCATCGATCATATCTTCACCGGCAATAGCACCTCCATTCAGCTATGGTATTACTTTAGGGGCTTCTTTCAAATAGTTATGAAATCAGGAGAGGGGGTCAAATAGCAGTTCCAAAGATGGAGGTACTCTGGACCATACGTTAGCAGAGGACACATTCATACTATCATTCCTCTACTGATATTCTGGTTTTTATGGACCGAAATGAATGATGTGAAGAATAAGGAGATATGCATGGTAGCCAGACGTATCACTTGGAGGGTTTATTGCACCATTTCTTTTCTTCATATGAGAGGACATTTTAGAGTTGTGCACTGGCGAAGGGATCTGACCCTTACATCACTCTTCGACATTTCTATGACTCGTCCTTCCCCACCACCACCTATTATGGTTGTTTGGCACACTCCATTAGTGAGATCATACAAGATCAGGACCAATGGATGCATCAAGGATAGATTTGCTAGTAGTGGAGGCATCAATAGGGATTGAATCAGATTTTATCTAATCATTCTCCTTTACTACTTTAGTGGATATCTGATGAGAATTTAGGTCCTAGACCATTCAAGTTTCTCAAAGTTCAGACCAAGCATCGTGACTTTTTAACCTTTGTCTCCCAAAAGTGGTCATTTACTCATCTTATAGGGATGGCCGCTCTTTGGGAAAAGTTCTTCAGGCTAAAATAGGGACTGCATTGGTAAAATCGACATGTATTTGGAGATGCTTTCCAGGGAGCGTAGGATGCTGAGGATAGGGTTGATGAGGTTGAGATAGTATATGATAGGGATCCCACGTCGAAGCATCATGATTTACTACATCATGCTCAAGTAGTTTTGAACTGAACGTTATCTATTGAGGAAGGTTTTTGAAGCAAAAGTCTGGTTGATGTTAGGTTTGTGAGGGAGATAAAATACTCTATATTTCCGTGTGATGGTTTAAAGACGCCAGATCAAATCTCGTATTAGGTCCATTAGGACACAGGCTGGGAAAGTTTTAGCTACTTCTATTGATATTTAGTCTTTGGCCATTGCATTCTACCAAGACCTTCTATCTGCTCCTCTACAGGCTTTAGATCATATTCGTTCTGATATCATCCCTAGGCTTTTGACGGAGGATGATAATATGGCACTAAATCGTCCCCCTTTGATCCATAAGGTAGGGAAGGCGGTCTTGAGCATGGTTGCTAACAGTGTCGCGAGACCAGACAACTTCCCAGATCTGTTCTTTCAGCATTGCTAGGATATTATTCAGGAGGACGTTTACATGTCAGTACTGGACTTCTTAGATAGCAGTCATTTTCCTTAGGGTTTTGCTGCTACTGCTATTGTTCGGCTCTCTAAGAGAAATGGTGCTTGCAGATAGACTGATTTTAGACCCATCAATCTATGTACGGTGTTCAACAAACTCATTACTAAGCTTTTGAACACTCAACTGAGTACGCTTGTAATGCCCCGACCCCTAGTGGACCGGAACGCTACTTACTTTACTTAGCTTAACCGATGGTTTAGTAACAAGTGTATATATTTTAGCAGAAGCTTACGTCTTCGGATAATAATTTAAATAACAATACTTCAAATACTTTAAACAAAAACACTGAATCATTTTTCAAAACAACAAAATGTAATTTATTTGAAGAAAACATAACTTGTTCTCGCATTCTATGTTATTCAAAACTTTAAAGAAATAATATTGGAAAACATTTCATAAAAATAAATCCAAATCACTTATTCACCGGATTTCCATGGGCTCGTTGCATCACTCTCCATCTTCTCCTCCATCCATGCTCGAGGTAGAATTCCTTCAATCTTTAGAGATGGATTAAACCCGTGAGTTGAAAAAACTCAATAGGTGTCATAGGTGCATTCGTGATCAAGCTATACATTTCAAAATATTAACTTTATAACTTTTCATACATGCCGTACCCAGAGGCACCATTTGACATGAAGGGGTATGCCATACCGGAGTACCATTTGACATACAACCATTAACATAGAGGGATATGCCGTACCGGAGTACCATTTGACATACAAACATTAACATGAATCTAAACTTATAACTTAACACGATTAAACACATTGCTCCTCTACCTACCTTGATTGATGCTTTTGAAACTTTGAAAACTTGGATTGAAAACTTCGATGAAACTTGGACGTTGCAAGAAATGCACTCCTTGGATGTTTGAAAACCGTTGAGAATTGATACTTGAAAACACTTCTTAAACTTCTAGGAAAAATAGTTTTCCTCCCTCTCTTTTTCTCTCTTGGAAACTCTTTCTTTAGTATGTAAAAGCTCTTGCTTTTGGTGTGAGAAAAAATGAGTGAAATGAGATCTCTATTTATAGGTAAATATCCCATAACATAAAGCAAATGGAGGGTCAAATTTCATTAAAGAGAGAAAACATGGGTGCCATTTAAGTTTGAGGTTAAATGCTTCAATTTAGTGGGGTTTTTATTGCCAAAAACGTGGGTGGCCCTTTGAGAAAATAATTGATGAAAATAAATATTTAAATTCTAGAGAAAAACGAGAATTTTCATTTCAGGCAGCTTCGGTCGACCGGTTGTAGTCCGGTTGACACTGTACAACTTTTAGTCTTTCTATCATAACTTCTTTTCCCGATATCTGATTGAGATAATTCAAAGTGCGTTGGAAAGCTAACTCAAAGAGCTATAACTTTTATGTAGATATCATTTTTCAAATCGAATGTTTCCTATGTCTAAAATGGGTCTCAAACGAGACTAAAAATCTGAAATATACTTTAGTCATCTAATATTCATTTCTTAGTGCCACTAAGGTGTCTAGAATTATTTGGGATTCTACGTCCCCCACATCTTAATTAAAATTTCGTCCTCGAAATTTACCTTCTGATTGGGTGAATGGTGTTGGATACTTGTCTTCGGCTTCTTCTTCTTTTTCCCAAGTGGCTTCTTCTACGCCGTGATGATTCCACTGTATCTTAACCAGCTGAATCTCTTTATTCCTTAGTTTATGCACTTTTCGATCCAATATCTTGATCGGTAGTTCCTCGTACAACAAATCTTTCTGTACACCTTTCATCGGTGCTACTTTTAGAAACACTTTATCCCCAACTTGGAATTCTAAATCCTTCCTCCTTGTATCTACATAGCTCTTTTGTCAATCCTGTGCTGCCTTTATTTTTACACGGATCTTATCGATTACCTCGACCATCCTTTCAACTATTTCTGGTCCTAAAACTCTCTTCTCTCCAACTTTATCCCAATGAACAGGGGATCTACATCTTCTACCATAGAGAGCTTCGTATGGTATCATTCCAATAGTTACTTGGAAACTGTTATTATAAGCGAACTCTACTAGAGGTAAGTATGACTCCCAATTACCTCCTAGATCAAAAACACATGTTGTCAACATGTCCTCCAAAGTTTGGATGGTCCTTTCAGACTGACCATCGGACTGAGGGTGATATGCTGTACTAAAGTTTAGCTTCGTTCCCATAGCTCCTTGTAGACTTTTCCAAAATTTGGACGTGAACCTTGGGTCTCTGTCAGACACAATAGATACAGGTACACCGTGTAATCTCGCAACCTCTTTAATGTACAACTGTGCCAATTGGTCTAAACTGAATGTCATTTTCACTGGAAGAAAATGAGCTGACTTCGTTAGTCGATCCACTACTACCCATATAGCATTGTTTCCTCTTGCTGACTTCGGGAATCCAACCACAAAGTCCATCGTGATATTTTCCCATTTCCATTCAGGTATATCTAGTGGATTTAACAATCCAGCTGGTTTTCGATGTTCTGCCTTAACCTGTTGACATACCATGCACTTCTGCACGTACAGCCCTATACTTCTTTTCATATTTCTCCACCAAAATGTATCTCGAAGATCTCGATACATTTTTGTACCACCAGGATATGCAGTGTACGAGGTGGAATGAGCTTCTTTTAATATTTTGTTTCTCGAGGCTTCATCCTTAGGCACACAAATTCTTCCTCTAAATATCAGTGTCTGATCCTCAGCTACTCCAAAGTCCTTTTTCATATCGGTACCAACTTCATTCTTAATCTTCTGCAAAAATGAGTCTGTATTTTGTGCTTCTATAATTCGATCTCTAATAGTAGGTCAAATTATTAAAGCTGCTAGACGAGTAGTGACTTTGTCCTGGTGTGGTAACCACTTCGATCTGTAACTTTTTCAAGTCCTTAACTAACTCCACTTGAGAAGTGGGTAGTGACGTCAATTGTCCCATTGATTTTTTACTTAGAGCGTCGGCCACAACATTAGCCTTACCCGGATGGTAGTGAATAATGCAGTCGTAATCGTTCACCAATTCCAACCATCGACTTTGTCACATATTCAATTCCTTCTGTGTAAAGAAATACTTGAGACTTATGATCTGTGTAGATATCACACTTCCGTCCATACAAGTAGTGTCGCCATATCTTCAAAGCGTGTACTACCGCTGCAAGTTCTAAATCATGCGTCAGGTAGTTCTGATCATGTTTCTTCAATTGTCTTGAAGCATAGGCTATCACTTTTCCATTTTGCATTAGTACACATTCTAATCCTTGCTTGGATGCGTCGCTGTATATAACAAACCCTTCCGTACCTTCAGGTATTGTTAATACAGGTGCTGATATCAACTTCTGCTTAAGTTCTTGGAAACTTTGTTCGCATTTTTCCATCCATTGGAATTTTACTCCCTTCCTTGTAAGCTGCATCATTGGTCAAGCTATTTTGGAGAATCCTTCTATGAATCTCCTATAATATCCAGCCAATCCTAGAAAACTTCGTAATTCGCCAGCATTTGTTGGTGCTTTCCAGTTGGTTACTGCTTCTACTTTTGCTGGATCTACTTCAATCCCTTGGGCAGTAACTACATGTCTAAGAAATCCAACTCGTTCAAGTCAAAACTCGCACTTCTTGAATTTGGCATACAGCTTCTCCTTACGTAATACCTCTAAGGCTATTCTCAAGTGCTCTTCATGTTGCTCCTTACTCTTAGAATATTTCAGAATGTCATCGTTGAAGACTCTGACAAACTTATCCAAACATTGATGAAACACTCGATTCATCAGGTCCATGAACACTGCAGGTGCATTGGTTAGCCCAAAACAGTATCACTGTAAACTCGTAGTGTCCATATCGAGTTCTAAAAGCTGTCTTAGGTATATCCTTTGTCTCTACTTTTAGTTGATGGTATCCCGATCGTAAGTTGATCTTGGAAAATAACTTAGCTCCTTTCAGTTGATCTAATGGGTCCTCGATCCTCGGGAGTGGGTACTTATTCTTGATGGTTAATCGATTTATCTCCCTATAATCGATGCACGTCCTCATGCTTCCATCTTCCTTCTTTTCAAACAAAACCGGCGCACCCCATGGAGATACGCTTGGTCGTATGAAGCCCATATCTAGGAGTTCTTGCAACTGCTTCTTTAATTCTTGTAGTTCCTTTGGGGCCATTCGGTATGGGGCCTTAGATACTGGTGCCGCTCCGAGAATTAGGTCTATGGTGAATTCCACTATTCTATCGGGTGGAATACTAGATAGATCTTCTGGAAACACATCTACGAATTCCCGTACTACTGGTACATCTTCAACCCTTATCGTCTCTTGTTTTCCTCCTGAGATACTTACTAGATATCCTTGACATGTTTCTTTTCTCAACATCTTCTCAGCTTGTAAAGTCGATACTAGTCGAATAAGGGGTTTCATCTTCATTCCAAGGAACGAAAATGGTTCCTCTCCTGGTTTCTGAAATGATACTTCCATTTCCTTACATCGGATGGTGGCATAATTACAACCAAACCAATCCATGCCTAGTATTACATTAAAATCCCTCATTTCTATCATGTATAGGTTCACTTCCATTGGTTTTCCCTCAACTTCGATACTTACTGACTTGACTATTCTTTCAGTATTCAAAGGGTTGCCCGAAGGAACACTAACTTCTATTGTACCTTCCGACTTATCACAGGTAATACTAGATTTAGCTATAAAAGTTTTTGAAGCAAAGGAGTGTGTAGCTCATGAATCAAACAATACATAAGCAGGTGTATTGGCTATCAGCAGAGTACCTGCTATGACATTAGAGTTTTCCTCTGCATCCCGTTGAGTCAATCCAAAAACTCGTGCTTCCCCTTTCTGGTTCTGGTCGCTGTTATCATTCTTCTTCTGGATATGTGTGAGACAATCCCTAATGATATGTCCTGGCTTGCCACATCGAAAACAGACATTTTTCCCTTGTAAGCACTCGCCACAATGTGTCCTTCTACACTTAGAACAGGGCGCAATTAAATCTAATCCCTATAAGTTCTACGGATCTTCTTTGGTGGAGCTTCATCTTCGGAGGAGTCTTCCGCCTCAGGTCCGGACTCGATGTCCATCTCAACCTATGGCTCAGGCTCAGGCTCAGGATCATTCTCTAAATCATCCTCGGGTTCTTCTTCGGGATCTTCTTCCTCAGCCAAATGTTCAAGCTCCTCATGGATTACATCATCCCACAAATTAATCAGGGTATGGTAATACCTCTCAAACTCGAACAGGTTTGGGTTGCCTTCTAACATTTCATCTCTAACTGTGACTCCCATATCTCCCCATTGAGGTGGGAGGGAGTGTGTGAGGTTATTTATGGCCTCAATATACGTGATCTCATTCCAGCATTAACCGCCGTCATGCATCTCTCATAGATGTCATACACATGTTTGCTAAGCGGTCGGGTCGGATCAGTTACATAGTTTTCATAGGAATGGATAGCAATTCTACGGTTCAATGCTTCTCTATATGCCCTTGCCGTTCTACGAGCCATATCTGTTGCATTTTCACATACATCATACTTTTTCTTTGCTTAAAGAAAACATGCAAATATTTAAACTTTCATATCATGCAATTCCCTTTAAGCCCTTAGCTTTTGCCCAAGTCCATTACATATCTTTAAATAACACATCTCTAAATCATATCAAAGCATCATAAAATAAACATAATCATTAACTTTAAACATGAACATACCTGGGCCATAGGATGAGGTTGATGGATGGATGCACGATGCCATGGAATACCTTAAACTTTTCATTTTCCATTTGTTTTTTAAAAAAAAATACTTGGTCTACAGAACTGACTAAACCTTGCTCTGATACCACGCTGTAACGCCCCGACCCCTAGTGGAATGGAACGCTACTTACTTTACTTAGCTTAACCGGTAGTTTAGTAACAAGTGTATACGTTTTAGCGGAAGCTTACATCTTCGAATAATAATTTAAATAACAATACTTCAAATACTTTAAACAAAAATACTGAATCATTTTTCAAAACAACAAAATGTAATTTATTTGAAGAAAATATAATTTGTTCTCGCATTTTGCGTTATTCAAAATTTTAAAGAAATAACATTGGAAAGCATTTCATAAAAATAAATCCAAATCACTTATTCACCGGATTTCCATGGGCTCATTGCATCACTCTCCATCTTCTCCTCCATCCATGCCCGAGATAGAATTCCTTCAATCTGTAGAGATGGGATTAAACCCGTGAGTTGAAAAACTCAATAGGTGTCATAGGTGCATTCGTTATCAAGCTATACATTTCAAAACATTAACTTTATAACTTTTCATACATGCCATACCTGGAGGCACCATTTGACATGAAGGGGTATGCCATACCCGAGGGCAACATTTGACATACGAACATTTTTTCAACATAGAGGGGTATGCCGTACCGGAGTAACATTTGACGTACAACCATTAACATATAGGGATATGCCGTATTGGAGTACCATTTGGCATACAAACATTAACATGAATCGAAACTTATAACTTAACATGATTAAACACCTTGCACCTCTACCTACCTTGATTGATGTTTTTGAAACTTTGAAAACTTGGATTGAAAACTTCGATGAAACTTGGACGTTGAAAGAAATGCACTCCGTGGATGTTTGAAAACCGTTGAGAATTGATGCTTGGAAGCACTTCTTAAACTTCTAGGAAAAATAGTTTTCCTCCCTCTCTTTTTCTCTCTTGGAAACTCTTTCTTTAGTATGTAAAAGTTCTTGCTTTTGGTGTGACAAAAATGAGTGAAATGAGGTCTCTATTTATAGGTAAATATCCCATAACTTAAAGCAAATGAATGGTCAAATTTCATTTAACAGAGAAAACATGGGTGCCATTTAAGTTTGAGGTTAAATGCTTCAATTTAGTGGGGTTTTTATTGCCAAAAACGTGGGTGGCCCTTTGAGAAAATAATTGATGAAAATAAATATTTAAATTCTAGAGAAAAATGAGAATTTTCATTTCAGGCAGTTCTGATCGACCGGTTGTACTCCGGTTGACACTGCATAGCTTTCAGTATTTCTATCATAACTTCTTCTCCCGATATCCAATTGAGGTAATTCAAAATGCGTTGGAAAGCTAACTCAAAGAGCTACAACTTTTATTTAGCTATAATATTCCAAATAGAATGTTTCCTATGTAGAAAATGGGTCTCAAATGAGACCAAAAATTTAAAGTATACTTTAGTTATCCAATATTCATGTCTTAGTGCCACTAAGGTGTCTAGAATTATTTGGGGTTCTACAACGCTGCTCTCATGCATTATCTCTCTTCAATAGAGTGGTTTCATCCCTGATCGATTGATTGGAGATAATATCTTATTAGCTCAAGAACTCCTCCATACCTTTGATGATAGAGTACGAGGAGGTAACACTATGCTAAAGCTAGACATGGCTAAGGCATACGATTGCATGGATTGGGGCTTCATCTATTCTGTACTGGAGGCATTTGGATTTGATCATATTTGGATTGACAAGATCAAGTAGTGCATTTCTGAGTATCATTTCTCTTTACTCATAAATGATAGCCCATGTGGTTTCTTCCTCTCCTCAAGGGGGGCTCAAACAAGGTGATCCCATTTTGCCCATGTTCATTATTGTTGCAAACTACTTCTCATGCCTACTCACTCAGAAATTTTAGGAGTATTCCAGTATATGTTTTCAGCATGGAGGTAGCACTCTTGTCTATCATCTTTCATTTGTTGAGATATGATCATATTTGCCAATGGCCAGAAATAATCTATTAAGAGGGTCCTTGATTGTTTAGAGCATTATGAAGGAGTTTCTGGTTAGTTGGTGAATACGGACAAGAGCAGACTTATACTACCCAGACGTGTATCTACTAATCAAATTAGATTATTGGATTCGACTAGATTTCAACACTGGGGACAATATTTCACTTATCTGGGGGTACCCTTATTTAAGGAGACCAAGAAGAGTTTCATTTATGATGATCTTATTTAGAAGGTCAAGGACAGGATCTCAGGCTGGGCTTCACGTTTACTATTACCTGGGGGTCGCATTACCTTGATTGGATCAGAACTTTCTTCCATACCACTACATCTTCTCCAGATCATACAGCCTCCTAAGACTATCCTATAGAAACTTGAGAGCATCTTTGCGAAATTCTTGCAGGATTCTAAGGATCGAGAGCAACGTTTACATTGGAAGAGTTGGAAGGAGATTTTCCTTCCTACTGATGAGGGCGGTTTGGGCTTCAGAAGATTATAGGATATGGTGGATACCTTCTCCATGAAATACTTGCCCATATCGTCATTATTCATCATCAGATAACTAATATCCGTTGATCAAGCCCTAGATGATAATCTAATTTGCTAAAGTTATTGTTGCTAGCAACATATTTGTTATGCTATTGTTACTACATTTTCTGATGGTGCGTCTTGTTGGTGTTGTGTATGTTATCAACATGTCTTCAATTGACACAACTAAATAATATAATGACAAAGTTTTTTATTTTCTTCCACTATAGTCCTTTCACTAAATGCACTAAACTAATAATATACTTCACTAAAATACAAATTTAATATTAAATTACATAATATCACGTAGTGAGAAGTCAAAATGGAAGTGGACAATTTGAAGTCAGTCCCAGTTATTGCAGAGCTGGTTCCCATATTAAAAGTGAAATGTTTTGACACTATGATTACTATTATCTTTCAGAGTGTGGAGGAAAATATTCCCACATGATTTTTCAAGCATGTAGGCATTTTATTGGAGGCCACCATACATTGGTGTAGGTTGGGATAGGAAATTTTATGGGTTATAGGATAGGGGTCCAAGAGATTAAGATTTTCATACTTGGCATCTACCCTAATAATTGAAGCTCTATGGACCAATAAATCCCACAAGAAAAAAGGGGTGGACGAAAAAGAAAGTTTCGTCAATTAATAAATAGAGACAAATTATTGAGTATCCGTCTGAATGAAGATGAGTGTTCTGAGGTTATGATTCAACGCAATGTGTCAAAAAAAGAAGTGAACGATACTTCTTGATGTTGAAATCTGGTTATTTGATGTGCTAATATAGTCGGTTTTGAATTGAGAAGGACTAGCTTATTCATGTGAAAAGACATAGGATATTCTATCGTGGTAATATTGATACTTGAATCAATTGGAATTACAAGAATATTCATTAATTTTGTAGGAGTTATGCTAGGTATTTTGTTTCTCTAGCAACATTACAGGATATGGTGGATATCTTCTCTCAACCAGTTCTTACTCGGCAAGTATTATATGAGGATACACCCTTCACTTACAGCAGTTCTGTAGTCAACCTCTCCCACCTGGAAGAGGTTGAAATCAATAGGGCCACGGACAGAGCCACGCATTACTTGGCACCTTAGAGCATGTCAAATTATCTTTTGGTATGATTGTTGGATAGGTGAGACCACATTGGCACCCCTATTTCCACACAGGCAGCATACATCTGCAAGGGTGCAGGATTTTTTTGATGACACTGGATAGAATTTTGGATGATTATTATAGGGTCTTCTCCCTCACATGATGGAGTAGATAGGGGCGATCCCTTTATGTACAGATGCCGTAGTTCGCATTGTTTGGAGGACCACATCGGATGGTAGTTTTGCTACCAAATCAGCATGGCAGCTAGTTCGTTCAGCTTGCCAATCTCACAACTCATATCGATTACTGTGGAGCTCTATCTTACCTACCACTGTCTCATTCTTTTGCTGGAGACTATGGCAGGACCTCATTCCGGTAGATGTGATTATTCAGAGGTGGATTAAGCGTCAGTTGGCTTCTCGTTGTCAATGTTGCTCTAAGATTAAGACCATCAGTCATATCTTCACTGGCAGCAGCATCTCTGTGTAGGTATGGCAGCACTTTGGGGACTTTTTTCAGATACCTATGAGATCAAAAAAAGGGGTTAGATAGAGGTTCTAGAGATGGAGGTATTCTGGATAGTATGTTAGCAAAGGACACATTTGCACTATCAATTCTCTACTGATATCCTTTTTTTTTTTTTTTGGATCAAGAAGAATGATGCGAAATATAAGGGGATCCACATGGTGGCCAGACGTATCATTTGGAGGGTCTACCACATCATTTCTTTTCTTTTACGAGAGGACTTTTTGGAGCTGTACACTAGTGAGAGGACTTAACACTTGCATCACTCTTTGGCATTTCTATGACTTTCCCTTCCCCACCACCACCTACTATGGTTGATTGGCGCACTCCATCAGTGAGATCATATAAGATCAACATCGATGGATGCATCAAGGATGGATTTACGAGTGGTGGGGACATCATTAAGGATCACACCAGATACTACATCAGGGTATTCTCAACATTTTATGGCCCATATTTGATTTTGGAGGTCAAGATCAGAGTTGTACTAGATGGGATTCTATTGGTTAGGGAACTTGGACCCTTAGGCATTTGGATAGAGTCAAACTCTACTATGGCCATCTACTGTATAACTCAGTGTTCTACTAAGGCGCGCCTAGACGTAATTATGTGCGCATTGACGTGTATTATCATCCTTTTTTAATTTTTTTTTAAAATTTTGTGTTGTTAAAAAATTATTAATGGCTAATTTCTTCATTTTGCCCTAATTTAAAACAATCACTTGTATCGGAAGACATGGAGGATGAAATAGATGGGAAAAAGGATATTGAATTCGAGTTTGATTAAGAGTTAAAAAAGGTTTAAGTTCGTATACTATTTATTTTCTATTTTGTATTTAAATTTGAAACTTATCTTTTTGTTGGCAACTTTGAAAAAATGTGTAACGTTCCTATAAATATGTTTTAAATATTTAGTAAGTATTGTTTCTAATTATTAAATAATTTTTTGATTTATTAAAAATTAAATAATATTAAAATAAGAAAATGCCTTTTAGAACACTGGTATAACTAGAGATAGAAGACCATAAGCTATTCAGGGCATACTCAGATAGATCACAGATATCATATCCTTCGACAAATGCACAGTTTCACATATCTACAGAGAAGAAAACCAGGTTGTAGATGCACTTGCTGCAGAGGGCTGGGATGGTCGACGATATCAGCTTTTTGGACTAGTTGATCTGCCTTGACATATTAGGGCACTTGTACAAATTAACAGACATGGACGGCCCAACATTAGATTTTGATTTTTTATTATTTAGTTGTTTTATTGCTTACTATAATGAAAGTAGTAATTCCTTATTTATTTATCATTTTCTTTCTTAGTAAAGGAAGTAGTACATCCTCATTTATTGCTTTAATTTCCACATGTAACCACGGTTTTCCTCTGCTACAAGTGATGGCATATTAATAAAAGTAATGAAGGTATCGCCCTCCTTCAACTAAAAAAAACCCTAAACCCTAAACCATAATCCATTCCCCAAACGCTCTCACTCCTCTTTAGAATGGGAGGAAATCACCAAAACCCAATGCACTAGATCCACCACCTAAACGATCGAATTGCATCGCTCCTAGTGGTGAAAAATCATCACCAACAACCTTCCATACATCTCCTACAATTCCAACATCAGATTCATCCCCTAGCTCAACAGATCTTAGATTGAAAAATCATGGGATGAATCTCAATGCCATCAAAACACCTACTTAAGATCAGAATTTGGATAAGGGATCACCACCAATGAACTAAGAAGGCTCGAAACCCCCAGGCTAGTGTCCTTGACATCCAATTTTGTCGGAATTGCAACTTTTGAAAACGTGCAACTCGAAATTGATTGTGCAATTAATTCTCGTAAGAACCTCCAACAGCAATACACACCAAAGATTCAGAATTTCCATGAAACATCGAACCGTTTTTCAAAAAATATAAAAAATCGGAGGTCGGACGTGCCCGGTACAGCTCCAAATATAAACAGACAGTTTGTCGAAAAATTAAAAATTTCGACCTCTATAGTTCTCACCTTAGTAAATGCACCTGATCGAGTTGATCAGCATGAAATTTAGCACAAGACTGGTGAAAATAATAATTTTCTGCCTCCAGTTGATTCTGGCCAAAAAATGGAACCGTTAGTGGCCAGCCGATGGCGTTACGGTGGCCCTCCAACAACTTTTGGCCAGAATGTTCATCTAGTTAATCCAAATCCATTTTTGCCATTGATTTTCCCACATGAAGCCTAGACAGTTCTCAATCAGGCCGAAAGACCTATGCTACTTCAATTTCCGACCATCCATGCTTGTCTCAAATTAAGAAGAGTTCATGGATGTCTTTTGCATCGGTTATACAGGGTACAGATGACTCTTCCACTATTGGGTTCATTGCCAAAGAATCGTTATACATATGGGTGAGCTGGCAGTGGTTTTGATTGAGTCAGAGGAGGCTATACTTTCTAATCCTTACAAGTATACACTTGTAGGGAAATTTCAACATCATAAGCCCACCATGAGGAAGGTACATGAGATATTTTCTAAGTTTTTCGCGATTGCTTTAAGGTGGGATTGATTGACACAACACACACACTTATACACCTTACACATGAGGAGGATTAGAGCATACTTTTTCTTAAACCTTCATGGTGTATTGGGTATCCTTCCATCTGCTTCCAGTACATTTACATGCCAAGGGGTTCCTTTTTTGCTTTATCTAGGGCAATAGCAATACACTTGAGAATCATTGAGGCCACCTCTAACTTGAGACGACCTAGTGAGGTAATGGTGTGCATTGAGGTGAATTTGGGGCTTAAGTTGCCCAATAGGGTTTGGATTGAACATACTGGTAACCGTGGTGTTTACGAAATATTTTCTTTCAATTTAAATCATCACAAGTGTACGGTTCATTAAAAAGTAATAAATTAGATCAGTTGAGTTCGAATATCATCCTATGGAGATTGATTAGTTTAATCTTATCTATCTAGGCCTTAACCAAAACTAAATTTTGACAAGTGATTCTATATCCTAATTACTCCCTAACTTAAGCTAATTATGCAAGCAATGAACAAAATGCAAATTGATGTTTCGTTTAATTAACATGCTATTAAATGTTGAGAATGCAATTTAATGTATTCAGTAATTGTATGACGCATTGGGATCACAAATCCCCAAGCAATGCTCAATTAAACTATAGTTTTATAATTTGACAACACGTTGAAATTATGAAGAATCAATGCTCTTAAATCTATCCAACTGTCTCTTTCAAGCAAAGTTGAACCTACTCTTATATACCACTAGCCTATATCTCTATGACGGGTGCAAATATACAAGAATGCATATAGTTTTGTGAGCACTTAAAGATTCGCGCAGAACATAACGGTATATCTCTATCCCCAATCGGACCCTACGATGATTTATATCATGTTGAACCTATTTTCCTTCTCTCGAATGCAAGAAACAAGTCACCCAAACTCACACAATTACGGGCCCTTAATTGTGAAAGAAATTAAATGCATATAAACCATTCAAAATATTCAATATGTGTTTTAATGTCAAAAATTTAGAAAAATGAATAAAATATCACATTACAAGGTTCATCGATCTCCTAGTACATAAAAATCTAGCCTAGCATGATGGGAAGAAGAAAACAAACTAAATCATATAGAAAAGACATCACTGCTTTAAAATCTTGAATTGAATCGTTGTGTCTTATGTCAATCTTAACATTCTTGCCTTGTTCTCCTCTCTAAAAACCCTTATCAATGTGCTATAATGCGTGGTGAATACCTCCAAAGATTTGTTTCCATAAGAATTTCATTTAAAATAGGAAACCATAAATTTTTTGCTACGATTGGCCTGGGCTATCGCTTAGGCAAAACCCCGCCAGTCGTCGAGGCCAACTTTTTCTTCTCGGTAATTAATTTTTAACATTGGGTAGTCGCCCACTCAAAATAACTGGGTTGTCACTCAATTATAAAATAAAAAAAACTCTCGAATGTTGCATTTTAGCCCCCCCCCCCCCCCCCCCCCCCCCCCGAAGG
>NC_036244.1:583460-630452 GCF_002742605.1 Olea europaea var. sylvestris | reverse complement strand
GAAGGCAATTCTTGCTTCTTTCAAGTCCTTTCTCTTGCAATTTCAACCCTTTGACTTTTAATTGCATCCAACTGAACATGCAACACCTTTAATCTTCATTTTATTGTCCGAATAAACTATTGAATTGTTGCAATTTAGTTCTCATTCTTTGGATTTCCTTCCTTTTTTATCCTTATTCGTTTCTTTTCTCTTGAATTCTGCCACATTCGTCAATATAGTCCTACAAAACATAAGTACATAGAATTAAGTCATAAGTCAAATGTTTTGATCAACAATTAGTCATGTTTTATGGCTAAATAAATGTATAAGTATGTTTTGTGGCCAAATAAGTGTATAAAAATGCACTTATCAAGTCCCCCAAACTGGAACTATTTTTGTCCTCAAACAAGATAATGACTTAACTCTACACAAAACATGGCTTGGCAACCTATCGTGTCTCAGGATTGGAATTCAGTAATCAATGTAAGAAACAGTTTCAACAGTGCAAAAATACAATCAACCTTCACTGGTAAATGTATAACTCGAAGTGTGTGTGTGAACTCATGCCAACATGTCAAGCTCATGATTGGTTTACTCCCTACCCATAGTGGTCAAGTATATCCTTACTTCGCTCAGGAGATACACACCCCCATACTTATTCTCTTCACTCAATTATCCCGAGGTGTGTTCTAAAGTTAGGAGTTTAGGTAACTGTAGTTCTTACCCTCTCTTAGTTTAGATAGATCTCATTACTACAGTTTCACATGTCAACAAGTAAAGGCTCTCCTAGTTTTGATTGCTTCGACCCTTAAGATTGGACTGAGTTACTAGAATCGCATTAAAGATGTAGTTTCATCAACCAAATATTCAAGGGCTTTCTTCATGTTATTGTGTTTTGTTTTGTTTTTTTCTTTTTTTTTTTATATGCCATCTTCTCATTTGCTTTCTATATAACCCCTGCAACGAGCTTTAGGCCGATGACTCTCAAACCAGATGGCTTTAGGGCACCAGATTTAAACCCTTGCAGGCTTATTCAATCGAGTTATAAAGGCTCGATCAAATGATTTTTTATTAACTTTTCCCCTTCTTGCTTTCTATATGACCCCTGTAATAAGTTTTAGGCAGAGGACTCCCAAACCATTTGGCATATATATATATATATATATATATATATATATACATTTTTTTTTTGCCCCTCTTTATTTCTCTAGATATTTAGCTTCTAAAACCATCCTCAACTTAAGGCTTTCTCCTAATTATCATCTAACTAGTTTAGGCAATCCACACAATAAAAATTCGTGCACTGAGCCCCCACTCATCTCAAAGTTCCCCTATAATTGGTCAACCATCTCCAAATTATTTTTAAAATGGCTTATGGGTCAATATGATAGAAATTTTCTAGTTTCTTCTACTTTATTCAAAAATCCAATACTAACCTAACATGTAGGGCATGAGTAGCATGGGCAAAGAACTGTCAAGTATTACATCAAAAAATACATGTTAATTACCTTTTGCACCATATCCACAGTTTCTAATTATATTATTCCAATAAACATATCATAGCCAGTAAGGTTATCAAGCCCACACAAGCACATAAATTCAGAAAAGAGATAGACAAAACATGCCAATTTTCCACTTCTTTTCCATTTTTTCACTCGACAATCACACTGAAAGAAAAATAATTAAACACAGTTATTAATGAATATAAACAATGCGACAAAAAATGGAAACCAAAATTATGCCACCCCCAAACTTATTCATAACATTTCCCTCGGTGTGGAAATGAAATAAAATTTTAAAGGACAATAATAAACTAAAACCACAAGATGGGATACGAGTACTTTCCTGATCTATATGGAGGTGATGAATGAAACCAAGGACCCTGTAGCAACCCAAAAAAAAAATTTATAGATAAAATTTTATTTATTTTGTATATTATATAAATTCCTATTTTATCTGGGTTAAATAAATTAGATTCTGACAGAGAATTGATAAGTATATCAATATTATACTCATTGGGTAGCTCGTAATTAATCATGTATTTTAGGCCGGAGAAAAAGTTATTTCGGATAAATTAGGCCCAAGATACTTAAGTTCGAATATATTATCTTTATTTGACAAATAATTGGAGTTTGTCTATGATTTTAGCTTTACAACCATGATTTCACGTGTAGATAACCTTTGGATTTTGATTGAGATGAAAGGATAATTGTCAACTCCTAGTTGCTGTTATCTACTTGAATTAAAATAGTAGAAAATCTCACAATTTATGCTGTAGAGTGTAGAGAGTTGGGATAGTACAATATAAATCATATCACTTCGCTTGATGATCACGGCAGTTCCAATTCTCTTTTTGCAAATGTAAAGATTTCCTTTGGCAAAAAATAACTTATTTAAATACAATTTAAACTCCATCATCCGTCACTTCCCCATATTCCCTATTCTATTTAGATTATTAGGATTTATCTAAATATAGTTATAATGTAATCATACTTAAAGATTTAGGTTTATCACATCATGATTTGTTTTATCAAAAATTTTGCTTTATCCAATTGGGTGGTACACATCTCTTTCATCCCAATTTCACCAAAACTCTATCATCTTTTCTACTATAAATACCATGTCAAAAGTCTCATCATTCACTACTAAAAAAAATAAACACAATTTAAAGCAGAAAGAGAGAAAAAAAAACGTGTGAGACTGAGAAGAGAGAGAGGAAGAGAGAGAGAGAGAGAGAGAGAGAGAAGGTAGCATTGAAAATAAAGTTTGCATACATTGAATATTTTAATCACGTATTTTTCAAAGCGGAGAAAAGATTTTGAACGTGCTTCAGATTTTTCTAACAAGGTAAGATACATGTGTAAGTTGTTTTCGTTTCTATATACTTTTTTATGCAATTAAAAAATGCATGGATTACCGTAAATATTTTTTTTTAAAAGAAATATGAAATCCTACGAGATTATAAGAGGACCTAAAATGGGTGTGTCGCTTGGTCACCGATAAACTCTATAAGATCAGATGGTATGAATTGTAATTTTTATTGTTATTTATATGTATATGGAAATTGCATGTATCTTATTGGGTGTTTTCGAATACTCACTCTTACAAATTTTTACAGGTGAGTTCGTGTCAATTGGAATTGTAGAAGGACGGTGATGCGAGCTGCCAACTGGATCAAATGAAAAGAAAAATAAATGAGTTTGTCGTCTTTAAATTTACCAATTAGTTTAATTTTATTCCAAACGTATTATTTGAATTATTTAAGAGTTTATTTTATGTTTAAATAAAATTTTCATATTTTAAATTTAGATTTATAAATGTTGCAGTTATTTGTTTAATAAAGAATTTTATTTTTATAGTTCTGCACATAAAATAAAGAAAAATAAGTTTTTCGTAACGTTCCAGAGTTTATAGAAAATTGGGGTGTTACAGCTTCGTATCAGAGCACGGTTTGACCTTTCTGTAGACTTCTTTTGGAAAAAAAAATATATTTTGAACAGTTCACGTGAACTATACTGTTCACGTGAACAATAAAAAAAATTTTAAAAAAAGTTTTGAAACGATGTTACTGTTCATGTAACAGTAAGGACCCCCAAAAAAATTATTTTACATGACATAGCAAAGAATTCTAGGATTTTAATTATGACGTGACATACTTTGAATATTGCAAATTTTTTATAGATTTTGTCGCATTTTTTAGTAGTTTGGATTACCATTCACATCAATACCCATTTATTTTTATGCATTTGTCTCTTTATTTTGAAGAATAAATTATTGTTTAAATTGATTCTGAGTAGTAGCAGTTTAGAATTTAAATTGTTATAGTTTCATGCCTATGATTTAAATCTTACATATGATAAATTTCTATGTGTTTTAACTTTAGCTTTTGGGGATGTTTTAAAAAAAAAAATGGACCTTTGAAAAAAATAATATTTTAAGAGATTCCACGTTCAATTTATTGTTTGAATTTTGTTCAATTGCATAATTGCAAAATTGAAAGGCTTTGTCAAAAGGACCTAAATTGTCTAAAAAAAAGCTTGAGATTTAAGCGGTCCCTCTGTGACCCCCCTCCTCATCTAGAAGTCTTTTAATTGTGCGTTATTCAAATCGACAAAATGAAAGATAATATTTTTGACAATTATAAATTTAAGAAAATTCAAAAATTTTGAAACTTCTATTTTGAGAAAACTTTATTAAAAGATGTATACATGTACTTATAATAATAATAATAATAATAATAATAATAATAATAATAATAATAATAATAATAATAATAAAGTGAGATTTTGTGAAAAAATTATGTAAAATGAGATTATATGCCTTAATTAATATGTAATTGTATACATACTTTGAAACCAAGCTTTCAAATGTTAGCCCACAATTACCTAAGTATATATTAATTTTTATAATATAAGTAAATTTCTTAAAATACTACGTGGTTGTTATCTAGCTCTATTAGTACTTACGTGTTATTACTATGATTTTATTTTCAAGAATGTATATGTATGTATTATATGTTTGTGTTTAAATAACCATTTATAACTTGATTTTAAATAATGATATCGTTGTTCTGAATTTTTACTTCTTGACATTTTCTATTCTAAGAAATTCATAAATAATTATAGTCAAATTATTATAAAAAATAAAAAAAGGAGAAAGGACAAGAAAATAGGGAGTTTAAAGGATAATGTAATTTTTTTTTTTAAAATAAATAATGTTATACAAACACTTGGCATGTGGCGCTCACCATTCGACTACTCTCCAATTGATCCCGGGTATGAAATGAATTCGTTTCATTCTTAATTTCTAGCATGGTTATGAGTCATATTTCTACATGTTATGAAATGTATAAACATGTTCACCTCGCATAATATATTTGTCATTTTTACATTTTACTAGAATATCGTGTATGCACTAAAAAATAAAAAAATACTGATAATGCAAAATTAAACATAATTGAAATTATAATTGTCACGTGATTAGGATGACTAGGAATTACCCAAACTACCTCCAGCATGCTGAAATGGCTATTGAGAACAACATAGATTATGAAGTAAGATGGGAGCGAACTTTTGTTGAACATGTTGAAGATTTCCTTTCTAAGTGGGAGCGGGCAAGATCATTCGGATATAATGAGGGGACAATCCTCTTGATATACCACCTTTTAAGCACTATGCGACCTCAATGGAGAGACGTGACTTACTTCGTGAGGGATATGGATTATGAGTTATATTTGGAAGAAGATTGGGACAATATTGATTTTAAAGGATACTGTGAGGATATCATAATTTCATGGAATCACAGACAACAAGTACCAGCACCCGAACCAGAGCCAGAGCCAGAGCCAAAGGAGGACCCGGAGGAGGAATCGGAAGAGGACCCAGAGGAAGATATTGAACCAGAGTTGGAAGACCCTAAGAAGGAAATGCAACCACAAAATTTCGTTGATTTGATTGCAGATTCCGAGTCAGAGTCATGCACTACTTCAGAGATGAGATGCCATAAAAGAAGATTTTTTTCAGGACACAGGGGGATTAGGATTAAGTGTTATTTATTTACTTAGGAAAAGTTTAATTGTTTAGTTGATTTTGAAGAGCACATTATTATATGTAAGGATTTGAAAATTTATATTTTTAAAATTCTTCGTTATTACAAAGATTATTAATAATATTATGTTGTTTTATTAAATATTTCTAAATTAAAATTTTATTTGTGTTAAGAAAATGTTGAGACAACAACAAAATCAAGCTACGATCATCAGGGATTTGCTAAGGGTAGTACAAGACTTGGATAGGCAACAAGCACAGGCTGGTCCCCATGGTGCATACGCTAACAACACCACCTTAATTGTGGAACAGTTTCGTCACTACAAACCCCCAACCTTCGATGGCAAGGCAAACCCACTAGTAGTCGAAGAATGGAAAAGAGGAATGGAGTGAATCTTCAAATATCTATCTTACATTGATGCTCAAAAGGTGTTATGCACAGAATTTATGTTGGTTGACGTTGCATGCCACTGGTGGGAGTTAGCATCTTGCACTAGAACAGAAGCACAACAATGTGCTCTGACGTGAACACAATTTAAAGATGAAGTGATGGCAAAATACTTTCACCAAACACTGAGAGATCAAAAGGAGACAAAATTCCTTCAAATTAAACAAGGAAAATGAAGCTTGAGGATTATGAGAGAAAATTCGAACAACTATCAAGGTATGTACCACACCTAGTGGACACTGAAGCAAAGAAAGCAAGGAGGTTCGAACAGGGATTGCATCCTGAGATTGGTGGAATACTAGCATCCCATCAATTCACCACCTATAGCCAAGTATTGCAGACTGCCCAAGCAATCTCAAATAGGTTGGAAATTGACCAAACTCCCCAGAAAGGGCCGAGTTTTCAGGAAAGAGGAAATGGAATGGGTCCAACGAAGAGAAAGGAGAAGGACCGAACAAGAAGGCTAACTTCGGACCAGGTTTTGGACAAGTCGTTCCACCTTGTCCAAAGTGTAAGAAAATACATAGGGGTGAATGTCTGTATAGGAAGCATGTGTGCTATAGATGCGGTAAAATCAGGCATATTTCCAAAAACTGCAAAGAGGACCTTTCGAAGAAGAATGACGAGCCAAAAAAGAAAGGAAATGCCAGAATTTTTACTTCAGCCCAAAGACAGGCCACGGAAGATCCTAACGCAGGTAAATTTCAAGGAGGAAATTCTCTTAAGGGTAGATTGTAGCAACCCAAAAAAAAAAATTATAGATAAAATTTTATTTATTTTGTTTATTATATAAATTTCTATTTTATCTGGGTCAAATAAATTAGATCTTTATAGAGTATCGATAAGTAAATTAATATTATACTCATTGGGTAGCTCGTAATTAATCATGTATTTTAGGCCGAAGAAAAAGTTATTTCAGATAAATTAGGCCCAAAATATTTAAGTTTGAAGATATTATCTTTATTTGACAAATAATTGGAGTTTGTCTATGATTTTAGCTTTACAACCATGATTTCACGTGTAGATAACCTTTGGATTTTAATTGAGATGAAAGGATAATTGTCAACTCCTAGTTGCTGTTATCTACTTGAATTAAAATAGTAGAAAATCTCACAATTTATGCTGTAGAGTGTAGGGAGTTGGGACAGTACAATATAAATCATATTACTTTGTTTGAGGAACACAGCAGTTACAATTCTCTTTCTGCAAATGTAGAGATTTCCTCTGGCAAAAAATAACTTATTTAAATACAATTTAAACTCCATCATCCGTCACTTTCCCCATGTTCCCTATTCTATTTAGATGATTAGGATTTATCTAAATATAGTTATAATGTAATCATACTTAAAGATTTAGGCTTATTACATTATGATTTGCTTTATCAAAAATTTTGCTTTATTTAATTGGGTGGTACACGTCTCTTTCATCCCAATTTCACCATAACTTTATCATCTTTTCTACTATATATATCATGTCAAAAGTCTCATCATTCACTACTAAAAAAATAAACACAATTTAAAGCAGAAAGAAAAAAAAAACGTGTGAGACTGAGAAGAGAGAGAGAGAGGAAGAGAGAGAAGAAAGAAAGAGAGAGAGAGAGAGAGAAAGGAAGAGAGAGAGAAAGAAAAGGTAGCATTAGAAATAAAGTTTGCATACATTGAATATTTTAATCACATATTGTTCAAAGCGAAGAAAAGATTTTGAACGTGCTTCAAATTTTTCTAACAATATAAGATACATATGTGTAAGTTGTTTTCGTTTCTATATGCTTTTATATGCAATTAAAAAATGCTTGGATTGTCGGTACACTTTTTTTTTAAAGAGATATGAAATCCTACAGGATTATAAGAGGACCTAAGATGGGTGTGTCGCATAGTCACCGATATACTCCATAAGAACAGATGGTATGAATTGTAATTTTTATTATTATATATATGTATATGAAAACTGCACGTATCTTATTGGGTGTTTTCGAATATTCACTCTTACAAATTTTTACAGGTTAGTTCGTGTCGATTGAAATTGTGAAAGGATGGTGATGCGGGCTCCCAAGTGGATCAAATGAAAAGAAAAATAAATGAGTTTGTCGTCTTTAAATTTACCAATTAATTTAATTTTGTTCCAAACATATTATTTAAATTAGTTAAGAGTTTATGTTATGCTTAAATAAAAATTTTATATTTTAAATTTAGGTTTATAAATGTTGCAGTTATTTGTTTAATAAAGAATTTTATTTTTATAGTTCTGCACCTAGAATAAAGAAAAATGAGTTTTTCGTAACGTCCGGAGTTTATAGAAAATTGGGGTGTTACAGACCCGCAATACTTCTCCTCTCCATGTGACATTCTTTTTGGTAGCATCATATCCCCGAAACTTGCTTCAAGGTGCATGTGTACATAAATTATATCTCAATATAGAGTTTATATCAAAAAAATGTGAATCACTCTAACGAAACTTAGCTTTAGACATGCACTTTGTTCAATTTGACCCATGACTAACTAAAATAAAACTTCAACCTCATAGCTCGTGCTCAATGCATATGGATTCGTGTGGATTGTGCTTAAGCTATTTATTGACATGCATGGACAAAAGATGACATAAACTATAAACAATGCAAACACAAAATTGAAAGATTCCTAAACTAATGCAAAAAGCAAAATAACTTAAAAGGATACAGTGGGTTGCCTCCCACCCAAAGCTAGTTTATAGTCGATAGCTCAACTTTTGGTACAAATGTTTCATGGCACTTTATATATGGCTTGGGAGGTCCTACATAGTTTACTTAATATGGTCTTGTTTTGCATTATAGTTATCCTCCGAATTTCATCCCTATCCTTCTCCAAGTGGTGTGACTTTCTTTCCTTATTCGTATGAAATCCTACGTTGAATGCCTTAATCTCCTTCGAATCGATGAGAGTGGATGAAGAGCGTACTACACAAGCTTCTTCAACTCAAAATTATAGGGGATTCCTATGTCAACCACTTCAATCTGGAAACAGCGTTCAAGCTCGGTGGGGTATTTCATTACCTTGAAAACATTAAAAGAAACTTGCTCCTCTCCTGACCTCAAAGTTAATTGTCCTTGCTGCACATCTATAAGGGCTCTTGCAATAGCCAAAAATGGTCATCCTAATATGATAGGCACATCCTTGTCTTCTTCCATGACCAAAATCAAGAAGTCCATTGGGAATATGAGTTTACTTCGATAATCCCTCGTGGATGTGTAAGTGAATGATCAGTCAGCTATAAAGTTACTATAGTTGCCTTGGGTTCTCCCAATCCTAGTTTCCTGAATATAGATAGTGGCATTAAGTTAATACTTGCACCAAGATCACACAATGCTTTATTAAAATAAAAATCACCAATTGTGCAAGGAACAGTGAAACTTCCTGGATCCTATAGTGTTGGTGGGAGCTTTTTCTGGATCCTAGCGCAATACTCTTCAGTTAACATCACTATTTCATGTTCCTCTAGCTTACGTTTATTCGTTAAGATATTTTTCAGGAACTTGGCATAACCGGGCATTTGGAATAGTGCATCAACGAATGAAATGTTTATGTGGAGCTTTTTGAAGACTTCGAGGAATTTCTTATATTGCTGCTCGAGCTTATACTTCTTCAATCTCTGAGGGAATGGAATAGGAGGCTCATATGGGTTGACTGTAGCTGTGGCCTTATCCTGTGATTTCTTTAAACTTTCCTTTGGAGTTGATTCCTTTGGTTGTTCATCCTACTCCTTAGTTTCTTCCTCTGTAGGAGGTGCTGTCTCTCCATTCACACTCGGCCTCTTGACATGTATTTCAGGTAGCTATACCCCACTTCGAGTTGTAATGGCCTTAGCATGCTCCTTGGGGTTGATTTTTATGTGTTACTTAGCATATTACCCGGTTTTACCAGTCAATGCAATGGCTATCTGTCCCATCTGAGTTTCCAATTTTTTTATGGCAGCATTTTGGTTCTAAAGAGTGGCTTCGACCTTCTCCATGAATTTCCCTAACATCTCTTCCAATTGAGGCTTATTCTCGTGCCGCTGAAACTGTCTATGTGGCATATTCTGATTCTAGTTGCTCCAAGAGATGTTGGGATGCTTCTTCCAACTGGGATTGTATATTTTCCATACGAATTGTTCTGTTGGCATTGTCCCTATTGTACAAAGTATGCCTACTCAATTCCTCTTTTTTTTTTTAAATTGGGCACTCTGTTGTTTTATTCTCAGCTCCACACTCCTCACAACTGATCTTCTTAGCTTGTGTTGCTTGTGATATGCTTTCCATCTTATGAAATAGTGAGTCAATCTTTACAGATAAGGCTAAATATGCATCTATCTCATAGACACCTGAAGGCTTTTTCTGAATCACCCGCTCAGAGGACCACATGGTTGAAGTGGTAGCCATTCTCTCAAACAATTCCAGTGCTTCATCGATTGTTCGTATGGATATTGAGCCATTTGATGATGAGTCCACCATACTTTTGAAATACAGGAGTAACCCATGTTGAGGGCACTTCCGGAGCATGTTTTTGAATCTATTCTAAGCTTTGTCAAATGATTCAGATTTTCCTTGACTGAATATTGAAATCTCATGTCTCAGTTTCGCTATCTTGGCTGGTGAGAAGAAACTCGTGCAGAATTTATGAGCCAACTCGCTCTAAATAGTGATGCTTGCAATCGAAAGTGAATCCAACCATTCAAATGCCTTATCCCATAGTGTATGTGGAAACAACCTTGCTTAATAGCATCGTTCAAAATTCCCTGATACCTGAAGTGTTGACACATATCCAAGAATCAAGATATGTGTGTGTGTGGATTTTCTTCAACTCTGCCATAAGATTGGTGTCCATTTTGGAACAGTTGTATCACATTGGCCTTTATTTGAAAATTAGGCTACCGAAACGGTGGATACACTACACTGGACTAGCTTTGAATTACTTGAGGAGTCAAGAAATCTCCCAAAATATTGTTTCCTTTATCCACCGCTGCTCTTTCATTGGTTGGGATAATAGGGTTGTTCAATTCGTTACCCATTTGCAACTGTATTTCTCTATTTTCTCTTTGCAATCGATGAAAAGTGCTCTCAATTTCAGGATCAACTGGAATCAATTCTTCTCCAGTTGATCTTGGCATGCAACTCTGTGAGAAAACCAGTAGTAGCACTCAGATTCAAACAATTTGAATAACTATAATAAAAATAAAATAAAATAACCTAAGCGAAAAAAATAATAAAAATAAAAATTTGAAGTTCAAATTAGTGCCTAGAAAAATGAAATTAAACAAAATTCAATCACCGGCAACGACGCCAAAAACTTGTTCACGAAATATTTTCATTCAATTTAAATCACCACAAGTGGATCAATTGAGTCCGAATATCGTCCTACAAAGATTGATTAGTTTAATCTTATCTACCCAGGCCTTAACCGAAACTAAACTTTGACAAGTGATTCTATAACCTAATTACTCCCTAACCTAAGCGAACTGTGCAATTAATTGTGTAGGCAATGAATAAAATACAAATTGATATTTATATGAACTAAAATGCTATTAAATATTGAGAATGCAATTTAATGTATTCAGTAATTATATGACGCACTATGATCACAAATCCCCAAGCAATGCTCAATTCAACCATAGTTCTATAATTTGACATGTTAAAATTATGAAGAATCAATGCTCCTAAATCTATCCAACAGTCTCTCTTGATCAAAGTTAAACCTGCTCTCATTTACCACTAACCTATATCTCTATGACGGATACAAATATATAAGAATGTATGTAATTTTGTGAGTACTTAAAGATTTACGTAGAGCATAGTGGTATATCTTTATCCCCTATCGGACCCTATGATGATTTATACCGTGTCGAACTTAGTCCGAATTTATATGAAAAACTTGCATTGATTCACAAGATTTATCACATGATTGCACATGAATAGATATTATTCCAAATACCAATTGTCCATGTGTTGATTTTTGGCGTGCTGTCGCAGAAAAGCTACCTACTGCATTAACTTGTTTATCTTCTTGGAGAATTGGGCACATATTAGGCTATTCTGCCACTGAGAAAATTCCACATGCCTTCGCCGTTTGCATATTACCTAAAGTCATTTGACGAATAAGAGAAGTTAGACTCACAAGTTGTTGTTCAAGGGATGAAACATTTACCTCATTAACATTTCTAGAAGGAGAGTCGAGTCTAGTGCAAAATTGTTGAGAGTTGGCTGCCATGTTTGCAATCAAATTCCTCGAGCCCTCAGGAGTTTTATCCACCAGTGCTCCTCCACTTGCAGCATCAACCATACTTTGTTTCGTGGGTAGAAGGCCTTCATAGAAATATTGGATAAGAAACAAAAGTTGTTAGTGGGTGACAAAACAAAAGTTCCCACCAATGACAATGTAATTGGTTTGTTAAAAATACAAAAAAAAAAAAAAAAAAAAAAAAAAAGAAAAAAAAATATAGTAAATATTCAACAACCATAATATATGGTCGTTGATAGACTAAAACAACAACTAATTTTAACTCGGTGTTGAAACTAAAAAAAAAAAAATTGACATTCAAAGTAGTCGTTAATTGTGTTTTCAATTTCCACATCTTAAAATTTTGCTTCCCGCCTAAAAATTCACTTGGCTCTTGAAATTTCATTTCACAGTCAAATAATTTTCATTCACCCACGCTGGCATTTCATTTCATTCCAGAACCCTAACCTCAAATCCATAACTTCATCTCTTCTCATGGATTTGCACCGCCTCACTCTTCCTCTTCCTCACTATCTCTGACTCTTTCTCTTTGAGCATATAGAGAGAAAAGGGAACCTCAAATTTCAATATGTTTCGAATCAGAACAGAACAGAGTCCCACAGTAATTGAAATCCTAATTGTGCAGCCGATTAGAAATAGCAATTGAACAGAATCCCATTAGTCCCTTTGAGTCCCATTACACACAACAATTGAACGGAGACTTTCCATCCGCCATCCGCTTGTGCCGTTGTGCGGGAGATTCAATCGACACAAGAGACGGGAAAAATTTTGCGGTGCTGTTGCTATCGATTTAGCGATCCGCCTGCCGTCGTTGACAGTTGCCATGGTAGTCCATCGCCAATCGCCACAGTCGTTTGCTTCACAAGCCCGGGGTGACTACAGCCTTTAAATTATTTTGTGTTTTGATTTTTACTTACATCTACTTTGATTGATGATTTGTGAATGGGTAGCTCTATTTACATCCATTTAAGTATATCCACTTTTAAAAATAAAATTTTAGTCATATATAAATTTACTTAAATAGACATAAGTAGTAATGAAATCCACACCCATTTGTTGAATCAATTACTTCAATTCTACCCAAATCATCAAAATTATATTCTGCCGGACGAAAAATTATAATTGGCAGCCAGCTACTATTCAGTTTTGAGTTTTACCAACAAACCCCAGCAATTCTTTTGTTGTTCTTCTTCATTTTCTCATTCTTCTTTTCCATTTTTTTTCAAAATCAAATGATGGTTGTTGGCTAATGATTTTAGGTTGTGTTTGGACGTGGTTGTAGGGTGGTGGGTTTTGGTTTTTTGTGGGTGTGGGGTGGGTGTTCGAGGAGGAAGAACATGTCTTGGTTTTATCCAGTGACACAGTGGGCAACACCTTGTTGCCGGAGAAGAACGAAGGAGGGGGACCAGGTGGGGAGAACATTGGGATTTGGGAAATTGGAATTTGTCTTTTGACTTTTGTTTTTTGTTTTATGTTTTTCTTTTTATGTTTTAATATTATTCTAAGCTTACTCATATAGAACTTTGACATTCACTTACAGATGATCCAGCAAAGTTATCGTTTGTATGATTGCTTTAATGATAAAATTGCCTTCTTTGGGCAAAAAAAAACTAAGTAGTCTCGGATATAATGATGAGTTTGCCAATCATAAATGCCAGAAACGATTATTGTTTGTAATCCAATTATAATTATTTTATCTCATTTTAAATATCCCTTGTTTTGTTCTTATTTCATTCATTTGTTTTGAAAGAGTTTATGATTTTAGAAATTGTATGAATCTATAGTGTTAGGAATGTATTTAAAGTAGAATGAATATATAAAATTCACGTGGATATATAATATTTAAATGAATGGATTTAATAAGGGGAAAATTGGAAATGACGTGGATGTTAATAGTATTTTTTTAAAAATTTTAAAATTTTATTAGGGATTCACTTAGCGTGGGATGTACTTATAAAAAGCGTGGATGGAAATAGCAATACCCTTTGTGAATATCTGTGACTGTGAGTCTGTGAATTGGTTGAACTTACATATTCCGAATAACTCGTGATTAATTCATTCTATTTTCTTTGGGATGGATTTTGGGTAATTTTTTATTGATATTTTAACAAACTTTTCTATCACAATGATGGAAATAGAAAACTATTTTTAAGAAGCAAGAAATTTTGCAAACGAGGATGCAACGATCTTGCAATGATATTTTTTAGATCGTTGCATCACAATGGGCAGTAATTTTGCAAACGAGTACTTGGATCAGTTACAACAGGTAATGTCAAATAGTTTATTCACACACCTTCTATGAAGGGGAATAAGCAATTGAATCTTGATCATGATAATTGGCATGAAAAGCCTTCCCTTTCTTTGCTTCTTGACGTTTCTTTAAAGAAAATAAAAAAATAAAATTGTTCTTTCCACATCATTGTTTATATGAAGCAATTCTGAAAGGGGGCTATCTATTTTGCAGGAGTAGTAGTACATGTACTTTGTCAAACCATTTTTTTAATCAAAGTATATACTTTGATTAAATTTCTTGAATTAGTACATTGGGTTTATTATTTCTATAGTGATTAATATGATTCCCTTTTTACTCTTTCAGTTGTTTTGTTATTTTTCTTTCATAGGTTAAGAAATGTCAGTGGATAAGAGTTGGACATTGCATAATAGGATAAGAGTTGGACATTGCTGACTAATAGATAAGAGATGCATTATAGCAATGAATGCGGGTAGACAACTAAAGAAGCGGAGTCTCATTATGTGAGCAACTGATGCTTTTGAAAGAATCTGAAATATGTGAGCAAGTTTTGAGCAAGAGATTTAGCTATGTTGATCAATAGAAAAATTCAAAGGAGACAATGTTAAAAAATTGTGGTACTTGTTCAGAGAATGCTGCTTTACAGAATGAGGTTCAAGATCTTTGTTTTCAATTGGAATCTATGTAGACATTCTTAAATTGCATTATAGAAGAGTTTCTTCTTCGACCTAATATTATTATCAATTGGCTTTCCTCACTTTTTATAATTGTTTTTTATTGTGGAAAAATTTTGCTTGTAGTATGATGTCAACGTGTGACAATTATGAATTCATTAATATTATCGTCGATAATTATATTTCTCTTTATTTTAATATTTCGATTATTAATATGAACTTTTTGTAACCACTTATTTTGTTGTTAAAAATGGATGCCAACTAAATTTCGGTTGTTTCAATGATATTTTATCAAAAATAATTAATACAGCGACAAATCAAGTAGATGTTGAAATAAAATTGGTTGTTAATTTTAATTTTTTTACAACCATTTCTTCCATCATTGAAATGAAATACAACTAAAATTTGGTTGCTTTCATTGTATTTTAATGACAAAAATAGTTAATATAACAACCAAAAAAGTGGTTGTTGAAAAAAGAATTGGTTGTCAGTACAAACCTTTTATGACTAATTATTTAGTTGCTAAAAAAATACATTCAACAACCAAATATGCTTTTAGTTGTTAAATACATTCGCCAACACCCCTTTGCCAACCAAGGAACAACCAACTGATTTTGGTTGTTGAATATTATCAAAACCAAAAATGTATATCTACGATCATTTACATAGTCGTTGAAAGTGATATTTCCTGTAGTGAAAAATTGGGTTATATTAAACATAGGTTTAATATATTTTGGAAAAGAATATTGAATAAAAGTATATTATCGATTGTTTTGGATACATTAATTTGCTAAATTATAAATTAAGAGTTGAATTAAATGGCAATAGAGGGATTCACGATTCCAATACAAAATTTACATATTAAATAAATACTTTATTTGCATTATTAGTTTAAGATTAGTATAAAATACATATAAACCAACTCTTTTGATTTTATATTATTTCGAATTTAATAAAAGTTATTGAACTAGATATTAAATCTTATTTTTTGTGGGACGATAACTCTCTCATCACAATTATTACTTGTACAACGAACCCATATGCTTGCGGGGTTTCACCGAAAAAATTGACTAAGTATATCATGATTTAAAATCTTGATACGCTTGAATAAAAATTTATGAAGCATATAGGTACGGTATTAATACTAATATGGCAATGTTTGTGTGACAATTGACATTTAACAACTCTGAAGAAGAATATTTATGGAATCGCTATTTGTATCCTCAGTAATCACAACGGCGTCAAAAATATGCTTTTCCACGTAATCTCTGCGTTACAAGAAAATAATTCTTAATTATCTTAAAAGTTGTAGCCAAATGACTTGAATTTTGAAAATAATATACAACTAAAGATGTCCCTAAAAAGTAATTATTTTGATTATTTATTCAAATAATAACGCGCCCGATGTTTAACTATAACATTTGGTCAAGAGAAACATGTAAAAGAAAAACTCAAGCCTNGCATAGCACCTAGAAACCTCCAAAAGCATTCAACTGTGAGCACAGCCATGATGACGTTGGGTGACGCTGGCGCTTAGATCAACAGTGTGACTACAAATTCACGACGTCGTATGAGAAGGTGTGGCGGCGATTCATGAAAAAGAGGATAGAAAATTGACAGCTTCGCGCCTGTTGCAGTGAAACTCCGACCACGACTTCTTTTCTTCCGATGTATCTCTACTGTAGCGGCGTCGATCTTGCATCGGAACCAACAATGTCTCTGTCGACGTGAGAAGAGAGACAGGATTGAAAATTGAAAATTGAAAATGGGGGAAATGATTTAGGGTTCTTAATTGAATTGGGTGAATTATATATAATACCTAATTTTTGTACAAGTAAATATTACTCCTGAAGTTTGAGTTTGAAAGTTTAAATACCTAGATTTGTGTAATTTCCTCTTTTTTTTATCTTGCTTGGGGCCCATTCTTAAAGTAACATTCACACACCAAGCTTTCGAAGTGGCATGATTTAAAGTACCCTTGATTTGGTATATGGCCACTTATATGTACCATTGAGCTGATACATGTACCCTTGAGTTGATACATGGTCGTTTATAGGTGGTGTACCCTTAAGTCGCTACATGATAACTTTTACGTATTCAGTTGATAGGTATACAATTGGGTCAGTACATGATCATTTATACATGATGGACCCTTAAGTTGGTACATCGGCATGCAAATTTACTTAAGACACTTGGCCCCTTTTTTATTTGGATAAAAAAAAATACATTTTTATTAGATTTTCATAAAATTTAATGAAATATTTGGTTGAAAAAATTTATAAAAATTGTGAATTTTATAAAATGTATAGTAAAAAATGAGCTTTAAAAAATTATACGAAAATAAAAAAAACTTTAAAGAATGGGGCCAACACGAGCTTAATATGTTCACAATTATGCTTTGATCTTACTTGAGATAGCAATTTAGCACTGATAATCACATTCTTTTAAATGGACTTCACTTTGACAAGAATTCTCACATAGCATGAGGGTTACATGAACATGTTTTGTCTCTTATTTCGTCCTAGACATGAAGACATCTTATGGTAAGTTGATTAAACTTCTAAAACCTGTAAAATATTACTGATAAACATGTATCACATTGGGGAACAAGACATAGAGGCAAATACCACTAGAATCGTTAGGTGCATGTATGAAAAATAGACTTTAAATTTGTCACATTATATATTCAACGTGTCATCTACTTTATCATATGCATGAATATAGATCAAGCTCATGATGCATACAAAATCTTATAGCTTCGATTCAATCAAAATCACATTTAAAAAAATAATTAAAAAATAAAAAAACCCTTAACCATAAGTTAACAACTTAATTTACTCAAGGCTTAATCTTGACATATTATACGTAAGAGATCATAAATTACTCACCTAAGCAAGATCAAAAATTACTATAGCCATGACCTAGTCACTTTTTCAGGAGGTAATATATCCTTCGATGCACAGAATTTGGGAAATTAATCATTTTCATATGATTAATGTTATTTGCAGTCGCTCACATATATGTGGCGATTAATAATTTAATGTATAAAGCAATAAAAAATTACCACATTAATGCATCAAATCATTAACTGCACGTAGGGCGATTACGACAGTGAACAATAGCAAATGGCATTACTCTTTTCGTATTGACTCTTTCGATACGTATATTTAACATGCTACTACTCCACAATATTTGTGTAAGGGAGAAAATCTATCTTAAAAAATCTTCAAGAAGCTAGGAAATTCATATACATTATTCAAAATAGTGGAGATTAAAAACCACAAAAAGATGAGAATAATTAAAACATCAAAAACAAAATTATAATTTGAGAAGAAATAACTTTTTCTTAATAAATCTTATACGATCCATAAATGAGACATACTAGAGCCTATAATTTAATTATGGACTACTTTGAAAATGTACTAACATAAAAAAATACTGAGCCCCATTTGGATTCCATTAAAATTTTAATATATATTTTTTCTCTGCTTGTTTTAACCACATACTTTTCAATAAAATAATATTATACGTAAACTCAAAACTTTTTTTTTTTTTTTTTTTTTTTTGTAACCTCACATTCTTCAAAAATGGCTATTTCAGAATACATTTTTTTTTCCCACAGATACACTATAATGGAAGTAAAATAGGGGCTAACTATATACATAACTATCTAGAATCGAGAAACAACAATAAACATATTGAACTCGCTCTATCTGAGCAAAAGGAAACAATATAATTCAAAAGAGAACCACAAACTTAAGATAACCAAAATGGTATACCAAAACCCAAAATATGAATATATCAAATTCAACTGTCACACGTTATTAAAAAAAATTGATGATGATGATGATGATGATGATGATGATGATGATGATGATAATAATAATAATAATAATAATAATAATAATAAAATCACTTAAATTCGTAAACAATGCCAGAAAATAAATTTGGAGAATAATGAATTTTTAAAAAATGGAGATCAGACGGGGTTTTACTCTGATGCACTGCTCAAACAATGAATTAAAGCATAAACAGATGTAAAGGGCTTACATTGCGCACAACATTCAAAAAATTCACATTTGCCCCATTTTTCCTGGTAGATGATGCAGATGATGAATTGAATTAAATAACATAGGATCTAGGTTCGTTGAATCCACAAATTAGCATCATACACCCATCAAATTCAAACGTGTGGACTAGATATATTTATGTTTGAGGATTCCATTTACTACAGTACAAAGACAGTATCTCAGCCGAACTTTGAGACTCATATTGTTTACATTACTCAATTAATACACACACATGTTTGCATAGTTATTGCAATCGGAAATACGAGTGAAACAGTGACTCGTCTTTAGTAATGCCAAGCAGTTCTCCAAAGAAGCTCTTGATTGGCGATGGACACCTATAATATGAGGCGTCAGATATTATCTCCACTGATCCCTCGTTCTGGTTTTTCACAGTCCTGGCATGAGCTTTCTCATATAACCTTTTTGTGATGCATCATTCAAATAAGGAACAACATACTTCTTCATATCATCTTTGGAGATCCTAAGATGATTTCCTGCCACTTTTATGTACCTCACTCTTCCAGCATCATCCAAGGTTTTCAATCCAATCCAGTCCTCAGTATACAGCTTAGTCTGAGCACGAAAGACAGCTTAATAATCAGAATCCAATGAACTTAAAAGTGCAACAGAAACATCAATAATCAAAGGCATAACAAATATGGGGTTCCTCAGTAGAACAAAGAATGAGAGAGAGGCCCGCCTAGGTGAATCATGATAGGCCTTTCACCATGAGAAATTTAAGGAGATCTATAGTTACCAGATCTGCCAAATGGTATTTATTGCATTCAAATTACAACTAACTGTACATTAAATCTGGTACCTAGCAAGGTGCTCAGCCCAAGGTAATTTCGTATATGAAAGCTCGTTAAAGCGCAATATAAAGAAACTAGACCCAAAGAAAATATCAGATCATAGAACAATAAAATAAAACCTGAGACATGAAAATATAATACCATGCCAAAATGTTTTACCTAATCCTTTTCATGAGCAGTCAAATAAAGACTAAGAAGTTAGGTTACCCCAAAAAATTTGGGAAATCCAAAAATCCCTAGAAAATTAATATAAAATGTCCCACTATTGAGTGGTAATTTATCCCACTACTGTGTTTCTTTCAGGTTAGGAGTTTTAACATTCGTTTTTACTGTATAATATTGTTTCGGATTGTAAGCACAACGAGCTTCCAAGCTTCTATTTATGGTTGTAGACACAGTAAATAGCTAAATTATTCATTCTTGCAAAATCATATCCACACTTGTAGTTGTACATGGATTTCAATTATGACCATTTTACAAACACAAATTGCTCGTAATGAAAAATAAACAATATTAAAGGAGAAAGCACGAAGTTTAATATCTTAGGACTTAAGTGCGTTATTATTAAAGTCTAATGACTTATTGGTTATTGACCTAGTTAAATGACCTTATTAATTACTTGCCAATAGTTTGAGGACCTAAGTGAAGAGTTAATTTGGAAGTTAAATGAAATTATATGTAAATATGTCGATTAGCCATGATTAGAGATGATTTATTTGATCACATGCATTATTTACCATATTTTAAGTGAAGTAATTTCTTTGACTACATAAATAAAAGTAATTGATTTAACCACATGCATTATCCGCACCAAAATTCAAGTCAAGTCAATTGATTTGATCACATGATTAAAGGTACTGATTTGACAACTTTCAAAACAATGCACCAATTATGCTTTGACCATGCCTAACATCTAATCATTTCCTTTCAACTTTCTACACATGATCCAAGAACGTACACTATAAATAAGAGTTAAACTCAACATTGGTCTATCCCTCACCAATTATTTACACTCTTCCTCTTTATCTCTATCACTTTATCTCTCTACACATTTACTCTTTCTCTTGTGTCTTTCATATTAAATATAATCATACACTTACACAATCACACAACACGACACGCAGCTCAAGGATCTCCCTTCAACAATCACATCTTCTATCAATTTTGAATTGTCAAGTGAAAGGTAACTGTAGTAGTCCGAATTGTTCTTTCATTATTTATATTATGAATATGATGATACGGAAATCTAAGGTATGATTATGATAAGGGTCCTATATGTGTAAGTTCAAAGGACCGAAGTTTAGTAGCGCTACGCACGGGAATTACAGCCACGATGTTTAGATTTTAATTCTCGTGTCTCCATGTGTGTTCTGGTTTTCCATAATTAAATATGAGGTGTAAATCCATTATTGCTCATTTACTGATATTTATGTCTCACATGTGTATGTTAAATATTTTATAGGTAATTAAAAGAGGCGGGTTCAAAGCAATCGGAGGTGGATTGTGCTTGCGTGGTTGAAAATGAATAATGATTTAAGTAGTTAAAGATTTCAACGATGTTTATTGTATTTTCTTTAAAGTTTGTTTGTTCAGAAAATATTATGTTCTTTCTTTAGTTATGAAAGCATTATTTATTATTTTTCGGTACATGTATAATGATTTAAAAGGTAAAAAATTTGGGTCATTACACGAAAAATGGGATAATTCGAAAAAATTGGACCTCCCAATATTGGTAATTCGAGGAACTAATATTGCAAACAAGTTTGCAAAAATAATTTACTAACATTTTATTCATTTTTTGATTTGGTATAAATACAAGAAAATCATGTTTCCCCAATATTTAGGTATCCCCCACTAACTCCTAAACTAACTAGAATAAAATTACGACTGAATATATAACACCACAGTTTTTATTTCTTGTACCACATTTTAATAGCACTTTAAGATTTTTAATTATTACTTATTATAACACTTATACCCCTAATTGTTTTTCATTTCATTCTTATCCTCAAACTTTTCATTAACTGACCTATTTTGTATGACGTAAAATAATTTATTTTTCCATCGTTTTTTTAAAAATAAACAAATAAAAAGGGTGAAAAATATTTTTTCCTCATTTCAAAGCATGAAAACAAAATTTTTTGATATAAATCATCATCAAGGATGAGACATACTAATTAATAGAAGGTTAAAGATAAGAATTCGACAACAAAAAGTTAAGAAAATAATTGTTACAATAAGCAAAAACTAAGGAGCTTAACTACAATTAAAATGTAGTGCATGAAATTAAATTGTTGTGGTAATATAATCCCTTCATGGTTTCTCTCCGGAATTTTCTTTAAAATGGAGCAAAACAACTAATTTGCCTTATTGTATTTTTGTATAAGCAAAATAAATAATACCATAAAAATGTGATTAAACATTTGAACCTCTTTAAAGTACATTAACAATACTTTTGAACGAAAACAATGAATAAGGACAAGATTTTCTAATTAAACTAATAATCAAAATAAGAATGTGATGAATAAAAAAGTTAAGGATATAAGTGTTAAAATGAATATAAGTTAATGATCATTAATGTAATTAAAATATGGTGTATTTATGAAAACATGTGATGTGAAAATAACCACCCTAAAATTAAATATAACAACCACATTAGACTAATTCAAAGATAAATAATAATATAGCAGCTCCGTCCTTTCACTTTTTATTCGGTTTGAAGATATTCAATTTTCAATCTCGGCTTTTATATGTTCAGTTGAAGATAGCAATAGCCATATGTATTTTGTGTTATGTGATAAAGAGGGAGTAACTATGTGATGGCTGTTGACTGAGAAAACTAATTTGCATCCAAAACAAGCTTTGGCTGATGTTTCTGCCACAATCAAACTTAGATTTTCTGATATTATAATGCTGTCTAGCAACAATGGCGCTATAGAACCATCAGAACGAAATTTAACTGAGTATACCCATTTACTTCCAAGTTCCAACAGGTTTCACAGCCTGTGGACAAACCACAAGATCCCAAATTTGGTTAGCCTCAAGGGCCTCAAGTTCTGCATCCATCACCTGTTGCCAACATTCCTGTTCTATAGCCTGTCTATATAAGGAAGGAATGGAGATCAAGTTAAGAGTAGCTGATGTAGAGCTGGGAGAGGGAAAACCATACATATCGTGGTCGAGGAACGCGCCATGAATAGCCCAGCCAAAAAAATTTAGTGAATTCTGTCCAATCAGCTTAATGAGCATCCAAGCCCAACAATGCTAATAGCCCCACAAAATTAACAACGAAAGGAATTGACAGCCCAGCCTAACAATACAAAGTAAACCAAATGGCCCAATACAAGCAACCACCAATCAGCCCAACATAAACTAAAAAGGCCCACCACAGATTTAAACCTCAATCACCAAAAAAGGCAACCATGTTCACTATGAGCCCAAGAAGAAAACGCCAACAATGGGAACGAAGACATTGCTTTGACGGTTCGACCAAGACCAAAATCTAGATGAGCCAGAAAACTGAAGAACCCACCGACACTGGAGTAAACTATGAAGCCCAGACAACTTAACTCATGAACACCTGAGACTCGAGCTCTAACGGTCGATTACTATGAACAGAGAGGCAATTGCAGCCTGCCCGATTACCGCCTAAGATGCCGACCTCCAATTACTATAAACAAAGAGCCAACACGCAAATCACATGCACAAGCAAATTTCAGGGCTCTGATACCATGACAAGTTATTGCTCGATAATGTTCTGTGCGTATTGCCTTAATTTATAAGGTATTTCAAAGCTATACATAGAAAGTAATTCAATCCTAGATTCTATGCTATGTGATTAGTCTATACAAGTCATAAATTTAACTTGCTGAAAATAAGCATCTAATATTCACTACAATATTTTTCTTGTGGATCTATTGCCTGCCTCTTTCATGTGCCTAGAAAGCACGTCTAATTCAATGTTGAGGTAGTGTTGATAATCTGAGATAAGCCAAGAAGTTGAGCTCAAAATTTCAATGGCTTTCTTAGTTATGCCTGCATCATCTAATTAATTTTCTTCAAAATTCTACTTATGCAAAATTGATTCTTTAACGGCACCTTCAAAGTAACTACTTGATGAGGATCTTAACTTCGCATCTATTCATTGAGTTTGCAGCAAAGTTCTTTTTGACTATAAAATATAACTTCAATAATCAGCTCCAAACATTCCAATTGTTTCTTCAAATGTTACGAGCCCAAATTTTTTATAACGAAATATAAATAAATAAAAGGAGAAAAGACAAAGAAAGAGCTAATTCGAAGAAACCCAGACATTCCGGTATTGGTAATTCGAGGAACCAATAAGCCTCCCAATTACAAACAACAGGTTTGCAAAAATAATTTGTCAACATTTTTTTCATTCTTGATAAGGTATAATTACAAGAAAGTCAATATATTTTCATGGTATTTAGAAGCACTAATTACCTTTCTATCCCTCACTAATTCCTAAACTAACTAAAATAAAACTACCTACTAACAACAACTGATTTAGACTAAGAGATAAATACTAATAAGAAAACATAATATTCAATACAATGAATAGGTAAGTAACAAAGGTTTATATTGTCTATGTCCTCAATATTCAATTTCAAGCATGAACACAAATTATGGTGAGAGGGACACATCAAGAATTAGGTTGATGGCGATAGAAATTAAACAATTTCTACTGATTTTCCATGTTTAGTATAGTTGTAATAATGCCATATCCACTTCTACTTCTTCGTATCAATCATCTTGTTTTCATTACTTCTTATCAGTTCAAATAGGGATTGTATCATAATTGTGTTTTGCAATAGTTACACCCATACGATTAATTTATAATATCATCACCTACTAATTAACTATCAGTTTCTTCCATGCGACAGTGCTACTCCTATGAAACCGTTTACAGTGGCTTACATGCCTTTTCTGTTTCTTGCACCGTATTCGTGTTTGACTAAACGTACTCTTGTCTACATTTTGACTGAGGTCCACAGTTGCAGTAGACTAAGCAAACTAAAGGATGTTGGAATGACTATAATCTCGACCGGTTTCCTCGATTAAATCAACTCAATACATATACACAATCTACAAACTCACTCTTTTGCAAAATTAAAACTTTTGTTGATCCACTTATAGAACAAATTGGTTCAAAAAGTATGATCCTAGGCATACTCCTCCATATTATCATCTGTAGAAGCACATTTTCTATGTGATCCATTTTACTCTCGTTATCTACTATGCCTTGGGAAGTGTTGATTTTACTCAGAATTTTGTATTTCAAAAGCACCTCAGTCTGGTTTCATTAAGGCCCCGTTTGGTACACATTAATGTAAAAATGAGAATGAAAAATATAGTCGTTACGGACCTCACACAAGAAATAGAAAGTCAAATATGGTAGCTTGATGTGATGGATAACGGTCATATTTTTCATTTTAATCAGCAAATAATGGGAAACAAATGGGGGCTAAATTATTCCTTTACTAAATGTTGAATTTATTTTTGTTGACGAGAGAACACAATGGATTTGGGAAGTAAAAATTCTAATAATTCAGCAGTCATATTCATAAGAACCCAATCATTACATGTTTGTCTATATATTTCCAAAATGATGCTACAGAGAATTACAATCAAGCAATTCAAATGGAAAACAGAAATTTTTTAAACCTCGATAGAGATATTACCTGCTGCGGGGGCAACACTGGATTGAAGGCTCCATCTGGATAATATCCAAACCAGGCGGTTTCCTTTGGTATTAAAACAGTGTCATGTTCAAACTGTGATATATGAGAGAGAAAGATGAATAGATATACATAGGAACTATTGCAACATGTAAAGCATCACAGATATATGTAAACTGAAATAACATTGAGGGTAATGAGTAGGTGATTTTTTTCACATACCATAATAAGAACAAGGTTCTGCAAGCTACTGAACCGCTCCTTGTAAGTGTTGTTTCTCTCATCAGGGAGTTCATTATTAAGCTTTGGGAGAAACCTACACTTCTTCAGGTACCCGTCAATATTCTGGAAAAGATTATGACGATCAGAAGTAAATATTTTGCAAGTCAAAAAAAGCTATTCTTCAAGTTCGATGTCAATAAAATATATCTTACAAGTTTGATCATGATCATGATCATCATCATCATCATCATCAAAAATTGTAAAAAACGAATAAGCAATCTTGTATTTCATTTTCATGGATAGCAAGGGAAAGCAATCCACTGATCTATGTTACAAGTGAAAGGTTTCAGGCTAATTGAAATGACTACTCAACAGGTATACTAAATTACTTACATTTGGTAGCTTAAGATACCCACTGGGAGCCAAGTGAGCCTGTGATCAAGTTAAAGAAATCAGTTCAAAGAAACATCATAATCTCCAGAAATACTCAGCCAGAAATGAAGTAGAGATGCATACTTGAATGTAGTCCGAGTATATCTCTAATTTGATTAGATTGTCCGCTATAATGCAAAAGATACCAGACTGCAACACGAGGCAGTGTTAACAACAATGAAAAGAACATATGCAGGAAAAAAATAATAATAATAATAATAATGTAAAAGGGGGAAATTACCGAAGGATGTCTAGTTAAAAGTTTCTCAACTGGAAGTAACAAGTAAAACTGAATCATAGTAATATAACTAAAACAGTAATCTTGATCACATAGTCATATAATCAAAAAGGTCATCTTGATCACATTATATGCCACAATAGTACAAGATAAAACTCATCAAGCTTAATAAAAATGTTAAGCTTAGGATTAAATTAGTACATCAACATACTATAGGACTAACTCAGGCAACATCATTCTCACGGCAACCCTACTTCAATAACTTCATTAAAACCATGTTCCTCCAAGGACTAACTTGGACAACGTCATTCTCACGGTAACCAATGACCTTGAAGATTACAAACGACCTTTTTTTAAAGAAGCAGTGCAAAGGTCAACACAAACTAGATACGGAAGCTTGGATCAATTTTAATCTGTAGAATTCAATTCTTAGTGTATATGATAGTGGCACAAATTACATTCACGCGGGAAATCAACATATCACCTTTATGGAAGGTGTAACACAAATTGGTGCCTTGCCATCTTACAAAAAATTTCACATATTACCATATTCCCAAAAGTGGTAATTTGCGTCATACTATTAGTAAAACCCACAGAAAAAAAAAGGTACAGGGTATAGCGCATGTTCCATATAATTTCAGTGAACAACTAGTCGAATTAAACTTTTCTTCCAAGATGTTGCATGTCACAATTTTATACTTGGGTTTGTTTTATTTGTTATTCAGGCAAAGGTGGGCAGTTTCTCGGATGTTTCCTTGCACCTCATTTTTCAAGCCAGGAAGTCGTAACTTCATAAATCACCCCTTCTCAATTTTTCTTTCTGACATGTCCTATGTTTTTCCCGCTACGTAGGAAAAGATAGCATTCAGGGGGAAACAATTGACTAGCTAAATCTACTCTCAACTTTCCATGGACAGAGAAGAATAAAAATTTTCCAGCATATATGTACAATAAACTTTCATTATAATTTTTCAATTTTTAATAATGGAAAGTCGAGTTGAAAAATTAGAACATTTTTCAAGAATCAAGATACATTCTAAATTTACTCTTACCACTTCCATAATGCCACCGGAAAATTCTTTTTCAACATCTGAAATTATTCATATTGACCTGCTTTTGAGGCAGCAATCTTCGATTGGTCGTATTATGATTTCATAATTTGAGAATCATAAATAAATCATTTAATAATATTAACACGTTAAATAAAGTTGAGTTGCAACGAGTAAATTCAGATCCATTTTTTGAAGCAAACATGTTAAAGTTCAAAAATTGAAATTTAAGTTACATTCTTCATCTAGTTATTTGCAATCAATTCGTTGAAGTGGTTGAAAATTCATGCATTCAATTCCCAGAGTAGGGAAGAGAAGTGACTACTTATTTTGAAGAAAAGATTTTTTAAGTTATAAATAGAATTAGTAATAGGTTTGCTTAAAAATGGGAATTAAATGACAGATCATAATCGTAGTTGCCGACAAATATATGATATCAATTGCTACAAAGCAAAAAAGAACCTGCAGTACATAAAAGTGAGTTATAACAGCACTTACACCACATAAGGGAACTGAAGCAGTACCAGCATGAGGTCCGCCCAGTGAGATAAAATTCTTCACCTGTGATATAAACAAGAAAATTGTAAGTAAACCAAGTGATGCACAATCATTGGCGACAGTTCATCCAAAAGGTTGCCATTCTGCTTCATAAAAGACGTACACATCAGTTAATTAACTTGATGTTTACAAGAGATACTAGGCTTCTGTAGTAGGTCATTAATAGCATTCATCAAAAGTTTTTTGCAGGAACATTTATTACAAAATTTCAAAAATGTTTGACATGTATGCGTGTAATTTTCTAACAGAACACAACCCAAGTCATAACAATTACTATGCACTAAAAATCACACCTTAAAAAGTCTTTAAAAGATCTATAGAAAATAAACTTGCAAAATCAATTTAAGTTGGTCCCTACCGGTGGTCCTCCATCACAGAACTCCACAACACCTCTGCCGATTAAGTTACCCTGCATGTACAACCAAGAAACTGATTAAACATCAACAATGAATTCCTTTTAAATATGACAGACAATAATATTGAAAGAAATATTATTAGCAGTAGTAATATTATTCACAAGAAGCTTCATATTTTAAGCAGCAAGTGTATTCATCTGATTGCTTTACTTGTAAATGCAAAGATGTAGAAGTTAATCATAATTGACTACGTTATATGCCATACCGCGAAAGAGTTTGATGTGTTTTCAAAAGTACATAAATAAAGAGGAAGAAAAGATGAGCTAGAGAGTTGCATTTTTGGGTGAGCAGTGTGTTGGGGGGGGGGGGGGGGGGTTTTTTTTTTTAAAACCTGTTGGAGTTCTTCCATTTGCTTCACCTATAGTTTGTTTTGAACTTATTAGGGAGATAATAAACTGCAGGAACAAACCTCATCATTAAATGTAATGCACTTAAACAACTTTGCATCCTACCTTATTACAAGCGATTTCTGTCTGCAGAAAAGTGAAGAAGGCAAACATTAACTTACAATCATTAGAAGGAAATCGATGCATCCAAGATGAAAAATAAAAGATAACATTATTTTTCCCATACTTGTTCCTGTAGGTTCATAAACCAGGAATCCCATGCTCCATCGCCAATTTCTCTAGAGTGTTGAGGGAAAAAAAGGATAAACAGGCTAGAAAATAGTCCAGTACAAAATAACAGAGAAGTAAAAAAAGGATAAACAGGCTCCAAATGTATCCAAGTAAACTACTATATTCTCAAATCAAACTAAAATTTTGCTTTTAAATAGTCAAATGTTGTCTCAAACGAATAAGTACAAATTATGCTAGGCTTTTCTTTGTTTTTTGGTTGAACAAATCAATAGGATCTAATCTAATTAGTTCACTTTACTGAAACAAAACATGTCAAATTACCAGATAAAAAGACAATAAACCCTTGTTTGGAGTAGATTAAAATTAGATTTTTAATAGCTTAAAATCAGATTATACCAGAGGCTAAGAAATATATAGATGAATATTAGAGACAGCCGGATTTCGCCCATTTCAAATTATCTAAAGTCAATCCGTCTACTATGAATCTTTAATTAGTTTTCCAAATAACATCTTAACACTAGTTTATACAACAATTCAAATAAATACAAATAAAAAAGCTAAAAATAATGGGGATATCTGTGCAATTCATTAAGAATCGTACATGCAATATCCTTTAGACTTGGACCACTCGCTGAGCTCCTGGGTAAAATGTTTGACTCCTCTATTGGAGCACTGATCTCCGATTCCTGCCATACCAAAAAAAAAACCCATAACATTAACCATCTTTATATCACAATGAAATACAATATGAAAGAATAATATTATTGAAAGTAGCTGAAAAAAAAAATAAAAAATAAAAAAAATACCATGGAGTACAATAAAAGGTATGGAAGATGAGAGAGGCAAGGAAGAGAAGGCAATGATAGTGAAGATTATGGAAATAAACGGCCTAGGTGATGAAGGATCAAACATGGATATTGCACAAAACTGTTGATTTTTTTTATTTTATTTTTTTCCCCTATCTTTTGCCTTATCTTTTCCCAGGGACTTTTGCACCAAACCGGGGCAGAGGAGACTGATGGTACATAGTAAATAATCGAGTGAATTGTCCAAATGGTTACTGAACTTTGTAAAAAGTTTTCACAGGGTTATCGAGCTTTAAAAATCGCTTAATAATTACTGAACTTTACAAAAAATTTCTACAAGATCACTAAACTTTAAAAATCACCTAAATGGTCACTAAATTTCGCAAAAGATTTTCACGAGGTTACTAAACTTTACAAAAGGTTTCCACGAGATCACTGAATTCAGTGAAATTTTTTGTAAAATTCAATGACCATTTAGATAATTTTTAAAGTTTAGTGATCCCGTGAAAACCTTTTATAATGTTAAGTGACAATTTAGGTAATTTTTAAAGTTTAGTGATCCCTTAAAAACTTTTTGTAAAATTCAGTGATCATTTAGACAATTCACTCTAAATACTCGATAATCTCATGTCTCGCCAACGTTTGTATTCTTTCATGACTATGTAGAAAATTACAGTTAAAATCCTCCATCTATTGAAAACATATCAAGTAGATATTTAATCTATTTTTATTCCGGCCAGAGTCCTCACATTTCATTTTTTATGGGATTTGAGTCCCAGATGACGTTATTATCCCTATTCTTGTAGGATCTCAAGTTTTCATGTGCATCGGAGAAAAATTGGATTGACATTGCCAGCATCTGACAAGTAATGCAGACTTGAGGTGGGGAAGTTGATTGTAATAAGATGAAACTATTGGCAAACATCAAATTGTGTGAAGCTTTAAAGAAAGAGTTGAAGTACCAATTTTTATATTTGTAAAGGAGTCATTGAGAAATCTAAAGCACATGAGCACAATACAAAAATAGCTAAATGAAAGCTAGGAAGTGGGACCAGCCTTCCAAATCTAAGGAAGTTGATTCCTCTTAAAAGCTTGTGAAATCGCATGGTGGATGATTTCATGTGCAATGGGCCTCATCATGCTCATAGTAGTCCGACGAAGAAAGAGAATGCGATAATTTGTTAGAACGGTGATGAGTGCATTTTATACACTTATATGGACTATTAAATGAGGTTAATTGTTATTAATTTTGATTATTTATGATTTAATTATATGTATATTTTATTTGTTAGATAAAACTTGATGCAAATGAAGGAATTAGATAAAATGAGCGAAGACTGGATAAAAATGAAGTAAATCCAAAGTTTAGAGATCAAAGTGTAAATTTTTGATAGTTGATTCAAAGCTTAAAACGATTATTAAAGATTATATAGGATCAATTAAACACGATTTTGACATAATTTTTTATGCCTATAAATACAAGACTAGGGCTAAAATTGAGGAGAACTCTCTCTAACCTCTAATTACATATTCAAATCAAAACATGATTATGATAGATTTAATTTATTTCAAAAAAAGTTAAATATCTTAACTTTATCGATTGTTAAGAATACATAAACGAAACTAAATTACATAATTGAGAATTGAAATAGATGATAATAGGCAGACTCTAAATCCAATACAATCATTTATAATTTGATACGACAACACTTTTTCATTTTCCCTAGATTAAATTAAAATAAATCACAAATTCAAAATCTCTTTTATTTACATAATTTGAATTTAACAAAAAGCTAGTAAACTTAAATAGAAATTTACCTTTCTTGGGACGATAATCTTCTTGTAACGATCCAAATATTGGAATTTGAAATTGTTACAAAAACAACAAACTGTTCTTTTCCTTACAAAAATTTGGGTTAAATTAAAAAAAAAAAAAAATCTCTTTTTATTTTGTAGTTTACCCTTATGTTATATTACAAGTTCCAAAAATTATTAGAAACAAATGATTTAAGGTAGATAAATTTGATTTTTAAAATAACGGAACTAAAACAGAGGACTAAAATGGATGTTAGTGTACATAAACGGAGTTAAATTCAGCAACACGCTATCGAACAATCAAGGTTAGTTAGACCCTTTTTCGAATCCAGAATTCTATGAGATTTTTACAGTATTTTCTAAACCAATTCCACCACAACATAGTAAAATTTTGGAATTTTCTAACGTCATTTAGGCACTCAATTGCACACTCAAACATGTGAAAAAAAAATACTGTTCTCGGATACACTAAACATAGTACACAGAAAAATAACACAACTTATCCTATCGACCTTCAATTGACTTGATTCTAAAGCCAACAAACAAGACTCATAGGGCTTTCAAATGCCACTAGTGTTGTCCAAAAATTTAAAGAATTTTGTCCAAAATGACGCAATAAAGTTCAGACAGTAAGCCAAAAATTATTGTTTACAAGTCTAAAGTTTAATTTTAACTGCTTTAACAATTCTAATTATATGCACACTTAAGCCAATTAAAAATTTCAATGGTCACATCAAGAAAAAGAACTAGGAAGTCTTAGAGAAAGAGAAACTTACATCTTTTAAAAATTAAACATAAGTTGGATAATTAGTAAGAATTAGAAACTCTTCAAATGTGACTAATTACACAAGTGAAGCACCATTTTCCTTTCTATCCTTTGCAATCCATGTGAATTCCACTTCCTCAACCATCATTTAATTTGAAAAATTTGTCAATATAGAAGGTGTGAACTTTAAGCTCAGTAGAACTAATATCACTTGTCGCATCTTTTTCTTCATAAACATTTATACAAAGTGATAGGAAAGAATTTAACATTTCATGTAGATAATAACTTGCAAATTCATGATTCTGAAAAATTTGTCGGGATCATAGAAACCAATTATGGCCATACATAAACCTCTTTGTTCATAGCTTTAAACATTCTAATACACATCACAATTGATAAGTGTGTTTTTGCACACTTATTTACATCACAAACATGACTTAAATACAAGTAAAATGATTGAATTGTTACTTAACTTTGTCAAATTCATGCAATGTAGGTAATTCTATGGAAATAGTGGAATTCAGGAGAAAAGAGCCGAAAAAAGACCAAATTGGAGCAAAATGAAAATTCAGGGACCAAAGTGCAATTATCTGAAAGTTGACCCGATGAACACATCAAGCAATTGATCAAGCCAAGCACCAATTGGAAGTTATAATGGAACATTGGAGCAACTAGAAACAAGAGAGGAGGTCAAGAAGTGAAGGAATGAAACTTGAGGATCAAAATGACTCAAATCAGAAGTTTGCTATACTATGCGGTCGCATAGTATAAAACCTATGCGATCGCGAGTGACCCTCCAGGGATTAAAAATGCCAATTTTCATATACCTATGCGGTCGCATGGGTTATGCATATGCGGTCGCATAGGTATAACTTTTCCCCGATTTTTGCAGTTTTCTTATATGATTGCAACTCCTTTGGTAACCTAATTTCGACGGGTTTAAATAGCAAATAAACATTCAGAAGCCGCACGAACGAATTGGGAGGCAAAAATATTCATCTTGGAGAGGATTTGAAGGCAAGAACAAGAATTGATGCGAAGATTTACAAGATTTCTTTAAGTTTTGATAACCCGGTGATGTATTTTATTCAAAACTTGTTAGATTTCGTTATTTTTATCATGATAGGCTAGATTTCTGCAACTAGGTGATCGATGAACCATGTAATTATTATTAAACTTGTTATTTCATGATTTTGAATCATTAGTTCGATGGGATATTTGAATGGATTATATTGTTTTATTTATTTCCACAATTAATGTGCACTTAATTTGTGTGAACTTGGTGGTTTAATTCTGAATTTGAGAAAATTAGATTAAACTCGACATATATAATTCATCATAGGGTTCGATAGGTGATAGAAATATACCCCTATGCCCTATGCAAATCTTTAATTGCTCACAAAAAGATTACATGCGTTCTTGTATAATTGCATCCGTCATAGAGATATAGGCTGATGATTTATGAGAATAGGTTCAATACATCTCGAGAGAGAGTATTGAATAGATTTAGGAGCATTGATTTATCAAATTCTTATTGAATTATCAAAATTGTGAAATTAGGGTTTAATTAGTAATTATGTGGGGATTCGTGATCCTAGTGCATTTGTTTTACATAGATTTTCATAAATTGACAATACATTTCATTTCATTTATTTTCATAACATTTCGTAATTGAGTCATTCGTTAAGTAAATTTAAGTAATTAGGGTTTGATTTGAAATTAAGGTTTTTCAATTGGGGGATTTTCCCCCAAATTAGGGTTTGATTTGAAATTAGGGTTTTTCAATTTGGGGATTTCTCCCAAAATTAGGGCTTTTGATTCCAAAATTCATCTTAATTCAATTAGTTTCGGTTAAGGCTAAAATAAATAAAATTGAACTACTCTTTCTCTGTGGGACGATACTCGGACTTCTAAAGTCCACTTTATTACTTGTCACGACCCGTACACTTACGGTAATTTAAACCGAAAGAAATATTTCGCGAACAACAATCATACATATACACACATATAATGAACAAAAATAGTAAATACTTAGCACCACCTATCTTGATTTTCTTGAAATATTAAATGAACAAAAAGTGTAGAAACATTTTCCCTTTACAGCCTTACTATTCCTTTGAGCATAAATTACTAAAAATAGATTTTTGAGATAAAAATAAAAGCGAATTCATATTAGAGGAAAGGTGTGAAAAAAGTAACTACCCTCTTTTTGTAACCACCATTTTTAGTGAAAAATTAAATGGAAGAGTTATATCATTATTAACCTTGTTAAACTAAGTCTTTAAGTAGGAATTTAAAAAGTTATGAAAATATTTATAAAAACTTATATAAAAGATTTACATAATGAAAAATAAAGGAAAATGAATTATTCATATGATTTGTAGCATATCTTTATGAATGTCTACTAATAAAATAATTATTTCATCCAATTAACTTGAATTAATTGTCCTTAATGTGCAAAATAAGGAGTTTTTAATTCCAGAACGTCTTTATAAAATACTTTATAAAAAAATCTGTATGGTTCTTTATAAAATATCATGCAAATGACTATTGTGACAACCCAATTATTCATTAAAACCTTTTAATCAAATTTATTTGAACTTAGGCCATGTTTAATATGGAAGATTTTCCATGGAAAATGGAAAAAATTTTGCATTTTCCAACTTTTTGCTTGTTTGATGGCATAAATTTTTTATGGAATTCATTTTCTCCCTCTAAATTGGTGGAAAACAAATTCCTTTGGTTTTGGTGAGAAAATAGGTTTTCCACCCCTTTTTCTTTATTATTATTATTATTATTATTATTCTATCCACAATAGAATGGAAACAATTCTATCCACAATAGTAAAAAAAAAATATATCCATTTAATTAACAATTTTCATGAAAAACAAAGTCAAACGAACACCAAAAGATCCAAAATTTAAACATTTTTCAGGTGAAAAATTATATCAATCAAATATATTTAATTGACAATTTCTAGCAAAATAAGTTCTAAGCAATTCAATTCCCTGAAATATATTCTCTTTCTACTAAAATTTCATTCTTACAATCAAACAGATCCTTAGTATCTTAAATCTTTGGACTTTTAAATAACTTACGACTTGGACTTTCATTACCTTAAATGGACCAAGCCTCCATAACCCGTTTCTAAAGTTGGCTACCCCAACTAAAGAATATAAAATTCAAGACTTTGCACTTCTCATCACATTCATTACTTATCAATGATCCTTTGTGCTCGTTAGTTGGGAATTAGAAATTGACGTAGATGATAGAGGCAACGCAGACACTGTGAACAGCGTTTACTCCTTTTCCTTCGCTTCACTCTTGGAGCACTTGCCCTACCAAGTTGTGTGCACAATTTGCATAGATATGCGAGCAATGCACACATTTGACAAGGATGGAAGCCATGTAGTATGGAATTTCTTTGATGGTAGCATAGCAAGTGCGAAATTTCTCAACATTATCGTTGGATTACTGATAGGCATACAGGAATTCTCAGTAGCCTCGGCAGAATTTAGCCTAATAGCAGGGAGAAGGTGGTTGACATTGATTGTAGGCAGAACAATGGGCAACAATATGCTTGTTGCATTGTAGTCGGATTCAAGCAACACATGAATGGATTTCAGTTTGTTGCTTGGCTATCTTTAGCCAACATTCCTGATGTCAAAATTAGTCCACATTTTATGATCAAAATCAAGCACAAGGATGTCACGTTGTTTCGCGCGGGTTAGTCGCTAACAATTAAAAGGGATCAGATGATTGTGTAAGGGACAAACCTCTTGAGACAAAGTCCCAAAAAGGGGTGTTCTTTTATTGGCGATGACTTTACAATTGGAAATTAAAAATAAAATGCCTCCAAGGGGTACAAGCACACGAGTTACTGAAAAAAGTGTTTAACTCTAAGCTAAAGAAATTAAAATTACATATTCTCTGTTCGAGAGTTTTTGATTCGGTCCTTCGCTCTATGTCTTTTCTCCCTTTTATACTCCATGGATGATCTTTTTTATGATCAACTGCCTAAGAACTGCTTGATCATTTTGCAACTGCCCACTTTCCTCATAATGGCCAGCTTGTCATGAAAACTGCCTTTTTTAACTACTGCCACTACTCTTCGTCGTTCAACCATTTTCGATTGAATTCCTTGAATCGTGGAACGTGATAGGGCTGCTGTAATAACTGCTTTGATAACTGCATTTCTTGATAACCACAACGCTTTATTTTTGTTAAGACTTTGGGCGACTTGAAGGTTTGGGCGAGAATAGAGAAACAGCTCTGGGCGACTGCATGGCACTCCATTCACTCAGATTCTGGACGACTTGCAAACTTGGGCGATGGCGTTATCGCGTTCTTGGGCCTCCCTATTTGGGCCTTCATCTTGAATTGTTTGATTGGGCTTTGTTCTTTGGGCTATCTGATTTGGGGATCCTCCAATTGGGCTTCATTCCTTGGGCCGTTCGATTTCGGCTGAATTTTTATGTGTCAACAATTACCCCCCAATATGGCAGAATTAATAATAATTATTAAATTTTGCCATATTCACTTTGTGTTTCCAGTAACATTCGAGATTTCCAAGAATTTCAATCATTGTTTTCTTCCATAACTTGAAAAGGTGCGTCGTTTTGCAAGCCCTTATAACCCCCAAACACGCCATTTCACTGCAAAATTAAATCACGCCTCAAATTTTTCGCGTCTCTTCCACGATTCACTGTTCATCTTTTGCTTCCCTGCTACGTAACTCTGAAAAACTTCGTTCCATCTCAAATGGCTACTTCATAATCTCAAGCTGGCGACTCCTTTAGTTTTGATGACTTCAGAAACTTTTGAGTCGTCCATACATAACTTCGAGTTTTCTCGCGCTCGCTGATGTCGAACGCAATGAGTTATACTTAGGTCCCTTCTTCAACAATGCAGAGGCCGTTGAACAGGCAGCGGTGGGTCAGCTGTTTCCTTGTACTCAAGGCCCTCCATTTCTAAACTCTCTGCCGCTGGGGCCACTTTGCGAAAGAGGTATTCACACTTGACCTAAATCTGATGTAGCTTTCCGTAGGTGGTATGCTCGTCTTGTGGGCCATGGTCCTACTAAGGCACTTTTTGATAATGCTAGGATTTCTGATTTGTTAGAAATCTCTATTCGCCCCCTACTTTTGATTCAGCACTTTTTTCGATTGCTTTGAGTTTTTGGTCTTCTGAGTATAATACATTTATTTTCCCTCTTGACCCCATGTCTATTACCTTAAGGGATGTTGGGGCCCTAGTGAATCTACCACCTTTAGGCGATACCATTTTTCCTGGTATCTTAGTTTCTGGTGGCGCCCCAAAGTTTGGTAGAAACTACACGGAGTCTTATTCAAGCCTGCAAACCCTTCACAATCATTCAAGCGCTGAGCCTTCCCATACTGAGCGAGTGGCTTTTTTTTTAGTTTGGCTTTGTAAATATGTTTGGTGTGTGCCAAGCATAAAGCCCTCCCTGAGTTATTTACCCATAGTGCATGAATTGGCGCGTGGCAGGCCTTTGAATTTATGTTCTTTCTTTTTGGCTGCCCTTTATAGAGGCATGGCCTCTCTTCAAACTCAATTGAAGAATGGTGCATCTCCCACTGGTAGTGGATCTCTTTAGTTCACTCAACTGTGGTTGAGATCCTATTTTCCATTGCTTGGTGCTCCATCAATTTCTCGCTCCTTTGCTAGCTGTTATAGGCTAGCCATGGAGCCCTTGGCTCCTGTAAATATGTCCAGAAGGGACATTTTTTTCATTCTTTTATTCTTTGGATTCCATCTCTTCCTTTTTTCCTTTTCCTCCTTTTTTGACTCCAAACTATGTACATCCCCCCTCCACTAAAGACAGCGCGAGCACCTCCCTGCTCATTTGGATCCAGTTTTTAACCGGGAGGGAGCTATTTCATGATATTTTAACTGGGATCAATGCCAAGACAGGGGTAGAAATTTATGCCCCCAATTTTTTGCTCGCCAGCTTGGTTTCGGCCAAATTTGGCCTGTTCCTCCTTGCTATTCAAGGAACTTATTTGACCGTTTTCATATTATTAATAAGGCGGAGGCAGAGGTTATAAATGCTCGCAATCTTCTTTTAACCAGCTATTTTTCATTAGCCCCCTTCAATTCTAGCCACGCCATCCATCCTCTTTTTGAACAGCTCTGGCCGTCAGTGAAGCGCAGATTATTTGCGGCTGATGCCAATCGTGCCTTTCATTCACTAAACCAGCCGAGCATTTCTTCCCCTCCTCCTGTTTTAGTCACTCCTTTGTCCATCCGGAGCCCTTCTCCTCCTCGTCGTGCTAAACAGTCTACTCGTCCATCTTCTTCTCTCCCTACCAAGCCTACTACAGCCAAGAGTGCCCCAAGCCGCAAACGGCCAGCCTCAGCATCTCCCATTCTGGAGGATGATGGTGATGATGATGATGATACCCCTCTCATCGTCAGGAGAAAGGTAATTAAACTGGTTTACTCACAAGCATAATTTTCCATACTTGAAACTTTTCTGTGTGCTCATGATTTTTTGGACTTCTCAGAAAAGTTCAGCCTCTCCTTCAAAGGTTTTGGCATCGACAGCTCCTGCTCCATCATCCTCCGCTGAGGCTGCCTCATCCAAACTGGTTGATGAGGGGACTACGCTTAAAGAGACATCTTCAGCCCCAGAATCCTCATCACAACCCATGGATGAGCTACCTTCTTCCCAGGACGTCAACCCCCCAAACATCGAAGCAGAAGGTAATTCAGTTTTTTGATGCCTTACCTTTGTTTGTGCTATTGGTTTCTGATTTGTTGCTCTTGAGTTTTGCAGATACTCCTATGAGTCTGCCCCTTGTGGCAACATCTTCTCGCTCAGACAAGGGGAAGTCCTCACGAATGGAGGAGTCATTGGTGGCAGACTTGGCTGAGGACATGCCATCTTCCACGATTGTTGATGAGGTAATCTTTGCTTCACTTTTATTTCTATCTTGTTCGTTGTAGTGAGAATCTTTAATATTGGCAATTTTCTTTGCAGAATGCTGACAAAATTGTGCGTTCTATCCAAGACTTGTTCGCTTCCTGGGGGCAAGTCAAGACGTCTCGCCCTGCTCCATCTGATCGTCCTGCTGCTTCTTCAGAGGAAGATTTGAAGTTCCTCAAGCAGTCAATATTTGAGTACGTGTCCTTCATGGATATGGACATTGGTAGGGCTAGTGCTGCCAGACACAAAGATAAACTTGAGCATTTGAATACGAAGTTGGAGCAAGCACTGACGCTTCCGTCGCTCAATCTTTCTGCCAATTTTAAAGCGACGTTGAAGGTTATCCACTCCGAGGTCCTTTCTTTGCTGGCCAAGAATGCTGAACTAAAGGCCAAAAGTACTCAATATCTTCGAGCCGTATCTGAGAAAGAGTCTTTGCGTATGGAGATCAACAAGGCTGAGGATGAGTTGAAAGAAATCTCTTCCGAAGTCATGATTGAAGACTCTTTGATGGTTAATTTGGCTGCTCAGATGAAGGAACTTCAAGCCAAAATGGACAACTACAAGGTGAGAATGGCTGCTAAAAAGTGCAATGCCTCCCAGGGAATTGAGCGAACTAAGTCCTTGGTTGAGCAGTATAAGAAGTTGGAAGTTGATGATGATGTCGTGGCCGAATTGAACATCACTTCCTCTTGGCAGAACGAGGATTGGGAAAAACTTAGGTAACGAATTCGTTTAGTGTGGGGTGGACTGTAATTAAGACATATGATGCCTTTTTCTTTTGTAATTTGATTTTCCCTTTGTAACTTTGTTCATCATTAATGAACATATATATTAACTTCTTGTGCATTTATTTGACGTTTGTTTTTTTAGTCGTCAATTCTTCAAGCATTTAACTGCTTTGTGCTAAAAATCTTGCCCATTTTCTTTTGATATTTCCACCACTTTTCCCAAGACTTTGGGCTATTTAATTCCATTTACTAGGCAGAATGTGGCTGCTCATATTCTGTCTCTTCATCTCCACCCCCTATAAATGCACGGATGCTTCACATTTTCCATCTTCATCTTCATTTTCTTCTTCTAAACCAATTTGCTGCCATTGTTTGGCACTCTGACAATCAATCCAATCTGAAACCTTCGTCTTTCTATAAAAATGGATTGTTTAGTCCGCCCATTTTACTATTTGCCTTGATGTCACCTTTGGTGTGGGAGGTATAGGAAATATTTTTTGGCCAGCAGCAAAGTTTTTACCGTCGAAGTTCTTCCCATCGTCTCTTTGTCCTTTACAAGGAGTCGATGATAGAAGGCAATTTTTGGGATGCTTGTGGGCCACATTGCTTGCTGAAAGTGCTTCTCAGTTTGCTTGTTGAGAGTGCTTCTCAACCTCTTTGCCCGCCATTACAGCGATGCATTTAGGAAGGTGGTGAGGCCAGTCCACCCTCTTACTCGGCGATCCCACCATTGCAGCGATGCATTTAGGAAGGCGGTGTGAGGCTAGTCTACCCTCTTACTCAGCGATCAACCGGGAGATTAGCTTACTTTTGATTGTAGTTTGTAGAGCATCCATTATTTGTATTTTCTCATCTTTGTAATGAACGTTTGATAATAAAGGACTTTATTTGAACGTATTTCGCTCTGACTTTGTTATCCTTAATCGTTCAACATATTTTGATTATGCTTTTATCTGTTCACATTCCCATAAAGAAGGAACATATTTTTTCAAATATTTGCCGTTAATGAATCTCACGTGCTTGGTGCCATCTAAATCTTCCAAGTGATACGCTCCAATGGGCAACACACTGTTTATTTTGTATGGTCCTTCCCAATTGGGCGACCACTTCCTAAACTTTGGATCCTTGCTATCCAAAGGGAGTATCGTCTTCCAAACTAGTTCACCCAGACTGAACGACTTGGCTATGACTTTTTTATTATAAAACTTAGCCATTCTTTGTTTTTGAACTTGCAATCTATCTAAGACGTCCAACTTTAATTCATCTAACCCCAATAAATTTTGAACTAGTGATTCGGCATACTCATCATCATTCAACTTATGTTGCAAGCACACTCTAATCGATTACACGTTGATTTCCATAGGCAAAACGGCCTCCTGTCCATAAACAAGTTAGAAAGGAGTAACTTTGGTACTTGACCGAGGTGATGTTCTATAAGCCCATAAGGCCTTGTTCAGGCATTCGTGCCAATTTCTGGCATTTTCATCTATCATCTTTCTGATGATATTTTTTAGAATCTTATTAGAAGATTCCGTTTGTCCGTCGGATTGAGCGTAGTATGGTGTAGAGTTTACTAATTTAACCCCAAACTCGCTCAAAAATTTGTTCACTTGATCCCCATTCAAAGATGTTCCGTGATCTACCATCAACGTTTGTGGAATTCCAAACCTATAAATGATGTGATCATGGATAAATTCTATAACGTTCTTCTGGGTGATCTCTTTCAAAGGAACTGCCTCTACCCATTTGGTGAAATAGTCGGTTGCAACTATAACAAAAGTATGTTGCTTGGACGATGGGGGATAAATCTTCCCTATCAAGTCTATCGCCCAACCCTTGAACGGCCAAGGTTTAATAATAGGTGCCATCTCTCGTGCTGGCGCCCTTTGTATTGGACCATGCTTTTGGCATGCTAAACAACTTTTTGCATATTGAACACATAATTCTCCCATCTTTGGCCAAAAATATCCACTCTTGATAATTAACCATCTCATCCTTTGGCCAACTTGATGAGCTCCACATATCCCTTCGTGCACTTCAGCCATGATCATCTTGGCTTCTTGCAAACTTACACACCTTAGTAATATACCATCAGAGCGTTTCTTAAACAACTCTTCGTCTATTAGTGTATAGTTCAGCAAAAACAGCTTCATTTTCCTACTAATCCCTCCATTAGGCTCTTTAAGGAACCTTTTAATCTGTGTTCTCCAGTCCATTGCATCTCCATCTTGTATGCAGTGAAGTTCAATCTTTCTCGCCCTTCTTTGAGTCACGGGCAATATGATTCCATACTCACAATTAGACTTCCAATTCAAAACCTTTGAGTACTCTGAGGCCATTTGGGCTAACTCATTTGTCACGTCATTGTATATCCTATTAACGCATTGAAGTTCTACTTGGTCGAATTCTTCTAACAATTCTTGGGCGATCTCATATTGACTTATAATGGAATCACTTTGGCATTTAAAATCACCAATCAATTGGTGGATTACCAATTGAGAATCGCCTCTAACAATCACATTTCTTATTCCCATATCTATCATTAGTTCTAGGCCTACAATTAAGGCTTCATATTCGGCCTAATTGTTGGTCCACATTCTGTCTAAAGTGAATGCGAACTTATAGCAAATCCCTAAAGGATTAATTAATGCTATTCCTACTCCTGCACATTTAGAGGTTTTTGATCCATCGAAATACAACACCCAAGGTTTTAGCTCGAACGAATTGATTTCTAGTTCAATTTCTTCAGGCATGTCAAGGCATGGATGATCGGCTAGAAAGTTAGCCAAAGCCTGATTTTACTTCCTTTTGAGGTACATATTGTATCTCGAATTCTGATAAAGCTAGTGTCCAAAGGCCTACCCTTTGGTGTAAAATAGGGCGTGAGAACATGTACTTAACTAAATTTACTTTAGAAATTAAATAAATGGTTACGGGTCGTAAATGAGCCCTTAATTTTGTACATGTGAAATACAATGCAAGACATAATTTTTCGATAGTAGAGTAATTACATTCACATTTTGTTAACCGTCTACTTAAGTAGTAAATTGCCCTTTCTTCATCAAATTGGTCTTCCTGTGCGACCATTCCAGCTATTGATTCTTTTTCAGCCGATACATATGCTTTCACTGGCCGTCCTTGGATTGGTGACACCAACACTGGTGGACTTGATAAATATGTCTTCAGGCTTTCAAAAGCCTTTTGATGTTCTTCTTTCCAGACGAATTCGTCCTGATTTTTCAGCTTTAAGAGGGGCAAAAAGACTTTAGTTTGCCCTACACAGTTAGAAATAAAGCGTCTTAAAAAGTTTACTTGGCCTAGAAACCTTTGCAACTCTTTTTTGTTGCTAGGTGTTTTGGCCTCTAAAATGGCCTTCGCTTTATTTTTATCAAGTTCAATCCCTCTCTTATGTACTAAGAAACCAAGAAAATTCCCTGCATTAACACCAAATGCACACTTCAAGGGATTCAACTTTAGTTTATATTGCTTCATTCGCTCAAACGAACATCTTAATTGTTCGAAATGGTCCTCTTCTTTAATGGACTTGACTACGATGTCATCTACATACACTTCAACAAACTTGCCTATCATATCATGAAAGATTAAATTCATTGCCCTTTGATAAATTGCCCCTGCATTTTTTAGGTCGAAAGGCATAACCATCCATTCAAAGCATCCTAGAGACCCAGGGCATCTAAAGGCAGTTTTGTGTATGTCTTCTTCAGTTATATAAATTTGATTGTATCCTGAATACCCATCCATGAAAGAATACATGACATGTCCAGCATTCGAGTCTACTAAAGAATCCACCGTGGGCATTGGATACTCATCTTTGGGTGTAGCTATGTTTAAATTTCTAAAGTCTATACACACCCTTAGTTTACCATTCTTTTTTAGTATTGGCACGATATTGGACAACCATTCGACATATCTAGCTGTTCTAATAAAACCTGCTTTCAATAATCGCTCTATCTCTTTCTTGATTTCAGGGAGTACATTGTGAGCAAAACGTCTAGGAGGTCGCCTATGAGGTTTAAAGTTAGGCTTAGTTGGTAACCTATATTCCACCAAGTCTCTATCTAAACCAGGCATTGGTTCATATTCCCAAGCAAAACAATCTTTGTACTCTTTTAGCAAAGCGATTAATTTATTACTAACCTCTTGATCGAGCATCTGGCTGATGAATGTTAGACGATCTTCTCCTTCATTGCCAATATTTACTTTGATAAGAGGGTCTTGTGCTTGAGCGTATCCAGGTTTGACGATCCGCATCACTTCGTCGTCCAGTTCCCTTGTAAGTACTTCCTATTCTAAACAGTCCACCTTGTTGACTTCTCGGCCAATGCTTTGTTCTAACTCGAATACTGCCAATTTGTCCTTCAGCGCTTTTAGGGCTGTCTCTTTTTTCGCCTTGTCATTGCATTCCTTATTGAAAGTCATCAGTCTGGCTTTGAAGGCCTGAATGTCGGCCATTTACTTTTGTAACTTAGAATCCATTCAAGACTCTTTGATTATTCTTTTGCCAATTACTGGCTCTTCCAGGGCCACTATATTTGGCCTCATCTGTCTGAACATTTCAGTGAGTGCGTCCACTGAGAATGGTTCTTCGCTTTGCGCGGCAACTTGAGTTTCTTACCCATCTTGTACTACCCTAACCGGTCCATAGTTTCCTTCGTACATGAACTTTTCCACAGAATTTGCTTATGCGACAAAAGGCCTATGATCGGCCTGTACCACCTCTGCTTCGCCTTTGTTATTCCAAAAGATCAGGCATTGATAGAGCGATGAGGGTATACAGCGACTTCCGTGTATCCAATCTCTTCCTAGTAGCACATTGTAACTAGTAGGACCATCTATTACAAAGAAGACAGTGGTCCTAGTAGTCGTCCCTATAGTTATGTCCAATGGCATAATTTCCTTAGCTGAAGTTGCTCCTCCATTGAAGCTCGTGAGGATGACTTCTGTAGGAATCATGTCACCCTCTGTCTTTGCAAACTTCCTCATCATCCTAGATGGAATGGTGTTTATAGCTGCTCCATTGTCGACAAGTACTTTTGCCACTAGGACGCCGTTAACTAGCGCTTTAACGTATAATAGCCTCAAGTGTTTAGTCAATTTCATGGCTGGCCATTTAAAAATAACCTTTTCAGCAGCCTCTATTTCTACTTCCTGCTTGTTTTCTATCGAATTATCCCCCTGTGATAAGTCGACGTGCAGTATATCGCCCTGATCCTCTGTCTCCTGAACTTCTTTCTTACTTTTTTCTAATGCTTCCTCATAAGTTACCCAACCTGTGGGAGGGGCATTATTCTTGGAGGTGACCCATACTTTTCAGAGCAAGGCACTCTCTTCTTCCTTTTGGGTATCCCGTACAGTACGTAGAAATCGAAAGGACGCCTAGATGGTTCTCCCAACAAGTCTACTTCACAAACTCCCTCTCGATGTAGTTGCTTCAACGATACTCCTCTCTTTCTTCCTTCTGCTTCTAGGTCGATTTCTTCTTCAATGTCTGTCATCCTGTCATCCTCTTCATCGCTATAGGCCTCTCTAGAAGTCTGACCTTCTTCACATTCCAGCACGCAAGCTTCTCCTTCGTTGTCCACCCTCTCTTCTTCTTTTTCTTTATTTTTGAATTCATTGGCCAGTAAGTAATTATTGGCCATGACAGGAGACAACGTACCGAATTGGATAGTAAGGGGCTGATCTGGATCTTCTCCATCCCTTCTATCTCGCTCAAACTTTGATCTCCCAGAAGAAGTTTCTGGCAGTTTCTTCATTGATTCATCTGTACCGGTCTCTTCACTATCTTTGAGGACATTTTGATTGGCTACCTTGAGTAGTTTAGGCGCTTTAGGATGTGGCACTCCCTGTTGTTGCCTCATCATCCGTCCATAGTTTCGTTGGAAACGCCTTTGTTGGGTTCTAGTCATCTCATCGAAGGGTATTGCCCTTCCTGTATTATACTGGAATGAATGCCATACATTTGGCCGGCGAGGTTGCGGCCTGAATGTTCTTTCATTATCTGCCTCTCAAAAGGCGGTCCTCTATAGAATGATGTACCTCGCCCTCTACCAGGCTGAGTGTTTGGGAAGAAGGTAGGGTGATGGGGATGCTGCCATATCCCTGGTTTCTATGTATTGCCATTCATTTCTCTTTTACATCTTGCACACAGGACGTCTTCGTCCTTTTTTGGCTCTTTCCCCTTGATTCGTTCAAAGACACTGGGATGTGGTCTAGAATACTCTTCTCCATCATCTACGACCAACTTGAATTTTGGCAAATTATTTTTGAATCCAGACGTCACCATGTTCACTCCAAGTGGCTGCGGAAAAGGATTTTCATCCACTGTCATCTTCTTCTTATCGTCGAACGTAATTCGTCCTGATTCAATGGCATCCTGCAATACATGGCGAAAAACCAAGCAATTGTTAGTCAAATGTGACCATGCATTATGCCACTTACAATATTTTTTACCCTTAATTTGTTCAGGGTTTGGCAATTTGTGCTTATCGCTCAACTTTATCTGCTTATCCCTATATAATTATCAAATATAAGGTCAGCTTTGGTCACGTCGAACGAGAAGGTTCTAGCCTTTATGTTTCCAACTTTTATGGGCTCATCTTTACCCGATGGTCTAGGCTTGGCTATTATGGGACAAGTATATGTATCTCCTTTGACCAATTCGGCCAAACACATTTCGGCCTG
>NC_036244.1:568067-583231 GCF_002742605.1 Olea europaea var. sylvestris | reverse complement strand
GGTCACATCACCACTTTACAATGTGAATCACCCTATGTGTTCTAGAGTAGACACCTCTCCTAAACCGGTAAACAGTGAGAATTCTGGCACTTTGTACCCTCTAGGCCATGGATATGCTTGGTCTACCCAATCAGGATATGACTTTGTGTACGTCGACCTAATGACGGGACGCACCCCAAAAGCCATCTGATCCTATACGATTTCCATAATCTGATTCCTCAACATGACGTTGGGATCATATGGAATTCCTATAGGTTGGTTTACCGGTTGATTTGCATGAGGCCTGATGTTTAGTCCTTGATTGGCAACAAAGTTACCATGATTAGGGCCATTACCATTAGCCTGAACATCTATTCCCTCATTAACACGTGGGGTATTCTGTCCATTGTTTAGGACATTATCTCTTATGTTTGGATTACCCCCCAAGTCAGGCATACCACTACCATTGTTCTGATTTGGCACTGCAGTACCCCTATGGTTTGAAGTAGAGGGACCAGAAAGTGGTTCTACCCTTTGATTCGGATTTAGGACTGAGGGATTATGTCCTACAATTGTCCTAATTTGAAAGTGATTTGCAAGAAGTATAACTGGTTGACATATTTGGCCTACTAACTTATTCATTGTTTCGTTCAAAGTGTTTAGTTGTTTAGCCATGTTGTCATAGTGTGCATTCCTATTTTGGGTAAATCTTTCCATATTACGAATACTTCGAAGATTTACCTGTTCAACAACGTCTTGTGTGAGTTCTCCAAGTAATGTACGCATGGTTCGAGGACTCAACTCCGTCATTGGTTCGTAACGACTGTTACTGCTCTGATTCTGTCCATCTGTTCGTGGAGAGGCATGCTGCTCCTCATATCGCTCGATCACAGACTGGATTCCTCTCTGACTTGCTGCTTCCTTATCGGATCTCTGAGGCATATTGTTTCACCTTTTGTACTTTCAACACCAAACACCACTATCCCACTGGGCGTGCCAAATTATTTCGCGCGGGTTAATCGTTAACAATTAAAAGGGATCAGACAATTGTGTAAGGGACAAACCTCTTGAGACAAAGTCCCAAAAAGGGGTGTTCTTTTATTGGCGATAACTTTACGATTGGAAATTAAAAACAAAATGCCTCCAAGGGGTGCAAGCACACGAGTTACTGAAAAAAGTGTTTAAGTCTAAGCTAAGGAAATTAAAATTACATATTCTCTGTTCGAGAGTTTTTGATTCGGTCCTTTGCTCTAGGTCTTTTCTCCCTTTTATACTCCATGGATGATCTTTTTTGTGATCAACCGCCTAAAAATCGCTTGATCGTTCTGCAACTGCCCACTTTCCTCATAATGGCCAACTTGTCATGAAAACTGCCTTTTTTAACTACTGCCACTACTCTTCGTCGTTCAACCGTTTTCGATTGAATTCCTTGAATCGTGGAACGTGATAGGGCTGCTTTAATAACTGCTTTAATAACTGCTTTGATAACTGCATTTCTTGATAACCACAACGCTTTATGTTTGTTAAGACTTTGGGCGACTTGAAGGTTTGGGCGAGAATAAAGTAACAGCTCTGGGCGACTGCATGGCACTCCATTCGCTCAGATTCTGGGCGACTTGCAAACTTGGTCAACGGCGTTATCGCGTTCTTGAGCCTCCCTATTTGGGCCTTCATCTTGAATTGTTTGATTGGGTTTCGTTCTTTGGGCTATCTGATTTGGGGATCCTCCAATTGGGCTTCATTCCTTGGGCCGTTCGATTTGGGCTGAATTTTTATGTGTCAACACACGTGTTGAAGTTTGTTTTGCTAAGTGCTTGGATAATGAGCAGCTTGGCTTAATGGTGGGCTAAAAACTGTGTGTAACTACCCTTTTGCGGTTGGGATGTCAACTAATACGATTTTCTGTATATTTGACCAAGTGTTGAGGCAACAATTGGAAATTTGTGATGGCCATTCATATAGATCATGTATGCTTTGTTATTAAGTTATAAAGTTGGAAAAAGAGTTTCTCATGGCCATATGCTGCTTTGTCTATGATCTTCTACATTTCTGTTCTTTAAAGCTGTCATTCTAGTTTTGTGAGACTATGTGCAAGTCCTGTATGTTTTTAGGCGCAAACCTCGATGCATCGAATGCTGTTCTCAATTAACATTTAAACATTTAACTACTATCGTTGGGTCACAATAATATTGTAATACAGCACTCAAATAATTGTTAGAGTTTAGGTTCACCCAAGTATTTAAAAAATATTTAATGAGATGTTCCCTTCTTGTAAATGTTGTAACATTTTTTAAAAGTTTTAAACTTCAACAACAAATATTAATTTTCAATTTTGATATTTAAATCTCAAAATTTAGATGGTAACTTATACTTAAATATGATTTATTTTCATGAATGTCAGGGTTAAATTTGTCCCTATAAAAGGGAGTTGTTTTCATTGTTTTATATGCAGCTTGAAAATAACATAATTTGGAAAAATACTTTTTCTATATTTCACACTATCTTTCTATAATATTTTGGCAACTCGATAAAGTCTCAATCTTTATCTTCATATGATTGTACCCATGACAAAGAGAATCGGCTATGAACTACATGGATTTTATCTTGGAGCCATATAGTGTCAAAAGTATCCACACGAAACGGAGGAACACGTCTTTAGAATAGCGTCGTTTACATGATTCCCTAAAACTTGCATTTCTAACTCTATCTACTTATGTTTTATATTTATATTATTGTTGAATTATATTGTTCATACTTGTTATTTTAATTAATAATCTATACACAAATCACCCTTTTCTCAACAATCTAAAGTCTTGTTGGTGATTTGTATATAGACAATTTTTGTTGCTTGTGATACATCTATTAAATGGGTGGTAATTTGCTTGTTTTTCTATTCATAATCATTTCTGAAATACATTAGTGATTACATGTACATAGCTAAATTGACATTTTGGACACTGGTTATTACTTGTAAAATTAGGCTGAGTTGCTCCTCTATAAATTATATTTCCTGTAGGTTAAGCAAGTTTTAATTAATCATTCCGTATTGAAGCCTGAAGAGAAAAATTAGGTTTTCAGATTTTCTAATGGTGTTCATGGTCTTAGATCAAAATATTAATTTATCATTTGGCTTGAAGCTGCAATCTTGATGAAAACTAATTAAAATAATAATAATAATAATAATAATAAATAAATTATAAAGGAGAGAACCTGTAACACAAACCAAACCTCTTTGAGCATGATCGGACACATCTTTTAGCCTCTTTCCCTGAAACTTAATTACAAGAACCCATCGAAGCTAAATGTCTACATTAACTTTTCTAGTAACTTTGGGAATTATTGAAGAAATCTAAACTATATTTTTGGCTTTCAAATGTCGTCCTTTGAAACATTCTTATCTATGTAGATTATTTCCTTATAGTAAAAATTCCACTATGGCCAAGTATTATTCCGCTGTTCAAATTTGTTAACTCATCCATAGTCACTAAAGCTCTGACTACCCCATGTATCACATTGTATGTCAAACCAAAATCTCATTCCAGCAACCAGGAGAAATCATCCATCTCATAGAGGTTGACTTACTACAATTTATGATGAGTTGTCACAACTCAACGTAACTGTGATCAAGTTATAAAGTAAAAAGGAACTCTTGATTTCTATCTTCTTAGCCAGTGTACGTACCCCAAGTGTGCAATTTAAATTTGATGAAATTGCAAGTTTCATATAACAAATTGCCTGCTGTAAGTATGTATGGCAATGAATTAAATTCAAAATCTATTAAGGGTAAGGAATAATTGTAGTGCGTAACTAGTTGTATACACAAAAAGTTAACTTCATAATGCATGGAGGAACTACTGTTTGTTGTATCGATAAGAGATTCTTGGAGTCTCCTACATTGGTCAAGAGGAGGTAGTTGGGTATGGCATGCAATACTGTGTTGAGAGCTGCTCCATTTCAGTGTCTAGCTTAACTTTTAAAGAAGGGAAAATCACTTCATAGATTCATGACACCAATGTTCTTTTCCTTTTTGGAATACGAAATGCAAGAGCTCAATGGATGTATCCGCCCAAACATGTTATTAGATGCCAATATAAAAAATTTCATAAAGTTATCTTATTATAATTAAATATGTGATATTAATATTTTGGAAAAGTTCTTAGGTTACTTTGCAAACGTCCAGATATGCAGGAGGAAAATAAGATATTTGCAAATTTATCTTTGCAAATTGATTGAACAATTTATTGTCCAAGAGAGACGTGAATGAATATAGTCTAAAATGGATATAAATAAGTCATTGAGGGGGATGAATTTAAACTCTAAGGGAGTCACCTCCGGAAGCAACCCAATCGTTGTAATTGGAGTTCCCATAAAGAATTTTCAATGTGGTAGAAACAACTCTCATTAAATGACTTGTAATAGTACCTGTTGACCCCAAAAAGTGTTGCCAACAGATGTCGGACCCACTCGCGCACACGTGAGCGAAGGTCCTACATGCTAAGACACGTGGACGGTCTAGAACAAACGGATCAGGGGCGTGGGAGTAGCGCAACGACGTGGGACGAGAACATTCGAAATTCGACGGTATATTCTTAATCCGATTGTACAATAATTACCAATCGGTGCTCATTAATGTGCATGTAAATATATATGAACTCGTATTGTGTTGTAAGATAATATGAAAGAGAGAGTAAAAATGTAGTTTCTTGTATTGATTCTTGCATTAGCCCTTCAATGTTATAAAAGGGAAGTATTTATAGTGTTACATGTGAAATGGCAACCCTTAGATGAGGGGGCACGTGGCCTCATCTCCTTAATTCAAACATCAAATTTTAGGCATCATCCTTGACTTGCTAGCTTGCTGCGCATTTATTGCTTGTGCAGAACCCACATGCTAGTGATAAGACTTGACATATGCACTCATGATAAACGTTTCATCAATCAATCAAACAAGATCTTTATATAGAAGATCTCTTGGGAGAGGTGATCATGGAAGACGTTCCTTCATGGTTCGGAGGCTTCTATCGCTCATGTAGTACTTCCGATTCAGGGCTTCAGAAATCTTCACAGGCCTCGGTATATGGAGTTTGGCTACTTTCAAGACCTCAGTATATGAGCCTCGGCATGAAGGGCATCGGCCATACATGCCACCTCGGCTAGAGTGCCACGTGGCTCGGATTGAGTGGGCCATAGGCCCAAGTAGGTTGGCCAAGTATGATAACACGTAACAGTACCATTTTTATTTTATTTTATTTTATTTTTGTGCGCTCATCCTTATGGTGATAGTGCTAATAATAATGTCATGTTAGTAAGATTTAACTCGAAATGATTATCGAGACGAGAATTCTCACGAAGTGTGGGTCACATACATCCTTGAAGGACTTACCTATATAAGCATTGCCATGAGGCCATGGCTGTGGAATTGGACCATTTCTCTAGAGACTTTTATTAGAATTAAGATCAGAGCGAATAGCCATTAACAACGTTACCAACTATGAACTGAGTCTAAATCGAAATTGTATATGGAACAATTGAAATTTGACGAAAGGAACCCAATTCAAGATTTAGTTCGTTATGGTTTCATCGAATGAAAAATGATATCACTGGATAGAATTCAAATCCAAAAGACACCTACACTTATTTCACAATATTATGTTACCATATATAGTTAAATATTTGAAAGTTTAAAACTTTTGAGAAATTATTATAATATTTTTTAAAAGTTTTAAACTTTCACAAGAAATATTAATTTTCACTTTTGATCTTTATTATTAACTTTTAATTTAGATTGTAACTTATAATTAAATATGATTTACTTTCATGAATGTAGAGGTTAAATTTGTCCCTATAACAAGAAGTTGTTTTCATAGTTATAGATGCAACTTGGAAAATACATAATTTGGAAAAATTCTCTTTCTATATTTCATACTATATTTCAATACATTTTGGCAACTCGACAAAGTCTCATTCTATAACACACTATCATTGTGCCTACAGAAGGGAACTTACTTTGAGTCATACGAATTTTATCCTGAAACCATGTAGTGCCAAAGGTACTTGCACGAAAGGAATGTAACATAACTTTAGAACATCCTTGACATGACTTCATAATGTTTGCATTTCTAACTCTATCTACTTATGTTTTATGTTTATATTACACACACGAAAACTTATTTTCAAGATACCGAAGTATTAATCGCATTATAATCTCATGAGTTGGCATATCAAATATTTAAGCCTATCAAAATATGTCGGCTAAAATTTAGTCCCATCGTAGAAAATGTTTCCTTGAAATATGAAATTCTCATCGAACTTGTGGCGTTTTCAAGACATTCACACATTTTGACATCCAAACAGCACAACATATAGACCAAAAATCAGTGTTACATGTGCAAAATCCAACCTCAGGTCCTCTTAAGTATATTTTGAGAGCATGAATCCCGAGGCTTATATGATCGCCAAGCCTAGAAATGCTGAAACACGTGTTTTTAATGTATAGAAAGAAGATTTACATGCTACTAGTACAGACAGACAACACGAGCTCAATACAACAATAAATGAATTTGATCGAGAATACAAATAAAAGTCAAAGCATATCTTTTGCTAGCCTGACTGGTTTTCCTTTCAAAAAGGAGACGTCACTATTTGGTGTGGTCAGCAGATGATGATCTACATCCTCCTCTTCACACTCCGCCGATAAAGATGAGCCAGAATCTGATCCATCTTCTGTATTCATAAACATTATGACAAGTATAAGAAATGAGTAAGCAATATATAATCACAGCTTTCATAAACATGACTTAGAAGAGTAGGATTTCAATTTAAACAAATTATTTATGGAGTTATCAGAGACTATGAAATTATAGATGGAATTTCTAGATACAACTGTCTGTGGCCAACTTTTGAGCTAGAAATTGGAGGGTGTTTGTGATAGGCCCCAATTAAATAAACATATTCTAGAAGGATCAAGAAAATTGGTGAAGACTAGGGCTGCGACAAACTCTGTTAGAGGGGTAGAATGGGGAGGGAAAATCAATTACAATTTACAAGTAGCTTGTAGGATAGGAAAGAGTTGAAGGAGAATAGGTAAGCAAAATAGTGAGTGAAGTCATATTGTGGAGAGTTAAAGCCCTCTCGAATGGCTGATTGCATTTCTTTTCTTGCTGTAATTCAAAATTCAATCAATGCAGAAATCTAATTTCTGTCCTGTTCATTCGTTTCATTAAATCCACAGGTGATATTTATCAAAGTGCCATTAAAGCATCCAAATCAACACACAACACCTCACCATGACTGATAGGGTGAATTATTTAGAGAAGAAAGTAGATAGCAACCACCAAGAGCTTCAAACCGACCTGGAATCATTGCGAGCAGAGTTCCAACTAATACACTCCGGCATGATGAAGAACTTGGAAACACTACTGCATCATTGCTAAAACTAGGAGATGAACTGTAAGGAAAAAGGGGTGGCAACAGAGAAAACACCAGCAACCTCTGATGAAGCTGAGCTACCCAATTCAGACCAAATGACAGCTGGTATAAAGGAGGCAGTTCAGTATAGGATTGGAGAAGGGATTCTCGTATAAGTTGGCTGGATATGCCAATTCTTCGATAGATCTGACCCTGATGGGTGGGTTATCGTGTGTAAAGATATTTCGGCATCAATCGGATGCCGGAGGAGGAAAAATTCGAATCCTTCGCCATGGGCTGCAATGGCAAGACGCTTGCATGGTTCAAGTGGGAAGGGAGACAGAAGCTGATGAAGAAGTGGGAAGAAGTAGAGGTTTGATTGCTGCAAAGGTTTCGCCCTTCACAGGATAGGTCTCTGAGCACCCAATTTCTGGTAATCTTGCAAATCATCATAGTAAGAGATTACCACCAACAGTTCGAAAATCTAGTTTCACCATTGAATGGAGTATTGGAGGAGTTTTAGGGATATAGTTTCTTAAATGGGGTAAAACCTGAGATAAGGGCCGAATTCCACCAACTTAGACCTTTAGTCTTGGAGCAAATCATTGATGTGGCCGAAATGATAGAGGATAGAAATCTTATAACCAAAGTGAGCCAATGGAATTCTGGCCCAATTAAACCCAAAGGAATAACATATTCCAACCCAAACCCACCTCGATTCCCTAGCCAATTCAACAAACCAACAGTTCCTATAAGCCTTATCCCAACTCGTACAAATGGACCAAACCCTTTTCCCAAATCAACCATCCCCTACAAGCGACTAACGGACTCAGAGATCAAAACTAAGGGAGAAAAGGGGCTATGCTATTACTGCCATGAGAAATTCACAACTTGGCATCGGTGTAGGAATAAAGAGTTGCAAAATTCCGGTTATTAGAGAACAGGAGGAGGAGGAGGAGGAGGAGCAGGACAGCAAAGTCACAGCAGGCAAGTGCGAGCTGGAAGTACTAGGTTCTGATGAAGAGGTTGGTGATAAATTTGGATTTTTAATTGATTTGGTGTTCGGATTAAGGACGCAAAAGTCCATAAAAGGGCATATTGCACAAGAAGAGGAGATCGCGTTGCAGATCAATTGTGGTACTATCCACCATTGTATTTCGATGGCTGTGTTCATTTTATTGGAAAGCCGGCAAAGGGGTGTGGTCAGTTATGGGATTTGTATGGATAACATAGGTGGTCGACGCCGGAACTTTTTAACTGCTTATGGATTAAAATATCCCAATTCTAACATTTGCACCAAAGAAATGGTTCAGTTATATAGAATCCTGAATTTCGAAGTTGAACCAAACTTTCACCTTGAGGACAATGAGATTTTGAGGTGACGGGTACTTAATGGACCCAAATAAATAAAAATATTCTAGAAGGATCAAGAAGATCGATGAAGACTGGGGCGGCAACAAACTCTGTTAGAGGGGTAGAAAGGGGATAGCAAATCAGTACAAGTATATATAAACAGAGAAGAGTTGGAGGAAAATAGGTATGAAAAATAGTAAGTGAAGTCATATTGTGAAGAGTTAGAGCCCTCTCGAATGGCTGATTGCATTTGTTTTCTTGCTGTAATTCAGAATTCAATCAATACAGAAATTTAATTTCTGTCCTGTTTATTTGTTTAATTAAATCCACGGGTGTTACTTATCAATTTGATACTCATGACAGGCAATCTTATTAGAAGTGTAAAGTAGTAAATTATGTATTTCACCATTACATTGTCTTCCAATTCACAACTGGAATAGACATTTGATAGTATTTTAAATCCTTTCATTCTTATATTGATAGTAACTGATAATTTGGATAATTCAAAAAAAAAAAAAAAAAAAAGGGAGAGAGAGAGAGAGAATAGAGAATGAAAGAAATAAACTAAGAAGATGAAACTTGCCTGGATATGTAAGATGATCAGGTACATGTCTGACTGTCGTTGCATGAATGTTCTCAGGCAGTATACAGTTGCAGAAAGAGCCTGAAATTTCAATTTTGAATTATGTAAGATAGAAAATAAAGCTGGTAATATTATAGGTTACAGCTATTCCACCCATGTAGATAATAATCATTTCATGGCGTGCATGCATGTCTATAGGTACCAATAAACATACTTCTACATGTCTAGAATAAGAATTCATACTTTTTAAATTCTACTGATTTGCACCAAATGACACATAAGAGGACCCCTAATGTCTTTAATCTTAGAAGATTGGCAAATACTACAAGTTCATGCCCGATAAAGTCCAAATATTACTTTTCCCATGGATAAGCTTTTCATATGAGAATTTTACAACTTCAAACCAGTGCTTCAACTATTTATGTAAGAAGTGCAAAAACAATCTTCCTCCTCACCTAATCGGGCAAGGCGATTCACCCACCCAGGGATAGGCTTTCCAGTTAGAAGCAAACATACTTCTTCAGTAAAATGATTGCAATTCTTGGCAATCAAATGGTATGTGTCCCCGTGATATTTGCTGGAAATTTGCTCCATAAACAACTGCAACTCTGAACGAGACATGTTAGTTCTGCCCAAAGGGACTGAGCGCCTAAAAGTAAAACCGGGGCAACTCCTTGGTTCAACCTCGAACACTCCACTGGTTGGATACTCATGGGCTCCAAAGCCATATTCCAAACCATGTACTTAACCATAACAATTTGTGAATAGACATATCAAATAATATCATTTAATCAAAACACCATCACGTAACGATAACAATTCAATGATATTAACGATTGGTCAAGGAAGTCAATAAAGAATGGTTTAACCACCATTCTCAGGGAAAAGGATTACACGAGCTCTAGTACCATGTTAAGGTTTGATTATTAAGGGGAAAAATTAGATAAGCAGGAAGCCCTATTACTATGTAATAAATGCTTTGGAGGAGGGGGGGCGCAGGGGGATAAGTGGCAAACTATCATTAGAGACTTTACACTAACTGCAATAGGAAACAAATGCCAACTTCACCATTAATTGAAGGGAAGGAAACTGATGCCTAAGTCGAATCCACTTGGAGAAAAACAAAGAGTAGAAGATGCTGACTAATTAAGAAGAAAAACATTTGACAGCACACACCAAAAATACCCAGAAAACATGCAAGGCTATCTTGCTTAGTCAGAAATATTGAGGATCTTTAGAAAATAGAAACTAAGAAAGCACTCCTTCAGAAAAATGCAAACAAAATGTACAGAAAAAATATAGATCAAGAATGAACACTCCTGTCGAGCTCCCCATAAGTTTTTGAACTATTCCATAACTGTTCCATAATCAAAACAAACAGTTATGAAATTAGGATAGCATCAAGAACTAGATCCTAGCTTGCCTAGTTGCAGAATGAATTATAAAAATTAGATGAAGGGACACTAGCTACCTACTTTGATGCTCGGACTCTTCGAAATGGTTGGAGTACCCGTGTCGAGCACGACACGACATGTGTATGGGTATGGGATATGTGTCGAATCCTCCAAGTGTTAACCGGACATTTCATTGTTTTTTACTTCTTCTTTCTTTTTTCTTTTCTTTTTCCTTCTGTTTCTACTCTCTAAAACCTAGCACTACCATCTGAGGGTGGAAAAAGGCGACGACACTAGATTTTCCCTTCTTCTTTCTTTTTCTTTCCCTTTTCTCTTTTTTCCTTCTTTCCCTCTCTCTATCGGTGGTTTAGGGTTTTGTTTGTATAAACTAAAAAAATGTTCCATATAATACTATTTAGTGCTCCACTAAATCCAAATTACAATTAAGTCCCTCATTTTTTATTTTATATAACACTTAATAATTAACTTCTCATAATTGAAAAATAAACCTCAAAATTCTATTTTATTCGTCTTAACACCTTATTCAATACTATTTCCTTCTTTGTGAACAGTTGATTTTGGTCTATTCAAAATAACATCTCGAGTTAATAAAAAAATTGAAGTTTGAAAAACATATTCACGTACCCGTGTTCAAAATTTAGACTCTTTTTAGCCATATCCTCATATCCTACATTTTAAAATATAAAAGATCCGACATTTAGATACATTCCCGTACCCGATACTCATACCCGAGTTGGAGCATCATAGACTACCTGTACAAATTTATAACATAAACATTGTGCAAGGCTAAAATTTCCCAAGATTAAAGTGTATCACAATGTCCAGATAATGCATGCATACACATTCCCAACGTCATATATGCTAAAAATGATTCTGCAGACGGAAATCAGAATTGTTTTCTGTATTTCTCTATTATTAACCTACAACTTACATTCTTATATAGTACAATAATGGAAGTGAAAAAGGAAAAAACAATCTCCTAATTTAGGAGAATAATAACTACCTATCAAATAAAATATATCAATATACATATATTAAGGAAAGAAGATTAAGGAAAGATTTTGATATCTTACCATAATTTACAAATTCCTACAGATTCAGAATCTGTAATTCTTAATTCTTAGTTCTTTGATAAGATGTCTATCGATTTCCAAATGCTTTGTTCGATCATGTTGGACTAGATTGAGTGAAATGCTGATGGCTGCTTTACTATCACAATAGAGTTTCACAGGTAGTTCCATTCCAATTTTTAATTCCTCTAAAAAAATTTTAACCATAGTCCTTCACATTTTCCTTGAGCAGCAGCTCTGAATTCTACTTCGGCACTGTTTCTTGCTACTACATTCTGTTTTTTACTTTTCCAAGTTACCAAATTTTCCCATACAAAGGTGCAACAACCCGAAGTTGATCTTCTATCTTGTATTGATCCAGCCCAATCAGCATCTGTGAATATTTCTACATCTCTCTTTTCATTCTTCTTGAAGAACAATCCTTTTCCAAAGGAGCCTTTTAGATACCTGAGAATTTTGTATACTGCTTCTAGATGTGTTTCCTTCGGAGAGTGCATATGCTGACTTACAACCCTGACCGAAAAGCAATGTCGGGTCTAGTTTGTGATAAGTAGATTAGCTTACCAACTAATCGTTGATATCTCTCCTTTTCAACTAGTTTCCCAGTGTCCTCTGTTCTTTTTCCTCCATCTATAGGGATGTCGCTTGGTTTGCATCCAAAAATGCCTATTTCGGTTAAAAGGTCGAAAATTTATTTTCCTTGTGAAACATTAATGCCCGTTTTTTATCTTGCTACCTCCATACTCAAGAAATATCTCATCGGTCCTAGATCTTTTACTTCAAATTCAGAGGCCAGCTTTGTCTTTAGTCTGCCCATCTCAGTTACATTGCCTTCAGTGAAGATTATATCTACATATACAATTAGAATTGTTATTCTTCCTTCTACCAATTGTTGAAAAAACATGGTATGATTTGGCTGACACTGCTAATATCCTTCATTCCTCAACACCTTTGCAAATCTATCAAACCAGACTCTTGGTGACTGCTTAAGACTGTATAAAGATTTCTTGAATTTGCATACCCAATCTTTTCCATACCTTTCATCGAATTCTGGTGGTGCTGTCATAAAGACTTCTTCTAATTCTCCATTCAGAAATGCATTCTTAATATCCATTTGTTAGAGTGGCCAATCCAAATTGGCAGCTAGGGATAGGAGAACTTGAATAGTGTTCAGTTTTGCCACTGGTGCAAATGTTTCCATGTAGTCAATACCATAGGTCTATGTATACCCTTTGGCCACCAAACAAGCTTTATATCATTCTATCATCCCATTAGCTTTGTATTTCACATTAAACACCCATTTGTAGCCTACTGGTCTCTTGCCTTTTGGTAATTTCACCATATCCCAAGTTTCATTTTTTTTCTAAAGCTCGCATTTCTTCCATTACTGCTTCTCTCCATTCGGAGCGAACCTCAGATTTTTCTTTTAGTAGGTAGACCCAACAGACTCGAGTGTAATCATCTATAAATGTGACAAATCATCTCATGTGTGTACGATCAGGAGTTCGAGAAGGTTCCCATAAGTCATTGTGAATCATGATGAAAGGTTTAGATGGTTTGTATATCGAGTATGGGTAAGAGGTACGAACATATTTCGCAAATTCATAGCTTTCCCATTGAAAATCAACTGAATTATTATTCAAATGTATTGAAGGGATTTCACGTCTTAAATATTGGAAATTGGGATGGCCTAGTCTATAATGCCATAATAGAATTTCACTATATCTAGAGATAGATGCAGACTCACAAATTGCAATTTGACACCGTTTAATCCTATCAGCCTCCTCAAAATAGTACAGCCCCTCACATTCTTTAGAACTGTCAATCGTCCTCCCCGATGAAAGGTCTTGAAAAAGACAACGAGATGGAAAAAATTTGGCAGAGCAAGTGGAGTCTTTAGTTTGCTTGCTAATAGACAGTAGATTAAAAGACAAGTTTGGGACATGTAGAATAGATTTAAGTGTTATCGAATTAGAGATCTTGATACTCCCTTTTCCTACAACAAATGAGAAGAAGCCATCTGCAATTTTTGACCTTAACATTACCAGCACAGGTTGAGTATGAGGAAAATAGATGATACAAGTCCGTCATGTGATCGGATGCTCCTGAGTCAATAATCCAAGGAGTTTTAACTTTTGAGGTACATAGGGCACTTAAGAAATTACCTTTATAGGCTAGAGAGCTTGAAGGACCATTAGGAAAGGGCTAACCAGTAGTTGGGAGACTAGAGAAAATTTGGTAGAATTACTCCAATTGTTCAGAGTTGAAATGCACCATTTTGAGCAGGATTAATTTTTGCCTCAGCTTGATATCCCCGACTCCTAGTGTTCTGTCTTGGCATCCAATCAGTGGGTTTCCCATGTAAGTTCCAACAAGTATCTTCTTTGTGTCCCGACTTACGACAATGTTCACACCACGGTTGACCACGTTGCTGTTTTTGGCCTGACCCAATTATTGTTCCCTTAGATGACATACCCATAAATTCAGGCCCATTATTTATTTCCAGCCCAGCAACTTTTCCACGTGAGGGTTCAGTGAGTAAGCTTTTATCACCTATTGGGCCATTAAGTGTTGACCCATATTTTCTACCCATCTCTGGCCCATTTCCTTTGGACATAAGAAGAGTCGAGATCTCACTTGGCCCATTGGATCCTTCAATCAACAAAACCTGTTGCCGGGTTTGCTCTCTTTGCACCTCTGAGAACACCACATGGAGGGAGGGCAGTGGTCACTGGCCAAGAATCTGACCCCTGACGTTCTCCAGCTTGCGATCGAGGTTCGCTAGAAACTCGTACACTTGTTCATTCTCAATTTTCTTCTTATACCGGACACTATCATCACCGCGGCTCCATTCTTCGTCACAGTTGAGATCGAGTTCTTGCCAAAGTGATGTCATTTCCATGAAATAATCAGTAACAACCCTACTTCCCTGCTTTCTTTTCCACAATCAAGTCTTGATTCAAAAATATGAGAACAATTTTCTAAGTCAAAGTATGTTTCCTTCACAGCTTCCCAGACTTCTTTCGTAGTTGGGAGAAAGAGGTAGGTCTTCCCTATATTCGGTTTCATGGAATTTACCAACCATGCGATGACCATGGAATTTTCAGATTTCCACTTCTGTAGAAGTGCAGCATCGGATGGTTTCTTCGTTTCGCCGATCAGGTATCCTAATTTCCCTTTTCCATCAATCACCAATTTTATTGATTGAGCCCATTCACGAAAATTTCTTCTGTTCAACTTCTCGACCGTAAGCTGGAAAAATGGGTTTTCGAAGCCATGGGAGCCAATTGTAGAATTGGCCTTTGTTTTGCCTTAAGGGTTGTCGGAGATGACAAACCCTAAGCTGTTGATGGGGAA
>NC_036244.1:478067-565567 GCF_002742605.1 Olea europaea var. sylvestris | reverse complement strand
TAACACGTAGCAGGTTACTAAATTTTATAACATATGATGCCAAAGTACTATAGCCATTAATCATATTGGAGGAAATATATACGAACAAAGATAATAGGATATAGAATAACAGAAAACCAGCAACAAATAGCACAAGAGAACATGTCTAATTCAGATTTCGGTGACACCTAAAATAACATCTATAAAAGAAAATATAATACAAGCAAAAGGAACTCAACCATTGAAGTGAAGACAAAAACTTTTTATACCTTCAATACCCGAATGAAAGATTCCTAGGCCGAACCAATAAAGATAGTTGTTTACAGGTGTGAGATCATATATATTTAGGTATAAAAACGCGGAGTTTTTCTCCCCGTTGCTCTCCTCCCTCGACCTCGGTGAACCATCAGAGCTCGATGGAATTGGAAACAACCGCATTGTATTTATTACCCACCTCACAGCAAAAATTACAAACTACACCTATCTCTATTTATGTACATACACGTGCTTTGTACGTAATTTCCATAAGCTCCAGCCTAGCATCCAGAACAGGAATAACAAAAAAACCCCCAATTAGAAAAAGGAAAAACAATTCAAATGAAAATTGGGCTTAATCACTAAACTGAGAAAGAAACACAGCAAACCCCAGATCTGTACTGAATATTAAGGGGAAAAGAACGTAATTAAGAAGGAACTAGAGTCCACGCATCATATAGATGCCCCAGTAACCCGAAATTGGTGAGGTGGTGCCAGCTTCAGATCAGAGTGGAATTTGAAGAGGAGAATTAGAGTTGAGAGATATTTCTTTTGGAGCGGGGTTGGCGTAGGGGCGTGGCGTGTGAAAGAAAACTGGGCCTGTCCAAAGAAGACCAAACTAAACTCGTTTGGTCTTTACCTTATGCACGTTTGCGCTGTCTCGCTCCGTTTCGGTACCTTTGGTCCCCCTGCCTCGTTAAAAGACAGATACATATTTTGAGCACCTTTCTCAACGTTTTTCATGGAGTGCCATATTTTAAAATAGAGATTTTTTATTTTTTTTTATGAATAAATGTGAATTATATTCATCAAAATCATATAGAAATACGCTGAGCATTCAGGGGCTTACAACTCAAAATCAAGTGCATATACAATTATATCGGGCATTCCCAAACGAAACAAATTGAAAAAAGGAGGGAGCAACCAATAACCTATAAACCCATGGCTAATAACTAATATTGAATCAAAACATTCGGATATGGCGTACTGTTGCAGGCACCCAAAAATAATAAAACCTACACTTCCAAAAAATGTATGCAGTACTAGAACTAAGGATCGTTCTCCCACGAAGAGTGATTAGTCTAGTTTTATGCAATGTTAACAATAACAGGGGTTTTGTTTGTGATGAAATCAATTCTAACTGAAAGCAATGCAAATTAATAAATTGGATTAAATCAATAGAACAAACATTGGTCTAAGTCAATATCCACCGTAGAAATTCCAAATTGATCATAGATCCATAACTAATTACCAATTCATATTTTTAGCATTCATCGTTGGAATTTATATTTCGTATTTCTTCTTAGTTGTAATTAATCAGAAAACAAGCGATCCAATCAATCCTTATTATCAAATAACCCAAGAAAAGCACTTAAAATTTATTTTAATAATAGTATGGGAAACTAGAGAAATCGAGAAAACTAAACCACACAATCACAAGCAGACATATTTTATCTAGTCAAATATCCTCCCTAGAATTTAATAACCTCTAAAGCAGCGGTTAATCAAACTACAGTTGCTTCATATGTCAAAGATATAAAACCATTACGTATTTGTTCTTTAAACAAGCAATCGATTGAAGTAATAGGCCTCTTAGAATTCAAATACAACGACCACAAAATTATGCATAGAAGAATACTCAATACATAAAATATGAATGAAAACAATGAAATTTATTTAGATCTCACAATTTGAATAATTCCTAGGTTTCAATTTCCTTCGACCAAGAGATGAAATTTCGCAATACATCAATAATGCTTAAGCAGAAAGAGAGAAAAATCCTTTTGAATCAGGTATAATAAGTGGTATCCTCCTTTTTTATATCCCTAGGGTTTTAAAAGACTCCCCAAGATTTGTTTCCATAAGAATTTCAATCAGAAAAGGAAACCAGATTTTTCCCGCCGCAATTGACCTAGGCTATCTCGGGCAGCCGCCCAGGTGTGGCTTTTGACGTTGGGCGGTAGCCCGGATTTTAAACTAGGCTGTTGCCTACGCAAAATTTCTTCCAAAAGTTGTATTTTAGTCCCGAATTCAATTTTTTATTCTTTTAAATCGTTTCTCTTGGAATTTCAAACCTTGAACTTCTAGTTGTGCCCAATTGAACCCGCAACATATTTACTCGTCTCGTCTAGGGATTGTTTGCAACTTGGCCCTTGAACTTTTATTTTTTTCCATTTAAGTCCTTATTCGCTCTTTTCTTCTATTTTATGCCATAATCATCCAAATACAATATAAATCACAATATAAGGGTATTTAGCACATTTAGGTATTAATTAGTCATAAAAGTGTAGGAATTAATGGATGTGAATCACGATATTTCATGTCTTATCAAATTTTCCCACACTTAGCTTTTGCTTGTCCTCGAGTAAAACTTAACTCCCTTTCATAAGGTTGCAATGCCACATACATAGAACAATCAAACTCTTCAAAACACACAACAATTCATGGATAAACATTCTCACACAACTTATAATTAATTAGCAAGCATTCTCAAATAAAGATGGATGAACTAAACATGTAGACCCTCACAGGAGTAAGAGCTCAACTCTCATATGTTTGAAGGGTAAGTGTTTCGCCAAATTCATTCCAATGGAAGTGTCCTACCATATGCTTGCACATCTTCTCATTCTCCACCAATTAAATCACATACATTACACAAATCATAAGGTCTTTTTCATAGGTTGTAACGTGCGCTAGGGTCCAGGTGTGAGATATTTAGGTAAGTAACTCAAAAGCCATAGAAACTAGTAGAGTAAAGATGAATTACCTAAGCTCAAATATATACATAAAACATTTAAGAACAAGTCTTTCCACTCACAGCTTCTTTGCATCTTTTTCACACAACCCAATCATTTTCTTGTGATTCTAGGAGGAATCATGAACATAGAGTAATTATGGAACATTGAAAATCATTCTCCTTCACTTTTTTTCTTTTCTCTTTTTCATTCTCTTTTTTTTTTCAACTCAAAACATTGTACTAATAATGGAACTTATGAATTGAAATTGAATAATATGTTCCATTCCACCAATTGTAGTCTTACCATAGATTCATACACCCCCACACTTATTTCTTTTGCACACCCACACTTCAAAATGATGAACAATACTCCACTAACTTCATGGATTGGATAAAGAATACTGGTTTTATGGATTTAAGGCTCGTAATGTGGGTTTACAAAAGGTATGGCGATAAGGCTCAAAAGGGTTCATCAACGGGTAAAATTAACTGCAGGGTAGGCTATGTGGCTTAGGTGGTTAACTTACATGACAAAGATGGTCTTAATCGTGTTCATGCATGCATGTATCAATATGGCCTCGAAGAGAATCAAGGCAAATTCTAGAGAAGCAAATCCATAGAAGAAAATCACTCATGAAAGAAATAGTAAGACCGATATGTATGTCTCAGTCATAAGGCTCAAAATCTCAATGGCTTTTTGTCTACAAAATCTAATTACTACCATCCTCAAAGAAAATAGCCACACTAATTAACTCTATGTTGGGAGATTACTTATTTAATTATGTTATGAATTCTTCAGAAACTTAATTGAATCTAGCAAATAGCATACACAACTAAAATCGTTCAAAACCACTTTGTTTTCTCCCCCCTCATGTCGAAGTTTTATCAAACAATCAAAAATAAACATAAAAATACGAATTGAAAATTTTAGACTCAACCTAAATTCCCTCCCCCACACTTAAAATTTACATTGTCCCCAATGTAAAGTAAAATGTCAAGAAGAGAACAAATTTAACTAAAATATGAATGCAAATATGAAAACGAAAAGAAAAATAAGAAGTAAAGGGACGAACTCCTCTTGGGTTGTCTTCCAAACAGCGCCTTTGTTTATTGTCTTTGGCTAGACTTATTGCTTCCTTCCTCAACCGGTATCAATTGGGTTCCCAAGGTCCCATGTTCTCACGTCATCCATTTGGAAACCTGTATAGAAAGGCTTCTCGTTAGCAATTGGCAAAATAATATGCGAACTTTTACTCGACTTTGGTGACTTTGGAAAAGCGTTCAAAGCCACAATGGTTTCCTGCAAGGCAGTATTCGAGGGTAACTCCTGATTCACATCCTCAATATACTTATCAATGGCAACTTTCACTGTATTGTTTTCATCAGGTTCTAAAACTTTCTATTTTAAATTATCAATCACTTTAATAGAATAAACAGGGCCAGTTTCATCAGGATATTTTATAGCATCATAAATGTTAAATTCACTGATTTTATCATCAAATTCCATAGTAAGCATGCCACTATAAAAATCTATTTTAGTTTCGGATGTCCTTAAGAATGGTCTTCCTAGCAAAATGGGGATAATTTGATCACTATATCCCATATCAAGCAAATAGAAATCAACAGGAAAAATCAAATCATTAATTTTCACGAGAACATCCTCAACTACACCCTTAGGATAGGCATTGGATAAATCAGGTAGTTAAATTATGACACCAGTTTCATTCAAAGGTCCAAGTTTTAAAGAAGCGTATACAAAGTATAACATGACATTAATAGAAGCTCCTGAATCTAACATGGCCCTTTCAAACCTAGTGTTAACTATCGTGCAAGGGATGCTAAACATACCTGGATCTTTGCATTTTGTAGGGAGATTTCTTTGAATGATTGCAGAAACAGTTTCCCCTACGTTTATTTTTCACACCTTTTAAGTTTCTTTTTTCTCTTAAGGGTACACAATTCCTTCAAAAACTTAGCATAACGAGATACTTGTTTAATAGCATCCAACAATGGAATATTTACCTCACATTTAAGAAAAGTTTCATAAAGTTCTTGATTATGTTAATCTTTCTTGGGTTCTACTAAAGCTTGAGGAAAAGGGGGTGTCAATTTATACTCAGAAAGGGATGGAAACTTACACTTAGGTATGCCATTGTCGTTAGGAACACTCTTTTCTTCAAGGACATCTTTCTCCTTTTCCTGTTCCAATGATGTAGGTGCTGCCCTTGGAATTTCAACTTCCTTACCACTCCTCAACAAGATTGCACTTACATTTTCCCTTTGATTGACCATTGTTTGAGAGGATAATTTTCCCGAATCTTGTGCTTCCAGCCTGTTGATTGTGGTTTCCATTTGACCCATTTGATTCTCCAAACTTTTAATACTTGCCTTGCCTCCTTTTGGAATTGTTTTGTTTCCCACTGAAATTGTAAAGTGTTAGTGGCCAAAGACTTAACAATATTCTCTAGAGATATACTAGAACTTAAAGTTTGGTCATGTTGTTGTCTAGGAGGATATGGCTGCCTGTATTGCTAGAAGTTTGGTTAATTCACTTGTTGATTCTCATAGCTAAGATTAGGATTATCCCTCTATCATGGATTGTAAGTGTTCGAGCAAGGATTATAATTCCTTTGTGGTTGTCTAGGAAAGCTGCCTACTGCATTAACTTGTTCATCTTCTTGAAGAGTTGGGCACATGTCAGTTAGATGTCTTGCCACCGAACAAATTCCGCATGCTTTCGTCGTTTGCATATTACCTGCAGCCATTTGACGAACAAGAGAAGTTAAACTTGCAAGTTGTTGTTCAAGAGATGAAACATTTACCTTATTAACATTTCTAGAAGGAGTGTAGAGTCTAGTGCCAAATTGTTGAGAGTTGGCTACCATGTTTGCAATCAAATTCCTCGCGCCCTCAAGAGTTTTATCCACCAAAGCTCCTCCACTTGTAGCATCAATCATACTCATATCTGTGGGTAGAAGCCCTTCATAAAAATACTGGATGAGTAGTTGTTCATTGATTTGATGATGGGGATAGCTTGCACACAGTCGCTTGAAATGCTCCCAGTATTCATGTAAGGATTCCTTGCTCTCCTGCATTACACCACAAATTACTTTTCAAATGTTTGCTGCCCTTGGAGGTGAAAAATATTTTTCTAAGAACATCCTCTTCATTTCCTCCCACGTTGTGACACTTTCAGATGGTAGATAGTAAAGCCAATCCTTAGCTGAATCCTTCAAAGAGAACGGAAAGGCTCTCAATTTAATTTGCTCTTTAGTTACCCTCGTAGGTTTCATGCTTGTGCAAACCACATGGAATTCCTACAAATGTTTATATGGATCTTCACCTGCAAGACCATGAAAGGTAGGCAAAAGATGTATTAGTCCAGACTTTAATTCAAAAATAGTGACAACATGTAAAGTGGGAAAAGTGATACAGAGAGGTTGTTGGTTCAAATTTGGAGCTGCAAGCTCCTTCAAAGTTTGATGTCCAGCCATGTGTCCCTCGGAATTTCGTTGAATGCTACTCTTTAGCTGCGCGAAGTTTTTCTAATTTTGATCGTACTGCAAATCAATTTGGTTAGAGGATCAAGTTACGGCATAAACAATTAAGGAAGCTATTAAAAATAATATTAATTAACTAAAAAAGAAAAAAAATTAACAAAAAACTAAGTGAACAAATAAAAAGCACAAAAATAAACTAAATTACTCCCGACAATGGCGCCAAAATTTGGTGTGCTATGTCAGACACCCAAAAATAATAAAATCGACACTTTCAAAAAATATATGTAGTAGTGGAAGTAATGATCGTTCTCACGAAGAATGATTAATCTAATTTTATGCAATGTTAACAATAATGAGGGATTTTGTTTGTGATGAAATCAATTCTAACTAAAAACAATGCAAATTAATAAATTGGATTAAATCAATAGGACGAACCTTGGTCTAAGTCAATATCCACAGTAGGAATTCCAAACTGATCATAGATCCTTAACTAATTACCAATTCATATTTTTAGCATTCATCGTTGGAATTTATATTTCCTATTTTTCCTTAATTGTAATTAATTGGAAAAAAAAGCGATCCAATCAATTCTTATTATCAAATAACCTAAGAAAAGCACTTAAAATTTAATTTAATAATAGCATGGGAAACTAGAGAAATCGATGAAACTAAACAACACAATCACAAGCAGTCATGTTTAATCTAGTCAAATATCCTCCCTAGAATTTAATAATCTTTAAAGCAGCGATTAATCAGACTCCAGTTGCTTCATACGTCAAAGATATCAAACCATTATGTATTTGTTCTTTAAACAAGCAGTCAATCGAAGTACATGAACCTCTAATAGGCCTCTTAGAATTCAAAACAACAACCATAAAATCATGCATAGAAGAATACTCAATACATAAAATATGAATGAAAACAATGAAATTTATTTAGATCTCACGGTTTGAATAATTCTTAGGCTTCAATATCCTTTGACCAAGAGATGAAGTTTAACAATACATCAATAATCTTTAAGCAAAAAGAGAGAAAAATCCTTTTGAATCAGGTATAATGAGTGGTATCCTCCTTTTGGATGTTCCTAGGGTTTTAAAAGACTCCTCAAGATTTGTTTCCATAAGAATTTCAATTAGAAAAAGAAACCAGATTTTTTTTGCCACGATTGACCAGGGCGATAGCCGCCCAGGCATGGTTTTTGGCTTCGATAATTTAATTTTGACATTGGGCGGTCGCTCGAATTTTATAATTGGACTGTGGCCCAGCCAAAATTTCTTCCAAAAGTTGTATTTTAGTCTCGAATTCAATTTTTGATTCTTTGAAATCATTTCTCTTGCAATTTCAATCCTTGAGCTTCTAATTGTGTCCAATTGAACCCGCAATATCTTTAATCTTCATTTTATTGCTCGTCTCATCTAGGGATTATTTGCAACATGGTCCCTGAACTTTCAATTTCTTCCATTTAAGTCATTTTTTGCTCTTTTCTTCTATTTTATGCCATGATCATCCAAATGCAACCCAAATCACAATATAAGGGTACTTAGCACATTTAGGTGTTAATTAATAGTAAAAGTATAAGAATTAATGGATACAAATCATGACATTTCATGTCTTATCAGGATACAAAGAAAATGAATTTTGTATACGTGTGTTTTGATCTATCGAACAATCCTATTAGCTTGCACTGTAAGGTCATCAAAAATCTTTATAATCCTTACCGTCCAAATGCGGTAAACGATAGTCATAAATGCAATATGTTTAGCTTTGCTCTGCCAAGATGTACCTCGACCTTCCTTTTTAACTTATTTCATTACACTAGGAAGTGTAGACATAGACCATCGTAGACCCACCCATGCATCAATTTTTTCCCAAAGTGATTGGCTAAACGGACTACGCTCTAATCCATAAGTTCATAGGAGCTGCATCTACGATCAATCTATAAATATTAGCAATCTAGATTTCGATGCTAACCACATGATAAAGGTGTGTTTCGTTGTCACATATGCATTCCAAACGGAGCTAGCCCAAATTATCTTAGTTCCTCTTGACCTTAAATACTCATATGCATCAAATATGTTGAATCTACCATTGGCTGTCCAATTGGTTTATTGATAGCAGCTTGGGTAGTTCCAAATAGATGCCATGACTTTAGATTTCTTCCGAGGAGGGATGTTGTATTAGCCCAACACAATTTCACAATAATACCAAAGACACGTGAAATTCAACCACCCGTAGGGATGGCAATAGGCTATGGCTCGTGGGCTAAGCTGAGCTTGGGCTCACGAGCTCGTATTTTTTTAACAAAAGAAATAGATAAAATATAAATCCTCCTCATTTATTAGGGCTTGGGACCGACTACTTAAATAGATAAAATATAAACCCTCATCATACCTATAATAAAAGCAGACTCTGAAACTACAGTGCTAACTGAAGATGTAGTAAGTCTTTTGCAATTGCAAAAACTACTGACCATCGCCATTCGTACCTTTGCCATAATTCAATAACCTCTTCGGAACTTTTTTTTAATTTTTTTATTGGTAGGCATATTATGATTAAAGTAATCAAATAATTCAGCTAGTAATGCATTTGAACTTGCCTCTAATGTTTGGTTAGATGCAGAAGACAAAGTATTACTAGATTAATCTATTGCAATTGCATAATATCTATACGTGTTGATACCTTCAAATAAATTTAATATTTCAACATTATCTTCTTCAATATCAGCGAAAAGGGTAGACGCAGAGAGTACTTGATTAATATTTGTACCCATTCATTATGCATATAATTAATACATTTCACATAAATTTTGTTTTAAATTTCTATACGTGATAGGTTTATTAAAAGTTAATTTTTTTGAAATTTGATCGATTACATATTTAGTTCCTGATAAATTATATTGGGGGTCCATGATGCAAGCTAAAGGCTTCCCAATATTTTTTAAACTTTAATTCCGTAGAATATATAATTGCACTAAAATCGAAGTCATTTTTATATTTATAAAATGTTCTTGCAATTATATAAAGACGTTCGAGCACCATACAACTAATGAGATAGTAAACTCCAGATAAAACATTTGTAGTGTAATAAAAACTTGTCAATTTTTTTTAACCTTTAAAGCTAAAAGCCAATCAAATTCATTCAAAATAGTGTCGACATCATTTCTAATATTCCTATTTTTATAAAACTCATTTATTAAATATTCAAAACACTCGCATGAATTTAGTAATAAGTAAGTGGAGTTCCATCTATGACCTACGTCATTAACAAATATTTTAGCATTCGTTACCCCAATTCATTACTTCCTCAAATACTTGTTTTTTTTTTTTTTTTAACTATAAGAGATCGTGATATATATTAGTACATTCCTAATTCTTTATATTCTACCTTTAAAAGAATGAATTTATTTTTATAAAACTCATTTATTAAATATTCAAAACACTCGCATGAATTTAGTAATAAGTAAGTGGAGTTCCATCTATGACCTACGTCATTAACAAATAATTTAGCTTTCGTTACCCCAATTCATTACTTCCTCAAATACTTGTTTTTTTTTTTTTTAACTATAAGAGATCGTGATATATATTAGTACATTCCTAATTCTTTATATTCTACCTTTAAAAGAATGAATTTTACTTTTGCAACGATATTCTTTAATAATGGCCATAATCGCGTTATGTATATTGTTAGCGTTATGAGGGAATTCAATAATTTAAAAAGTAATAATTTTTTTGTGCATATACTAAAGTAGGTCTATATAGTCTGCAGTTGCAGTTATATAAGCTCTTTTATTAATCCTTTATCATATATCTGAAGTTAAAGACATAATATTCCCATATTTTTGCAAATCCAAAATCAATTTTTGTTTTGTTTGAAAGAAATATTCTATTATATCCGACCGAAGAGTATTTCGACTTATCTCAACGTATCTCGGTTCAAAATATTCTTTTATGTATGAGACGAAATGTTGGTTGTCCACTATTACAAGGAGTAACTCAGCACCAGCAACAAGTTTTACCATTCCCGTTTGAGCATTCTCCTCTGAATACATCCACGTGGTGAGGGGCGAAGTCATAGAACCGGCACGTGGACTACCAAATTGCAGTTGTGTTTGACCGACTTCAAAAAGTCTATGTTTGGCCACACGCACTTTGTAGTGATGGTTGAGGTGGGTAGTACCATTGCCTTTTGCCATGTCAATCATTGTTGGCAGTATTTATATACTACTTTGGACTCTATCGGTAACACAACCCATTAAAATAAATTTGAAGTGATCCCAACATTTTGCCTTTTTTTCTCTTTCGCTTCCGTCTATCATTAGGAAGGTCTAATTCGGATTCATACTCTTGTTCCACCTCAGGAACAACAACGTCATCCAAATCAATTGAATTATTGTTTCCTTCCGCATCCAAATTTGAAATATCTTTAGGAATGGGTATTTCATTTAGACCAAAAAATTAATTATGATATTAACTTTACGGTGTTATAGGTGATTCACCTTTGACGCCAAACAAGCCCTCGACAAATGAGTATGGATCCATTTGTAAATTGTGATGAAATGAAAAATGTACAGTGTAGATAATGTAGTAAGACATAAGTACTAAAACTTGAGTAAAGGGCACGAAATTAAAATTGTGAATTTGTAGTGTGAGAAATGAGACTTCAATGAATTGAAATTGAAGATGATGAAATTGTAAAAATGAATGTCTATAATATTTTATAATTGTTGATAACTGAGCGCAAGAGAAATTGAGAGAAAGAGAGTTGTTGTCAAATTGTGTGAAAAAATGTTTGGAATTAGGCTATTTATAGAGAGGAAAAAATCAGTAATAGGTTTCGGTCACTCATGAAAGTTCAATAAACATTTTGGTCACTATTTAATAACGAGCCACGAGCTTGGGGTCGTGCCCCAAGAATGGCTCGCCAAACGAGTCGACTTGCTCGGCTCGTGTTCAGGCTTGTGATTTTACGAGCCTGAGTCACCCACGAGCCCCTTTTTAGGAGTCAAGCCGACGACCTGCTCGACATGTTTGCTACCCTTAACAACTCGATTCCAACCTAAAATATCTATCTCCATAAAGGGTGTCAACAAACAAAATCAAATCTCAAATCACAATGGCGAATAACCTGAAAAAAGTATAAATAATGACCAAAATAACCCACAAGAATTTGCCTAGGCAATTCTTCAAACATTTTGTACACATTAAGCCCAATAAAACACTAAGCAAAGTCTAAAACCTTCAATATACACCAAAGCATCCATGATTTCACATTCCGAGCACCATCCAATTAACTAGCCAAAAACCACTACCAAAAGCTCTAATGCCTTCCATGTAAGAGAGAATTGTACCATGAAAAAAGCTCTTACCTTATGCGGAATGAATCTTCAACATTACATCAAATCTCGTTAACAACATGGAATATAGGAAGCAACAAAGATGTGGATGTATGTGATGTGGAGAATGCAATTTCTTGTAAGGAAAGTGGTTGATTTGAAATTAGGGCCTAGTGCTTTGAATTTCGGCTTGGATAGTATGATTGAGAAGTGGTCTAAGGTGGAAGAATATGTGAAAAGGTGATGTAGGAATGAAAGTTGGGAAGGATAAAGGGATAGATTAATGGAAGAAAATGAGGGGAATAGGGAAAATGAGAGAAACTGGGTGAGCGAAATGGAGGAAAAGAGACGAAGTGGGGGAAAGAAAAGAAAAGAGAAGAGGAAAAAAAGGATTTTTTTCTTGCACCCTCCACTGTGGTCCTTCCTCATTGCCACTATAGGCTTGAAGCTCGCATACTTGAGAATGTACCTATAGGGAAAAAAAACAATGTCATTAACGTAGCTAAAGTATGGAGAATTCATATCTCATAAATGAAAATTAAGGGATAGCACTTATGTTGGCTCCCTAGAAGCACTTCTTTAACATCATTAGCTAGATGTTGATGTGGACTTATGTTGATTCTTCAGAACATTGTCTTCTACATCTCGATCTTCCTCTATAATAGTGTTTGAAACGCTGTCTATTTGCCTGAAAAATAGATCCATCCTTGCTTACCAACTCCACTAAGCCACAGGAAAACACTTTATAAACTACGAGTGGTCCTAACCACCACAATTTAAGCTTGCCTAGAAAAAGCTTCAAGCGAGAATTAAATAGCAGAACTTGTTCCCCTTGCTTGAATTCCTTCCTTGAGATCCTCTTGTTGTACCACAACTTTGTTCGCTCCTTATATCTCTTTGTATTGTTATATACGTTGTTCCAAAATTCATCTAGTTCATTGAGTTGCAACAAGCATTATGGTCTCGCTAATTTCATGTCAAGTTTCAACTTCTTCTCAGCCCAATAGGCTCGATACTCCAATTCAACCGATAGGTAACAAGCTTTCTCGAATACCAAATGATAAGGTAACATTCCAATTGGTGTTTTAAATGTTGTTCGATATGCCCATAGTGCTTCATCAAGCTTTTGATCACGGTCTTTACAATTGGTGTTCACTATCTTTTCTAATATTTGTTTAATCTCCTTGCTGGAGGAGATCACAGCTTGCCCATTTGAATATAGGTAATGTTAATCAAGTGCTAGTTTTTAACGTCCCAAATTTTCATAACAACGGAATGTTACCAAAAATTCATTTTTCTTTACTTTACATGCAAAAAGACCAAAATTAATTTTTTTATAAGTAATAATTGCGGCATTCATAAATTTAAAGTAAATATATCGACTGTATCTGAAAAATAACTAAAACATGTCTTAAAATTAACAAATAATTATGAAGGCAGAAAAACTTAATGGAAAATTTATTCTTTGTTACTACGATCCACTTGGCAGCCGTACTACCGCCCTTCCACAATATCAATCGACCCGAACTAACCTGTAAAAATTTGTAAGAGTGAGTATTCGAAAACACTCAATAAGATACGTGTAGTTTTCATATAAAGATATATATAACAATAAAATCTACATTTCATATCGCTCTGCTCTTATGGAGTATATCGGTGATCAAACGACGCACCCATCTTAAGTCCTCTTATATCTCGTAAGATTTCATTTCTCTTTTTATAGAACCCGAAGGTCCACTAGCAATCCATGCATATTTAATTGCATATAAAAGTATATAAGAATGAAAACAACTTGCACATATGTATCTTACCTCGTTTATTTAAGAGTTGCAAAATAATTTCTTGTCTTCTAGTTCCCAAAAGTACCATTTCTCTCTCTCTCTCTCTCTCTCCCCCTCTCTCTCTTCTTCTTTCTTTTTCTCTCCTACGTATGTATAACTTTTGGTGTATGAATTATGGAATCCATGTATAATATTCATAGTAATAAAAAGTGGTTGAGTTATACTAGAAAACATGTACCGTATTGGATAAAACCTAGTTTTGAATTTTTTTTAATAACAAATTCATAGTTATCCAAATAGGATACTAGCTATCACATCAAATTCAAAATAGATTAATATTAAACTAAAAATTAAAATTCAATACCCACTTTACACGTTTTTGAAGAGAGAAAATAAATTGATTTATAATTTATATAAATTCTATTTATCTTATTTTCTTTCAATTGGGTATAAATTAATGTGTTTTTATCCAAAATAATTTTTCTCGAGTCAAAGACTTCTAATTAATTACGACCTATAAAATGAGTCTAATTTTGATATATTAAATATTGCTCTATCAAAATCTAAGTATTTGGAACAAATAAAATAGAAATTTAAAATATTTTTCATTTTAGTCCTCAACTTTCAAAATGTAAATATATAAAATATAAAATAAATAAATTTTATTTTTTTATTTTATTTTTTAAAAAAAAAACAAAAACTAGAATGTTTGAAATTTCGTTTTCCGCCTCATCAATTTGAATAACGCGCAACTAAAATGCTTCCAGATGAGGAGGGGGGTCGCAGGTGAACCACTTAAATCACAAGTTCTTCATAGACGGTTTAGGTATTTTTAACAAAACCTTTCAACTTTGCAATTATGCTAATCAACAAAACTCAAACAATAAATCAAGCGTGAAATTTCTTAAAATATGAATTTTCAAATTGGTCCATTTTTAAAATATCCCCAAAAGCTAAAGTTAAAACACATAAAAAATTTATCACATGGAAAATTTGAACCACAGTCATGAAACCATAACAATTTAAATTTTGGACTACTATCATTCAAAATTGACTTAAACACAAACATTTAACTTTCAAAAATATGAGAAAAAATATAAACATAAAGTTTTTTATTTTTATTTTTTTTGGTTACTGTTCACGTGAATAGTAAAATTCACTGTTCACGTTTTCTCTCTCTTTTTCTTTGTTCAAAAATTTTTTTTTACTATTCATATGAACTGTTCTAGAAATTTATTTTTTTTTTCAAAAACAAGTTTACAGAAAAGTTAAACCATGCTCTGATACCAAGTTGTAATGCCCCAAATTTTCATAATACTGGAACGTTACAAAAAATTCATTTTTCTTTACTTTACATGCGAAAAGATCAAAATTAAAATTTTTTATAAGTAATAATTGCGGCATTGAAAAATTTAAATTAAACATAGCGTCATAGCGATTGTATTTGGAAAATAACAAAAACATATCTTAAAATTAACAAATAATTATGAAGGCAGAAAAACTTAATGAAAAAATTATTCTTTGTTACTACGATCCACTTGACAGCCCGCATCACCGCCCTTCCACAATTCTAATCAACTCGAACTAGCCTGTAAAAATTTGTAAGAGTGAGTATTCGAAAACACCCAGTAAGATACGTGTAGTTTCCATATACAGATATATATAACAATAAAATCGACATTTTATATCGCTATGCTCTTATGGAGTATATCCGTGACCAAGCAACACACATCTTAGGTCATCTTATATCTCGTAGGATTTCATTTCTTTTTTTATAGAACCCGAAGGTCCACTAGTAATCCATACATATTTAATTTCATATAAAAGCATATAGAAACGAAAACAACTTGCACATATGTATCTTACCTCATTTATTTAAGAGTTGCAAAATAGTTTCTTGTCTTCTAGTTCCCAAAATTACTCTCTCTCTCTCTCTCTCTCTCTCTCTCTCTCTTTCTCTCTCTCTCTTACGTGTGTATAACTTTTGGTGTGTGAATTATGAAATTCACGTATAGTATTTATAGTAATAAAAAGTGGTTAAATTATACTAGAAAACATGTACCATATTGGATAAAACCTTGTTTTGAATTTTTTTTTTTAAATGACAAATTCATAATTATCCAAATAGGATACTAGCTATCACATCAAATTCAAAATAGATTAATATTAAACTAAAAATTAAAATTCAATACCCACTTTACACGTTTTTGGAGAGAGAAAATGAATTGATTTATAATTTTTATAAAATTCTATTTATCTTGTTTTCTTTCAATTTGGTCTAATTTATTGTGTTTTTATCCAAAATAACTTTTCTCGAATCAAAGACTTCTAATTTATTACGACTTATAAAATGAGTCTAATATTGATATATTAAATATCGCTCTATCAAAATCTAATTATTTGGAACAAATAAAATATAAATTTAAAACATTTTTCATTTTAGTCATCAACTTTCAAAATATAAATATATAAAATATAAAATAAATACATTTTATTCTAAAATCTTCGGGAGGTTACATAGTTTGTGCATGACATTGTATTTAGCTAAAAGGAAATTAAAAAGTTTGTTATAGAAATGTGTATCTTCATCACTTATTATTGCCCTATGTGTTCCAAATCGACTGAAGATGTTTTTCTACAAAAACTTTAGACCTATCTTTGTATCATTTGTTGGTATAGCATTGGCCTCAACCTATTTGGAGATATATTCTTACCACAAAAAGGATATATACCCGACCAAATGATGGTGGAAAAGAACCCATTAAGTCTATACCCCGCACATCAAATAATTTCACCTCGAGCATAATAGTCAATGGAAGCTCATCACGTCGTGAAATTTTTCAGTGCATTGACAACGGTCATATGTCTTCATGAAAGCGTAATAATCTTTGAAAAAAGTTGGCCAATAAAATCCCAGATTTAATACCTTAAGCAATACGTGTAGGGCGGAAATGACCTCGATAAGATGAGGAGTGACAATGCTTCTTAATTGATTGTGTTTCCTCCATAGAGATACGCCTCATGATTATCATATCTATGCAACTCTTGAAGAGTAGCGGATCATACTTGGCATCATGCAAGAATGTTTTTCTTTTGATAAGAAGTCAAGTCAGGTGGCATCTTTCCATAGGCAAATAGTCAACAAAATCGGAACACCATGGGATCTTTGATAAAATTGCTAAAAGAAATTTTTAGGAAAGTTTCTTGAATCTGATTGTTATCTATTACTTTTTCATTCTTTAACTACTAGAGATGATCAGCAATTACATTCTCACTACCTTTTTATTTTGAATTTCTACATTGAACTCTTGCGACATCAAGATCCATTGAATTAAGCGAGGCTTGGCATCTTTCTTTTCAAATAGATATCAGATTGCAGCATTATCTGTGTAAATGATTACTTTGGTATCGATGAGATAAGATCAAAACTTGTCACATGCAAAGACCACTACTAGCATTTCATTCTCTGTTGTGGTGTAATTCAATTGAGCTCTGTTTAGAGTTTTGCTAGCATAGTGAATTGCCCAGAATATCTTTTCAAACCTTTCTCCTATAATTGTTCCTACCGCGCTGTCATTAGCATTACACATTAGTTCAAATGGCTTACCACATCTGGTGCTACCATAACTGGAGCTGTGACTAATTTTTCTTTTAATGTTTTCAAATGCTTTGAGGCAATTTTCATCAAACATGAATGTATATTCTTTTCCTAAAGGTTATGTAGAGGTTTAGCTACCTTTGAGAAGTCTTTCTTTTTTAGTTGGACGCTGCGACGCCCCAGCTCTCTGTTGGTTTTGGGTGTTTCCTGGGTGCTTGGGCACCTCATATACTTCCTTCACCTCATTTGCTCATTCTCTAACCTCTTTTCCACTTCATTTTTCTCTCTTTTCATCTCTATTCCATACCTACTTCCATGATCAACACTTTAGCTCCATTCCAAGTTCCAAAATATGTCATTGTTCTTCAAGTTGTCTAGACCACAAAACAACACGAACACACACATCAAAACACTCAAGAACAAATCGAAAACCATTATTTAGAGGTATTAGTTCGATAAGTGAATTAGACTCATCACCCAAGCTTTCCTACTTGGTGGATGGCTCACCAGACAAGAAGCTTCTCCCATGACCTTTGTTGCTAGGAAGTATTTTTTCTTTTAAGGAATTTAACAAGGTCATTTCCATTGGATTACAAAAACTTTATAATACTTACAAATTTTTCACTTGTAGTATATTTTCAGGTGTTCTACATTCCAAGAATGAGGCTTTATCTTACCGTCCAAATTTTCGATTCCATAGGTTTCAAGTCTAATATCTTCTTTGATGCGATAGGTACCTTCTGGCCTCTGGGACCAAGAGTTCCTACCCTTGATTCTTTAGAGGATAGGAATACTCTTTGCAATAGAAAGTTGCTCGCACGAAAGGACTTTTTCATAACCTTAGAATTGTAGTATTGGGGTCATCTTACGCTAGTTGGCCATTAACTTCACTCGGGACTCATTCCTCCTTTCATCAAGAAAATCAAGCTCATGCCTCCTAAACTTGTCATTAGATTTTTCATTGAACTGTAGGTAACGATGAGATGGTAGACCTACTTCTATTGGGCTCATAGTCTCTGCTCCATAAGTTATAGAGAAATGAGTTTTTGTATGGTTGTCCTGCTAGTGGTTCATATAACCCATAGGACTTAAGGTAACACATTCATCTAAGCCATTTTGTAAGCATCTTGCTTTTGTTTGATGGTGTACTTGATGGTCTCATTGACTGTTTCCATTACCTATTGGCTTGAAGATGCTGGGAGATGGAAAAATGCTTCTTAATTCCAAGTTCTTTACACAAGTCCTTTGACCTTTTTATCATCAAACTATTGTTCATTATCAGATACGATTGAATGGGGGCTTTCGAACCTACAAATAGTGTTCTTTCATGAGAAGTTGGAAGTTTTAGCTATGTAATTTTGGCCAGAGTTTCAGCTTACACCCATTTGATAAAATAATTAATAGTGATGATAGCAAAGCTAGCACTACTCATTCCTTTAGGTAAAGGCCCTATAAAATCAATCCTCTACTTTGCAAAGGGCCAAGGGCTGGAGACAATGCTTAGTCTCAAGGAAGGTTGTCTCTATGTTATCGTGCAATACTAACATTTATCACACCATTTTCGAAATGTTGTTAATCCTTTTTTCAATGGCCCATAGTATCTTTGCCTTAGCACTTTTTGTGCTAGTGCCCATCCTCTTGAGTGATTGCAACCTATACATCATAGTAGAGGCAAGGAGAAACCTCGTTTATATAGCACATTATCATGAAAAACAAAATGTGCAACTCATCTTATGAGCTTCTACATCTCCTCTTCGTCAAAAGGTAATGCTTGATCTTTAAGAAAAGCTATGATATGCTACATCCATAGAGGAGTATCTTTGATCCACATTACCCCTTCACCCTTAAAGGTGCAAGGTCAGGAGAAGTGTTCTATAGACATGACAATAAGTAGTTTAGAATCCTTACTACTTGCTAATTTTGAGAAAGCGTCTGCGTGGACGTTTTCTGTGCATGAGACCTGTGCCAATTCAAAATTTTCAAAAGATGGGATAAATTCCATTACCAACTTTAAATAGACTGCATACTCTTATCTTTGGCTAAGAAATTGTCATTAATGTGGCTCACTTCCAACTGGGAATCACTATTGATAATTAGCTTTTTCACCTGCATCCCCTTAGCTAATTTGAGACTAACTAGAAGGACTTCGTGTTCTATTACATTGCTGGTAGCTTTGAATTTGAACCTCACAGCACAATTAAGAATATGTTCTTTTCAGGTAATTAAGACTACACCTACTCTAGAACTCCTTTCTCCTGAGGAGAGTGCCAACTTCTCCATGTTTTGATAGTAGGTCTCTGCTGCCAAAAAGAGCTTTTTTACATAATAGATTGGTAGTTGGAGATTATCTTCCTCCTTTGCTAGTATGGAACTTATAGCATTAGAGGTGATTGTTAATTACAGTTGTACAGGCTCGCCATTTTTTGGCTTGGAGGGGAGGGGAGCCTGTCCCAAGTACTTTTTCAACTCTTACAAGGCCACTTCAATCTCTTTCGTCCACTAAAACTGCTTTCTCCATTGAGGATCTTGAAGAAAGTAAGGCATTTATTAGCTACCTTCAAGACCAAATGCCTCAAAACTACTATACGCCGGTAAGGTTTTCTACCTCTTTTAGACTTTTGCGGCAATGTCATTTCGACCAAGGCTTTGATCTTTTCAGGATTGGCCTCTATGTCTCTTTGGTTAACCATTTAACCCAAGAATTTCCCCAGGGAGACTTTGAAAGCACATTTGAGGAGACTCAATCTTGTTCTGTATTTTGCATTATTTGAAAGGCTTCGTCGAGATGCTTCACATGATCTTTTTTTTTGAAGCTATTCACCAACATATCATCTGTGTACACTTCCATTGTCCTTCTAATGAGGTCTGCAAACATCCTATTGACCAGTCTTTGATACGTGGCCCTGAATCTTTCAACCCAAAGGACATTACCTTATAGCAATAGAGATCTCTATCCGCTAGAAGGACGTATAATCTTCATTAGTTGGGTACATTGGGATCTAATTATATTCTGAATAGGTGTTGATGGAGCTTAGTACCTCATGTTCAGTAGTAGAATCAACAAGCCGGTCTATTCATGGAAGTGAAAAGTTGTCATTGGGGCAAGTGTAAGTGTTATGCCCTAGATCCAATCGATTTAGGTTGTAAATGCTTTTAATATGTTTAATGCATTTAACTTTGGCGAGATCTATTATTTATTTAAATTAATTTTGTGATAAATAATATTAAATAATAGAATCCGAAGATCCAAGTTTAAGTGATTTGTTAATCACAAGAAGTTGTGATTGTGAGATACAAATTACATATAATTGGATCTTGAATAAACCGTGGTCATAAGTAATAACGAGATACGGATATCGTTAATACAGTTAAACCATCACGTGTAGCATTTCTTACTTGTAAAGTAAGTAGCTGATATCACAAGCTAAAGTGCGGTGACACTTAAATGAACACGTGGATCAAACAAGCCCTCGACAAATGAGTATGGATCCATTTGTAAATTGTGATGAAATGAAAAATGTACAGTGTAGATAATGTAGTAAGACATAAGTACTAAAACTTGAGTAAAGGGCACGAAATTAAAATTGTGAATTTGTAGTGTGAGAAATGAGACTTCAATGAATTGAAATTGAAGATGATGAAATTGTAAAAATGAATGTCTATAATATTTTATAATTGTTGATAACTGAGCGCAAGAGAAATTGAGAGAAAGAGAGTTGTTGTCAAATTGTGTGAAAAAATGTTTGGAATTAGGCTATTTATAGAGAGGAAAAAATCAGTAATAGGTTTCGGTCACTCATGAAAGTTCAATAAACATTTTGGTCACTATTTAATAACGAGCCACGAGCTTGGGGTCGTGCCCCAAGAATGGCTCGCCAAACGAGTCGACTTGCTCGGCTCGTGTTCAGGCTTGTGATTTTACGAGCCTGAGTCACCCACGAGCCCCTTTTTAGGAGTCAAGCCGACGACCTGCTCGACATGTTTGCTACCCTTAACAACTCGATTCCAACCTAAAATATCTATCTCCATAAAGGGTGTCAACAAACAAAATCAAATCTCAAATCACAATGGCGAATAACCTGAAAAAAGTATAAATAATGACCAAAATAACCCACAAGAATTTGCCTAGGCAATTCTTCAAACATTTTGTACACATTAAGCCCAATAAAACACTAAGCAAAGTCTAAAACCTTCAATATACACCAAAGCATCCATGATTTCACATTCCGAGCACCATCCAATTAACTAGCCAAAAACCACTACCAAAAGCTCTAATGCCTTCCATGTAAGAGAGAATTGTACCATGAAAAAAGCTCTTACCTTATGCGGAATGAATCTTCAACATTACATCAAATCTCGTTAACAACATGGAATATAGGAAGCAACAAAGATGTGGATGTATGTGATGTGGAGAATGCAATTTCTTGTAAGGAAAGTGGTTGATTTGAAATTAGGGCCTAGTGCTTTGAATTTCGGCTAGGATAGTATGATTGAGAAGTGGTCTAAGGTGGAAGAATATGTGAAAAGGTGATGTAGGAATGAAAGTTGGGAAGGATAAAGGGATAGATTAATGGAAGAAAATGAGGGGAATAGGGAAAATGAGAGAAACTGGGTGAGCGAAATGGAGGAAAAGAGACGAAGTGGGGGAAAGAAAAGAAAAGAGAAGAGGAAAAAAAGGATTTTTTTCTTGCACCCTCCACTGTGGTCCTTCCTCATTGCCACTATAGGCTTGAAGCTCGCATACTTGAGAATGTACCTATAGGGAAAAAAAACAATGTCATTAACGTAGCTAAAGTATGGAGAATTCATATCTCATAAATGAAAATTAAGGGATAGCACTTATGTTGGCTCCCTAGAAGCACTTCTTTAACATCATTAGCTAGATGTTGATGTGGACTTATGTTGATTCTTCAGAACATTGTCTTCTACATCTCGATCTTCCTCTATAATAGTGTTTGAAACGCTGTCTATTTGCCTGAAAAATAGATCCATCCTTGCTTACCAACTCCACTAAGCCACAGGAAAACACTTTATAAACTACGAGTGGTCCTAACCACCACAATTTAAGCTTGCCTAGAAAAAGCTTCAAGCGAGAATTAAATAGCAGAACTTGTTCCCCTTGCTTGAATTCCTTCCTTGAGATCCTCTTGTTGTACCACAACTTTGTTCGCTCCTTATATCTCTTTGTATTGTTATATACGTTGTTCCAAAATTCATCTAGTTCATTGAGTTGCAACAAGCATTATGGTCTCGCTAATTTCATGTCAAGTTTCAACTTCTTCTCAGCCCAATAGGCTCGATACTCCAATTCAACCGATAGGTAACAAGCTTTCTCGAATACCAAATGATAAGGTAACATTCCAATTGGTGTTTTAAATGTTGTTCGATATGCCCATAGTGCTTCATCAAGCTTTTGATCACGGTCTTTACAATTGGTGTTCACTATCTTTTCTAATATTTGTTTAATCTCCTTGCTGGAGGAGATCACAGCTTGCCCATTTGAATATAGGTAATGTTAATCAAGTGCTAGTTTTTAACGTCCCAAATTTTCATAACAACGGAATGTTACCAAAAATTCATTTTTCTTTACTTTACATGCAAAAAGACCAAAATTAATTTTTTTATAAGTAATAATTGCGGCATTCATAAATTTAAAGTAAATATATCGACTGTATCTGAAAAATAACTAAAACATGTCTTAAAATTAACAAATAATTATGAAGGCAGAAAAACTTAATGGAAAATTTATTCTTTGTTACTACGATCCACTTGGCAGCCGTACTACCGCCCTTCCACAATATCAATCGACCCGAACTAACCTGTAAAAATTTGTAAGAGTGAGTATTCGAAAACACTCAATAAGATACGTGTAGTTTTCATATAAAGATATATATAACAATAAAATCTACATTTCATATCGCTCTGCTCTTATGGAGTATATCGGTGATCAAACGACGCACCCATCTTAAGTCCTCTTATATCTCGTAAGATTTCATTTCTCTTTTTATAGAACCCGAAGGTCCACTAGCAATCCATGCATATTTAATTGCATATAAAAGTATATAAGAATGAAAACAACTTGCACATATGTATCTTACCTCGTTTATTTAAGAGTTGCAAAATAATTTCTTGTCTTCTAGTTCCCAAAAGTACCATTTCTCTCTCTCTCTCTCTCTCTCCCCCTCTCTCTCTTCTTCTTTCTTTTTCTCTCCTACGTATGTATAACTTTTGGTGTATGAATTATGGAATCCATGTATAATATTCATAGTAATAAAAAGTGGTTGAGTTATACTAGAAAACATGTACCGTATTGGATAAAACCTAGTTTTGAATTTTTTTTAATAACAAATTCATAGTTATCCAAATAGGATACTAGCTATCACATCAAATTCAAAATAGATTAATATTAAACTAAAAATTAAAATTCAATACCCACTTTACACGTTTTTGAAGAGAGAAAATAAATTGATTTATAATTTATATAAATTCTATTTATCTTATTTTCTTTCAATTGGGTATAACTTAATGTGTTTTTATCCAAAATAATTTTTCTCGAGTCAAAGACTTCTAATTAATTACGACCTATAAAATGAGTCTAATTTTGATATATTAAATATTGCTCTATCAAAATCTAAGTATTTGGAACAAATAAAATAGAAATTTAAAATATTTTTCATTTTAGTCCTCAACTTTCAAAATGTAAATATATAAAATATAAAATAAATAAATTTTATTTTTTTATTTTATTTTTTAAAAAAAAAACAAAAACTAGAATGTTTGAAATTTCGTTTTCCGCCTCATCAATTTGAATAACGCGCAACTAAAATGCTTCCAGATGAGGAGGGGGGTCGCAGGTGAACCACTTAAATCACAAGTTCTTCATAGACGGTTTAGGTATTTTTAACAAAACCTTTCAACTTTGCAATTATGCTAATCAACAAAACTCAAACAATAAATCAAGCGTGAAATTTCTTAAAATATGAATTTTCAAATTGGTCCATTTTTAAAATATCCCCAAAAGCTAAAGTTAAAACACATAAAAAATTTATCACATGGAAAATTTGAACCACAGTCATGAAACCATAACAATTTAAATTTTGGACTACTATCATTCAAAATTGACTTAAACACAAACATTTAACTTTCAAAAATATGAGAAAAAATATAAACATAAAGTTTTTTATTTTTATTTTTTTTGGTTACTGTTCACGTGAATAGTAAAATTCACTGTTCACGTTTTCTCTCTCTTTTTCTTTGTTCAAAAATTTTTTTTTACTATTCATATGAACTGTTCTAGAAATTTATTTTTTTTTTCAAAAACAAGTTTACAGAAAAGTTAAACCATGCTCTGATACCAAGTTGTAATGCCCCAAATTTTCATAATACTGGAACGTTACAAAAAATTCATTTTTCTTTACTTTACATGCGAAAAGATCAAAATTAAAATTTTTTATAAGTAATAATTGCGGCATTGAAAAATTTAAATTAAACATAGCGTCATAGCGATTGTATTTGGAAAATAACAAAAACATATCTTAAAATTAACAAATAATTATGAAGGCAGAAAAACTTAATGAAAAAATTATTCTTTGTTACTACGATCCACTTGACAGCCCGCATCACCGCCCTTCCACAATTCTAATCAACTCGAACTAGCCTGTAAAAATTTGTAAGAGTGAGTATTCGAAAACACCCAGTAAGATACGTGTAGTTTCCATATACAGATATATATAACAATAAAATCGACATTTTATATCGCTATGCTCTTATGGAGTATATCCGTGACCAAGCAACACACATCTTAGGTCATCTTATATCTCGTAGGATTTCATTTCTTTTTTTATAGAACCCGAAGGTCCACTAGTAATCCATACATATTTAATTTCATATAAAAGCATATAGAAACGAAAACAACTTGCACATATGTATCTTACCTCATTTATTTAAGAGTTGCAAAATAGTTTCTTGTCTTCTAGTTCCCAAAATTACTCTCTCTCTCTCTCTCTCTCTCTCTCTCTCTCTTTCTCTCTCTCTCTTACGTGTGTATAACTTTTGGTGTGTGAATTATGAAATTCACGTATAGTATTTATAGTAATAAAAAGTGGTTAAATTATACTAGAAAACATGTACCATATTGGATAAAACCTTGTTTTGAATTTTTTTTTTTAAATGACAAATTCATAATTATCCAAATAGGATACTAGCTATCACATCAAATTCAAAATAGATTAATATTAAACTAAAAATTAAAATTCAATACCCACTTTACACGTTTTTGGAGAGAGAAAATGAATTGATTTATAATTTTTATAAAATTCTATTTATCTTGTTTTCTTTCAATTTGGTCTAATTTATTGTGTTTTTATCCAAAATAACTTTTCTCGAATCAAAGACTTCTAATTTATTACGACTTATAAAATGAGTCTAATATTGATATATTAAATATCGCTCTATCAAAATCTAATTATTTGGAACAAATAAAATATAAATTTAAAACATTTTTCATTTTAGTCATCAACTTTCAAAATATAAATATATAAAATATAAAATAAATACATTTTATTCTAAAATCTTCGGGAGGTTACATAGTTTGTGCATGACATTGTATTTAGCTAAAAGGAAATTAAAAAGTTTGTTATAGAAATGTGTATCTTCATCACTTATTATTGCCCTATGTGTGCCAAATCGACTGAAGATGTTTTTCTACAAAAACTTTAGACCTATCTTTGTATCATTTGTTGGTATAGCATTGGCCTCAACCTATTTGGAGATATATTCTTACCACAAAAAGGATATACACCCGACCAAATGATGGTGGAAAAGAACCCATTAAGTCTATACCCCGCACATCAAATAATTTCACCTCGAGCATAATAGTCAATGGAAGCTCATCACGTCGTGAAATTTTTCAGTGCATTGACAACGGTCATATGTCTTCATGAAAGCGTAATAATCTTTGAAAAAAGTTGGCCAATAAAATCCCAGATTTAATACCTTAAGCAATACGTGTAGGGCGGAAATGACCTCGATAAGATGAGGAGTGACAATGCTTCTTAATTGATTGTGTTTCCTCCATAGAGATACGCCTCATGATTATCATATCTATGCAACTCTTGAAGAGTAGCGGATCATACTTGATATCATGCAAGAATTTTTTTCTTTTGATAAGAAGTCAAGTCAGGTGGCATCTTTCCATAGGCAAATAGTCAACAAAATCGGAACACCATGGGATCTTTGATAAAATTGCTAAAAGAAATTTTTAGGAAAGTTTCTTGAATCTGATTGTTATCTATTACTTTTTCATTCTTTAACTACTAGAGATGATCAGCAATTACATTCTCACTACCTTTTTATTTTGAATTTCTACATTGAACTCTTGCGACATCAAGATCCATTGAATTAAGCGAGGCTTGGCATCTTTCTTTTCAAATAGATATCAGATTGCAGCATTATCTGTGTAAATGATTACTTTGGTATCGATGAGATAAGATCAAAACTTGTCACATGCAAAGACCACTACTAGCATTTCATTCTCTGTTGTGGTGTAATTCAATTGAGCTCTGTTTAGAGTTTTGCTAGCATAGTGAATTGCCCAGAATATCTTTTCAAACCTTTCTCCTATAATTGTTCCTACCGCGCTGTCATTAGCATTACACATTAGTTCAAATGGCTTACCACATCTGGTGCTACCATAACTGGAGCTGTGACTAATTTTTCTTTTAATGTTTTCAAATGCTTTGAGGCAATTTTCATCAAACATGAATGTATATTCTTTTCCTAAAGGTTATGTAGAGGTTTAGCTACCTTTGAGAAGTCTTTCTTTTTTAGTTGGACGCTGCGACGCCCCAGCTCTCTGTTGGTTTTGGGTGTTTCCTGGGTGCTTGGGCACCTCATATACTTCCTTCACCTCATTTGCTCATTCTCTAACCTCTTTTCCACTTCATTTTTCTCTCTTTTCATCTCTATTCCATACCTACTTCCATGATCAACACTTTAGCTCCATTCCAAGTTCCAAAATATGTCATTGTTCTTCAAGTTGTCTAGACCACAAAACAACACGAACACACACATCAAAACACTCAAGAACAAATCGAAAACCATTATTTAGAGGTATTAGTTCGATAAGTGAATTAGACTCATCACCCAAGCTTTCCTACTTAGTGGATGGCTCACCAGACAAGAAGCTTCTCCCATGACCTTTGTTGCTAGGAAGTATTTTTTCTTTTAAGGAATTTAACAAGGTCATTTCCATTGGATTACAAAAACTTTATAATACTTACAAATTTTTCACTTGTAGTATATTTTCAGGTGTTCTACATTCCAAGAATGAGGCTTTATCTTACCGTCCAAATTTTCGATTCCATAGGTTTCAAGTCTAATATCTTCTTTGATGCGATAGGTACCTTCTGGCCTCTGGGACCAAGAGTTCCTACCCTTGATTCTTTAGAGGATAGGAATACTCTTTGCAATAGAAAGTTGCTCGCACGAAAGGACTTTTTCATAACCTTAGAATTGTAGTATTGGGGTCATCTTACGCTAGTTGGCCATTAACTTCACTCGGGACTCATTCCTCCTTTCATCAAGAAAATCAAGCTCATGCCTCCTAAACTTGTCATTAGATTTTTCATTGAACTGTAGGTAACGATGAGATGGTAGACCTACTTCTATTGGGCTCATAGTCTCTGCTCCATAAGTTATAGAGAAATGAGTTTTTGTATGGTTGTCCTGCTAGTGGTTCATATAACCCATAGGACTTAAGGTAACACATTCATCTAAGCCATTTTGTAAGCATCTTGCTTTTGTTTGATGGTGTACTTGATGGTCTCATTGACTGTTTCCATTACCTATTGGCTTGAAGATGCTGGGAGATGGAAAAATGCTTCTTAATTCCAAGTTCTTTACACAAGTCCTTTGACCTTTTTATCATCAAACTATTGTTCATTATCAGATACGATTGAATGGGGGCTTTCGAACCTACAAATAGTGTTCTTTCATGAGAAGTTGGAAGTTTTAGCTATGTAATTTTGGCCAGAGTTTCAGCTTACACCCATTTGATAAAATAATTAATAGTGATGATAGCAAAGCTAGCACTACTCATTCCTTTAGGTAAAGGCCCTATAAAATCAATCCTCTACTTTGCAAAGGGCCAAGGGCTGGAGACAATGCTTAGTCTCAAGGAAGGTTGTCTCTATGTTATCGTGCAATACTAACATTTATCACACCATTTTCGAAATGTTGTTAATCCTTTTTTCAATGTAGGCCCATAGTATCTTTGCCTTAGCACTTTTTGTGCTAGTGCCCATCCTCTTGAGTGATTGCAACCTATACATCATAGTAGAGGCAAGGAGAAACCTCGTTTATATAGCACATTATCATGAAAAACAAAATGTGCAACTCATCTTATGAGCTTCTACATCTCCTCTTCGTCAAAAGGTAATGCTTGATCTTTAAGAAAAGCTATGATATGCTACATCCATAGAGGAGTATCTTTGATCCACATTACCCTTCACCCTTAAAGGTGCAAGGTCAGGAGAAGTGTTCTATAGACATGACAATAAGTAGTTTAGAATCCTTACTACTTGCTAATTTTGAGAAAGCGTCTGCGTGGACGTTTTCTGTGCATGAGACCTGTGCCAATTTAAAATTTTCAAAAGATGGGATAAATTCCATTACCAACTTTAAATAGACTGCATACTCTTATCTTTGGCTAAGAAATTGTCATTACTTCACCCTTAAAGGTGCAAGGTCAGGAGAAGTGTTCTATAGACATGACAATAAGTAGTTTAGAATCCTTACTACTTGCTAATTTTGAGAAAGCGTCTGCGTGGACGTTTTCTGTGCATGAGACCTGTGCCAATTCAAAATTTTCAAAAGATGGGATAAATTCCATTACCAACTTTAAATAGACTGCATACTCTTATCTTTGGCTAAGAAATTGTCATTAATGTGGCTCACTTCCAACTGGGAATCACTATTGATAATTAGCTTTTTCACCTGCATCCCCTTAGCTAATTTGAGACTAACTAGAAGGACTTCGTGTTCTATTACATTGCTGGTAGCTTTGAATTTGAACCTCACAGCACAATTAAGAATATGTTCTTTTCAGGTAATTAAGACTACACCTACTCTAGAACTCCTTTCTCCTGAGGAGAGTGCCAACTTCTCCATGTTTTGATAGTAGGTCTCTGCTGCCAAAAAGAGCTTTTTTACATAATAGATTGGTAGTTGGAGATTATCTTCCTCCTTTGCTAGTATGGAACTTATAGCATTAGAGGTGATTGTTAATTACAGTTGTACAGGCTCGCCATTTTTTGGCTTGGAGGGGAGGGGAGCCTGTCCCAAGTACTTTTTCAACTCTTACAAGGCCACTTCAATCTCTTTCGTCCACTAAAACTGCTTTCTCCATTGAGGATCTTGAAGAAAGTAAGGCATTTATTAGCTACCTTCAAGACCAAATGCCTCAAAACTACTATACGCCGGTAAGGTTTTCTACCTCTTTTAGACTTTTGCGGCAATGTCATTTCGACCAAGGCTTTGATCTTTTCAGGATTGGCCTCTATGTCTCTTTGGTTAACCATTTAACCCAAGAATTTCCCCAGGGAGACTTTGAAAGCACATTTGAGGAGACTCAATCTTGTTCTGTATTTTGCATTATTTGAAAGGCTTCGTCGAGATGCTTCACATGATCTTTTTTTTTGAAGCTATTCACCAACATATCATCTGTGTACACTTCCATTGTCCTTCTAATGAGGTCTGCAAACATCCTATTGACCAGTCTTTGATACGTGGCCCTGAATCTTTCAACCCAAAGGACATTACCTTATAGCAATAGAGATCTCTATCCGCTAGAAGGACGTATAATCTTCATTAGTTGGGTACATTGGGATCTAATTATATTCTGAATAGGTGTTGATGGAGCTTAGTACCTCATGTTCAGTAGTAGAATCAACAAGCCGGTCTATTCATGGAAGTGAAAAGTTGTCATTGGGGCAAGTGTAAGTGTTATGCCCTAGATCCAATCGATTTAGGTTGTAAATGCTTTTAATATGTTTAATGCATTTAACTTTGGCGAGATCTATTATTTATTTAAATTAATTTTGTGATAAATAATATTAAATAATAGAATCCGAAGATCCAAGTTTAAGTGATTTGTTAATCACAAGAAGTTGTGATTGTGAGATACAAATTACATATAATTGGATCTTGAATAAACCGTGGTCATAAGTAATAACGAGATACGGATATCGTTAATACAGTTAAACCATCACGTGTAGCATTTCTTACTTGTAAAGTAAGTAGCTGATATCACAAGCTAAAGTGCGGTGACACTTAAATGAACACGTGGATATTTTGTTATAGAACAAAACATTGGAGACCCACTAAGAGATTCCACATGGATAACTATCTGAGTGTCAGTGGTTAATCTCTAACGTTCGGTAATGAAATTGGTCCTACAACTTGAGGTCATCAAAGTGCCTTGTATGAGGACAGTCATATTTTGACGGTGTTGGACGTTGCTCTGCCAAGGGCCGCTAATACGACATCGTTCGGGTATGTCAAGAACCATATAAAGGTTGTGAATGATCAATAGAGGATTCGTTACTCTTAGATAGTAAGAGATTGTGATCTGCACTTCGTTCAATTAAGTCAATAACGAAATCCTTGGCCAAGGTGTACATATAAGTCGAAAAGGAGTTTTTGACTCATATTGACTTAATAGAAAAATGAAAGATATGATCGATAATCGGGATTGACACACTTCCATATCTTGTAGTTGATCGGATCATATTGACGAAGGGATTATAATTTCATGGTAAATGAACATTTTTGGTTTTGTCATACCACATGACATTTTTCGTCACATGTGTTGCTCTGATACATTGCTAGATGTCAATTTGGGACGACGAGTGTGAATCTGTGATAAATTAAAAGGGTGCTTAATTTATCAGTTTTGATTAGATCAAAATAATATTTCACGTCGTTAGGCATCGTGGTCGAGAACCTAATGGGTCACACACAAAAGAGAATTGAAAGATTGCAAATTGCCAATTGATTAATTTAACAATCGTTGGATAAATTAATTAATTGAATTTGTTATTTATATTCCCGAATTAATTGATTGGATTAATTAATTCACGGATCGGGTTTAATTAAATGGATTAATTAAACATTGGACCGGACTGGACCGGACCGAGCCCGTTTGGGTTTATATAAATACATGACTAGGGTTTGAGGTCCATAAAGTTTTTATTATTCTTGCTGGCACAAGAGGAAAAATCCTAGCAGTTGCAGTCTGTTCCCTGTGTGGATTTCATTGGAGGTTGGACAATTGGACAGCTGTGGGAGGTAGATTCAAGCTGCTGGAAAGGAATAACACGAAGGAGTTTGCAAAATCAAGAAAAGGTATATTTCTTATCACAGTTCTTATCTAAATACAAAGCTGAATCCTGAATGGGAATTGAGATTTTTTTAATTCCGCTGTGCATGTTTAAGTAAATTCCCAGTAGCAAGCTTGGTTAAGGTTGGAAAAATCTACGCATACCGTTCATTTTTCTTTGTGCTTCTTAGTAAGGACACTGTTGGACACCCATTTCGAATAAGTTGATTCCCAAATCAAGCCTTTTTCAATCAACATTTTTACTTCATCCCTCAGGGCCTCGTAAGTTGAGGACATTCATTTTCTGCTGATGAGGTGTAACTTTAGGATCAATCTTCAAGCAATGGCAATTATCTTTCGGGATAATGCCTATCATGTTTTCATACCTCCAAGCAGAGATATCCAAGTTTTTACTCAAGAAGCTTTTCAGCTCCTTCATAGCCTCATTTGGCTAGTCTTTCCTAACCTACAAGGATTTGGAGGGGTTCTGGGAATCAATTGAATAGCTTTCTAGGTTCTGGGAATCAATTGAACAACTTTCTAACTCTTATACTAGGATGTTCGAAGTTCGCAATCAATAATGCGAGGATCCAGTTCATCAAAGTTTGCAACTTCTTCAGTAGCTCTTATCTTTTCAGGGGCTTTTGTCACTTCATAGACCGCCTCTCTTCAGAAGCATCCGTCCTCTCGATGTCTGCTCTTTGTTCAGGGATGTTGTTCATGTCAATATTCATTAAGACTACATTGGCATTAGATTTTGCCTACCCAAGGGAGTTCAACCCTTGCACTCATTGATCACTTTGAACAGTGACAATGCCATGCTTAGTAGAGAACTATATATACAAGTTGTTCTTCCTTTATTGTCAATTTAGGGAGTGCAATGCAATACCTTTGTTGTCAAATGGTGGTAAATGTAATAGAGGGGTGCTTTGTCCCTATTTTTAGGATCGAAGCTTTGCCCTTTGCCTCTTCCCATTTGAGGATATTATTGATTGGCTTTCTTTAGTGCATTTACACATTGAGGTTCACTTCTTCATAGGTTAAAGTAGGTATTGCATTTAGCGTTGTAGCGGTTAGCGTTTGTCCCGAATTGAGGGAGATCGACTGTCCAACTTGGTGATCCATTAGATGGGAGGTGGGACATCTTTCTCGTTGTCTGTAATGAGGTAAGAGTTATTGATTGGCCTTATTATGATGATCCTTTAATTCCTTATTGATAATTTCATGCCTGATCATTTCCAGCAAAGCACTGTAACTGGTTGTGTTTTTATTTTGCACATCCTTCCAAAAGAAAATTTATATCCAGCCCTCCCCTTAGGGCTAATAACGGTTCTTGATTGGTGACGTGCAGGCAATAGGTCATCTCATTGGTGACTTAGGACTGGAGCATCTTTATTCCCCTAGGAAATAACACGTTGTCATCATCATCATCAAGGTCGTAAGACCTTTGAAGTTCATCTGAATAGGTTGAGATGACCCCACTTGATTTTTGGCCTGTTTTGTCCTCCTCTGCCGCATATTCTTGGGGGCAGGATTATGAGGTAAGTTGCCGTAGGAAGGTTCATTTTGTCTGTCGAGCTGAGGTAATCCACGTTGCCTATTTCTAGGTGCAAAACGAGGTTGAACCTACCTATTTCTAAGCTACTCGGGATTCAACCAGTCGAAGACACTTACAGATCTTTGAGGTAAGTTTTTAGGCTTGTAATTTGGAGGAAAGTTGAATGGGACTTCAACGGGTTGGTTGGTGGCATAGTTGGTAGAAGTATCAACCTTAACTCTCCTCTCTTGATAATTAGCCCTTTGGCATTGAACTTCCTTTTCACTATGATGATAGTTTCCTCACCCAGGGTCATGAAAGAAAGTACCTCCATGTGCTACATATGGGAGATTGGGTATCCTCCATGATTTTGTATATTCCTTAACAATTCTTGCATGGCAATATTTTGCTGGGTGATATTTCTCATGTTTATAGCCATGGTAGTCACCTCCTTTGTGATTCTCGTGGCTATTCTACACCCACCTCTTGATACGTGTAAATTATTTTATTGAAAGAATGTCCGTTGAAAGTAAATTGGGAGAAAATGAAGTTTTAAAAAATAGGGCTCAACGCATTGACTTATCATTAACACATTTTATAATACTCAATACCTTTATTATTATTATTATTATTATTATTATTATTATTATTATTATTATTATTATTATTATTATTATTATTATAAGAAAATTATATGAAATATTATCACATTAAAATATTGGAAAAATTGTAGCGGAAGTTCCAAACCTTTCATTTTGCTGCGGATTACACCCTAACCTTTCAGTTTTGCGATTGCAGACCTAAACCTTTATATTTAACTACAAATTGGTACAAATCATTGATTCTGTCCATAATGCCTGTCTACCGTCAAGGGCCGTGGTTGGAAAAAATGAGATTCTTGGCAAAGGTACTGTCAAAAAAATTTAAGTGTTAAAAAACATATCTTGAAAGTACTTGGTTTCCTAACCTCAAAGAAACTTAGTAGGGCTTGATCAATCTGATCCTTAGTGGGAAAGGTGAGTTCAACAACATCAACGTAATGTTGGAAATTGAAGAAGAGAGGAGAAGAATAACAACCAATAATCAGCAACAAAATACTGCAATAAATCTGGAACAAAGTGATCACGAACAAATTAATGTAACACCGAAGGCTTGAACACGATATCGTTGTCCTCAAACTATATTTGCCCCCTCTCCTTTGTATGGGATGCTTCAAGGGATCGCCAGCAAATGGTTTGTAGGATTATAATAAGCCTTGTAAGATATTAACACCAAAGCACAAGTGTTATCTCCCAAAACTTGAAGAACACAATGAGGGTTTTTGAATATGAATAAAATCATAATTTGATCTTTGTTTTGGAATGATAATATTTCTCAAATGTTTTTCAATTAAATTTGCCTTCAATAGGGACCCACTATTTATAGGCAAGCCTCAAATGCACGAAAAGGTGCCAAAAACATGAGCCAAAAAGTCACCAAGTTTGAATTGGCAATGACTAAAATCACGAAAAAATGGTCACAAATTAATACCGTGCGGCCGCATGGTTATATTAAATAGGGGATTTAATTCCCTGGAGAGAGCCGTGCGATCGCACGGTATTTTATGCCAAATATTTTGCCTTCATCCATTTTTTCTCCCTTTCATTCCAAATGCCACACCTTTTGATTTTTGAACAATTTCTCGACAATCCCCCACTTGTTCAAAACTCAATAAGGTCTCAATTCCAAATATGTGATACTCATGTCTAAGGATTAGATATCTTTCGATTTAAATCTATCCATAGTATAATTCCTACAAAGTAAAGTCGAAATCAAAGGTAGTCGTAGCTTTGAACCAGTTATTCCGTATGATAATACCGGTAAGAACACACACATGAGCATCATGTGTTCTCAAGTTCCTCAGTCTCGCTTAGTGCTTTTTGTGGCCTTGCACTTATCCTTGTCAACAAACTTTTAAGAGAGAAACTCCGACTCTCAATTGAGGCGGCACTACCTCGAAGTTTGTATAGGTAAAGTTCTTCCAGCATCTTTGTTACTTTTAGAGATACTTGTGTTTTAGCACTGGGCTTTATTAAGAGCTCGAGGCTCAACCCTCACTTCAGTAATAACCAGCATTATTTTTCTTTAGGATAGGATTATCACAAATTTTTTATAATGCTGCAACTATCCACATATCGAATGACTTGTTGTTACCCTTTGCACCCATGGATTACCCCTTTGAGTAAGCAATGGGTAGGGTTGCCGTCATTGGTAAATCTTTATGGTTTGGGAGTTTCAATCACATCCTACTCGAAGTAAATGCCACTAAATCTCTATTTAGTGGTTTAGTTAAAGGATCCGCTAGATTCTCTATAGACTTAACATAATTTAGGGAAATCATTCCATCTTTGATTAATTTCCTTATGTAGTCTTGTCTTAGACTCATATGTCTAGACTTCCCGTTATATACCTCATTGTATGCTTTAGCTAATGTGGCTTGACTATCACACATGATAGGTATAGAGGAAATGCCCTTCATTCCGAACGGTATCTCATAAAAGAGATCCTTAAGCCACTCAACCTTTTTCCCGATATCCGACAACACTACAAATTCGGATTCCATAGTTGAGTGTGTTATGCATATTTGTTTCTTTGACTTTCAAGAAACTGCACCTCATCCTAGAGTGAACACCCAACCCGATGTGGATTTACTTTCTCCCATGCTAGATATCCAACTAGCATCGATAAATCCTTCCAACATAGCTGGGAATTTAGTGTATTGCAGGCCTAAGTTCTTGGTCTTCTTTAAGTATCCTAGAACTCTCCCAATAGCTTTCCAATGTTCATTGCTCGAATTGGTAGTAAACCTACTAAGTTTACTTATTGCATAGGCTACATCCGGTCTTGTGCATTGTACTGCATACATAAGACTTTCTATAACACTTGCATATTCCAATTGAACAATCGCCCTTCCATCATTCTTTACTAATTTCATGATCGGATAAATTGGGATACTGTACTCTTTTATGTTCAAATGTTTGGACTTGTTTATCACATTCTCAATATAATGTGATTGACTTAGATAGTAACCCCCACTAGTCTTTGTGACTTTGATACCCAAGATGGTATCCAATTTTCCAAGATCCTTCATTTTGAATGTGGAAGATAGAAACCTCTTCGTTTCTTTTATTCCGTTCATGTGATTACTAATAATCAACATATCATCGACATACAAACAAATAAATGTCATACAATCATTACATATTGTAGAGTATAGACATCTATCCACACTATTATGTTTGAAGCCGAATGATATAATTGCTAAGTCAAATTTCTCTTGCCACTTTTTAGGTGCCTGTTTTAGTCCGTATAGCGATTTTACCAACTAGCACACTTTTTGTTCATTTCCAAGTAGAGCAAATCCTTTAGGTTTCTCCATATAGACCTCCTCATTGATATCTCTATTTAAGAATGCCGTTTTGACATCTATTTGATGAACTTGCAAGTCATAAATTGATGCTAGTGAGAATAAAATCCTTATTGATGTTATTTTTGCTACCGGAGCATAAGTATCGAAATAATCAATTTCTTCTTTTTGTCGAAATCCTTTGGCTACTAATCTAGCTTTAAAAGTATTTAGGGTACCATCAACGTTATATTTCCTCCTAAATACCCATTTGCATCCAATAGGTTTGGACCCAGGTGGCAAATCGACAAGTTTTCAAGTATTATTTAACATACTTGAATTCATTTCATCTTTAATTGCATCTTTCCAAAACATGCTATCACGAGAAGCCATAACTTCCCTATATGTTTTAGGATCAGTTTCAACTTGCAGAACAAATGGAATTGTTCTTTCAACATTCATCTCATTTCCTTCTATTGAATAAAAGGAAATAAGTTGAGAATCAATTTCATCCGGTCCTAAAGACTTTTCAATCCGAGTTCTTTTGCTTCTTCATGGTTCACTTGATTCTTCAACATCTTTTGAAGATGTTTCACCTTGTGTTGCACTTGAGCTAGGGATATTTATTTGATTTTCCCTTAATTCATTATCCGAAGATAGCGAATTCTCAAAGAACTCCACATCACTTGATTCAATTATTACATTGGTCTCCAAGTTCAACAACATATAAGATTTTCTATCACTAGCATATCCTATAAAGGCACAATTTATGCCTCTTGGACCCAACTTGGTCCTATTTGGATTTGTGTTCTTGCAATAGGCAAGATACCCCCACACTTTGAAGTATCCAATGTTTGGTTTTCTTCCTTTCCACAATTCATAAGGAGAAACCTTAGTATGCTTAGAAGGAATCCTATTCGATATTCTTTTTGCACTTAATAAGGCTTCACCCCACAGAATATGGCAACTTAGCATAAGTAAGCATGGCATTAACCATCTCAACTAATGTTCTATTCTTCCTTTCAGCCAAACCATTTTGTTCGGGTGTTCTAGGTGCAGAACTTTGATGAATTATGCCATGTTGTTCACAAAATGAATTAAAATCACTAGAAAAGTATTCACCATCCCTATCACTTCTTAGGGCCTTTATTTTCTTGTCTAAGTGATTTTCAACTTCATTCCTATAAGTCTTAAACATATTAGAGGCCTCGTGTTTATGCTTCATCAAATAGACATAGGTAAATCTAGAATAATCATCAATGAAAGTTATGATATACCTATTTCCACCTATTGTTAGCATGCCATTCAATTCACATATATTGGAGTGAATTAATTCTAATATGCTGGAGGTCCTCTTAACAACTTTGTAAGGCCTTTTAACCATTTTTGATTCTACACATGTTTTGCATTTTATGGCATCATTTTCATCATAAGAAATTAAGTCACAACTTTTCATACGTTTCATAGTACTTTTACCTATGTGACCTAATTTAGCATGCCATAAAGAAAAAGAATCAACCATGTAAGCAAAATCAACTTTATTTATTTTATTGTCAATAGTACATAGCTTTACCATTCCTTGACAAGAATAGCCCATTCTAACAAATTTCCCGTTGAGGGATAATACAAGTTTACCGGACTTAAAGACACTTTTAATGCCCGATTTTCCCAAGAGATTTCCACTCACTAGGTTCCTATTCATATCCAGAACAAGTAGTACATTTGTAAGAGTAACGATTTTTTCGGAAGTGAAGATAATGTCTACACTTCCTTTTCCAATCACTTTGGATCGCACCTCATTACCCATTTGGATCTCTTGGTCTCCATCCACTTCATTGTATATTTTGAATAAAGATTTGTCATATGATACATGTACCGTGGCACAAGTATCATACCACCAGCTGAGAGCCTTTCCCTTAATAGCATTTATCTCGCTTACGGTGACCACAATCCTTTCTTCTTGGATGGAATTCACATTACCTTCGGAGGTGTTATGTTTCCGGTGTCTACAATCTTTTGCCTAGTGTCAAGATTTTCCACATACAAAGCATCCTCATTTGGTCTTCTTCTTGAACTTATTAATGTTCTTTGAATGCTTCCTTTTGTTGGATTTTGGCGGTCCGAATTTCTCTACAGCATTTGCTTTGAAAGTGGCCTCATGAGAATCATTTTTGTCACGTATTCTCGACTCTTCCTCAATCCGAAGATGTTTTTGTAATTGTTCCAAAGAATAATCTTTGGAACTATGCATTATTTTTTTCCGGTATCCTTTCCAAGTTCCGGGAAGTTTGACAATTATAGCCCCCACTTAAAAGGTCTTCTGTATTTCGTGTATTGACAATCACTTGCATTTCATGTATTTGGGATAGAAGGGGAATACTTTCGAGGAACTTAAAATCAAAATATTTAGAAATTAAAAATTTCTTGGTACCTTCTTCCTCCACTTTATATTTGTTTTCCAAGGCTTCCCAAATTTCTTTCATCGATGTTGTGTTTGTATATAAATCATACAAACAATCCGATAGTGCATTGAGAATGTGACCGCGACAAATAATTCATCTTCTTGGCGCTTTTGTCTTTCATTTCGAACGGCTTCAGTTTCTCCATTTGTTGGTTCCGGTTGTGGCTCCAAATCCGGATCTAGAATATAGAATATCTTTAGTGCAGTAAGGAGAAACTTTAATTTGTCTTTCCATCGTGTGTAGTTCGTTCCATCGAACCGATCCAACCGCACCAAGTCTTGATTCATTAATTTGATTGTTGCCAAAGTTGTCTCATTCTCCATTGCACAAATACAATTTGAGATTGTCGGAAATTGATGAAGAGAGAAGAAGAATAACAACTTATAACCATCAACAAAATACTGCAACAAATCTGGAACTAAGTGATCACGAACAAATTAATGTAACACCGAAGGCTTGAACACGATATCGCTGTCCTCAAACTATATTTGCCCCCTCTCCTTTGTATGGGATGCTTCAAGGGATCGCCGGAAAATGATTTGTACGATTATAACAAGCCTTGTAAGAGATTAACACCAAAGCACAAGTGTTATCTCCCAAAACTTGAAGAACACAATGAGGGTTTTTGAATATGAATAAAATCAGAATTTGATCTTTGTTTTGGAATGATAATGTTTCTCAAATGTTTTTCAATTAAATTTGCCTTCAATAGGGATCCACTATTTATAGGCAAGCCTCAAATGCACGAAAATGTGCCAAAACATGAGCCAAAAAGTCACCAAGTTTGAATTGGCAACGACTAAAAATGGGAAAAAATGGTCACAAATTAATACTGTGCAGCCGCACATGCCAAATTTTTTGCCTTCATCAGTTTTTTCTCCCTTTCTTTCCAAACGCCACACCTTTTGATTTTTGAACAATTTCTCGACACATAAAATGTCCCAAGTTTAACTTTTTCTTCCTAATTAATAACAACCTTGTGAAATTTGTTTATGGAAAGAAGGGTAGATATCCTCTTTAAACCGGTAAATATCCAAGCAGAGATCACAAGCTCCTGATAGAGGAGATCATCCTTTCTTTCTATAAGCCAATGCACGTAAAATTGATGAGTTAAATCACTTTTTCCACATCCAAATTTACAAATCTTCAAATCTCTTCGAAGCATTCTTTTCTCAATTTCACTCCAAAGATCAGTTTTGAAAGAATGTGACGGCTCCCTTATATCAGCATTTGTGCTACAAACGGTGCAAGGACTTTCAGTTCCATTGACGTTTTCGTTGAGGTTTACTTCAGGTAATGGGATGGGGTTAGGTTATGGAAGATGAATAGTAGATTTGGTTTGGATAGGTGGGGAGATAGGGAAAAGATGAGCAGTACTTTTAGTTTTTTATTATTATTATTATTATTATTATTATTATTATTATTATTATTATTATTATTATTTTATTTAATTATTTTATTATGAAAATTATAAATATACCATTTTGTCCCTCATTCAATTTGATCATAAGTGTCAAAATTGCAATTTCACTGTTGACTAACAACATTATCAATGAAATCAAGTGATTTGGACCATGGTTGCAATTAAAAATAAAGGTTTGGGACTACAATACAAAAATGAAAATTTAGGATTTAACCTGTAACAAAAATAAAGGTTTGGGACCTTCACTGCAATTTTTCCTAAAATATATCATTTTTCTTATTTTTTGTTTTACATCTCATTCCAAAAAAATTAATTGGATAGTTTTGTTTTATGTGCTTACCTGTTTTACTTTGCATTGAAACATAATTTTTTTTTTTTTCAATTGTTGAAAAGACAAATTACTTTCTTAGGTTATGTTTGACCCACATTCTTTTCAAAAAATATATTCTTAAATAGTGATTTGACATCATTTCAATAACACATTCTTAAATAAAATAATATCACACGTAAATCCAAAACTTTTCTTATTTTTCAACCACACATTTTTTATCAATATACTATTCAAAAATGTATTTTTATGAAAATAATGTGGCTCAAGCAAAGCCTTAATTACACTGTGTATATAAATATTTGTTTCATGCTACAAAGCGCCAACAAACAATTATCTACAAAAAAAATAAAATAAAATAAAATGTAAGTACTGATATTTTCTTTCCCATAAGTATTATATATTTCATTGATAAAGTATTTAAAGAATCTATTAAGCTCTATGAAATTTAATAAACATTACCATATTGAGCAAGAAATTAGTCAAAAGCAAGCTGTCGTGCATAATATTACAAATTAGGTAGCTTATACTATTGTAAGGTCTTCGCTTTTGGACACATAGTATCAGTTTACACTAAAAATATGAGGTTTTGTTATTTTTAGTTAATTCTTTTAAGAAAAATTAACTAAGCATGATAAACCTATAATAGGCCTAGGCGGCCCTTTTTACAACTGTACAATCGGTGTCGTGTGAGGATTGAAAATATTTAGAACTTTTCTAATGGGTTGTATTGTAGGGCATTGTTCAAATATAAAAAATTGTTCAAAAAATCTTTGATTTTTAAAGATGTACTAAATTTAAGATAAGTGCTAAGAAGGTGAAAAAAAAAAAAAAAAAGTAAAAAAGTCTAAATATGTTGTCCTGGACTTTCAAGTTTTCTTAGCTATCTTCCATTATATTTTTGGTATATTTGCACTTCACCTTTTGTTAATAAATAGAAAGATGCAAAACATCTAAAAAAAAAAAAAGTGAGGTATCGAACTCTCTAAAATATAGTAATGGAACTCCGCGTCATTCTGCCCATAAGGTAACTTCAGCTGAACCCTATAAAGGGCTATGTCCATTTGTTGGAATCTACCCCCCTAAACATTAAACCCTCCATTGGAGGAGTGAAGCTGGTATGTGCTTAGTAGAAGATCCTGAGGCCAAGTATATTTTCATCCAATGGTTATCATTCATCATTTTTTACTATAAAAACTCACACAATATACTATTTTAAGGGTAAAGCAAGTTAAAACTCTCAAACTACAACCTTGCTATCTCTTTTATATACTCTCCAAAGTCGACCCCTTATCTTTAAAAAAAAAAAAATCTCGCATCTAAAGTACCTCCCACATTCAAATACATAAACCATCAACTGAGTGACCATCGGAATGCGTGCCATTATCTCTACCACTATCGAAGAAGGTAACGTGTGGCTAACGATTTGTTTTAATGTGCAGGAATCTGCTTACATGGAGCGGGAGGCCTTGAGATCCATTGATCATATTGTAGGTACAAAAATCAAGGCTAACGAAGTTTATTCTCAAGATCTTACATCATATCATAGCCTGCTAATACCTATACGACCAAAGTTCAAACTTTGAAATATAGCACCTAAAGCTAAAACCAATAGATCTAACCAAATAACAAACACACCCTTACAATATACATGAGTGCCAAAACTTTATGAGACCGTGATTTACCTTCGAAAGCCAAGTTTCGTCAAAGCTATCACAGCTCGACGGAAATTTTGTTAAGAGTTTCCTAACGGATAAGAGGAAAACAAAGAATAAACCTAATTTTCTGTATTCCATTGATCAATTACACATATATCTTGAGTTTAGAAGTAAGATCTTGCAAACACCTATGAGAATGAGCTTTAGTGAAAATATCAGATGGTTGATCTATTTATGAAATAGAAGCTGATTAAACAATGCCATTATAAATGTGTTAATGCACAAGTCACAATCTCTCTTAATGTGCTTCATGAATTCATGAAACACATCATTATGTTCATGTTGCAAAATTTGATCCCCAACAAACTTTAGAGGCTATGATGTCAACAGGTCGAAATTACACGTTATAGGATTTTTATAACCGAGGAATGAATATTAAACTTTATAGTCTGTCTCCACATATTAGTTGGCCAAATGGCAAAGATATACTAAAGACCATTAAATAAATCACTTGGAGGTTAAATGAGCTCGATCTAGTTGCTCGGTGATTTATTCTAAGTTGACCTAATTACTTAGTGTAACCTAATTGTGTGTTATTTAAGGGACTCAATTCTTTAACCTAATTAGACACTACAAATACATGGCTTGCCTTTGCCCCTTTGTGAACACACAGCTGCCCTCTTTGCCTTTAGCCAAAATTGTGCCTCTGCTTCTAAATGCAACAGCAACAAATTTCAAAAAATAAATGTGGAAGTATTACTTTCCATACAAAGAAATTAAACGCAAATGAAAACTCGTCTATAAACCTCTAAAGATGCGTAGTCCATTTCTGTCAATATGTTGAAATTTTTGTACCTATGGCTATAAATAAACTTTTCGACAAAGCAGACTCTGCAGAGCAAACAAAGATCATTTTCCAACTTTGGACAACGAGGTTGAGCTCCTCTGGTAGCATATGAGCACTAGACATGACAGTATGTGAAGCCCATGTATAGCCACGAAAAGAATGCGTACGAGCATGTGCGAGACATTTTGGCAATGATGTCTTCAAGAGGATTGTTTTAGGTACCTGTGCAGACCATGTGGTGGTGTTTGTTTCCAGATTTGGTTGCTGTAAGCTTTAGGTTCAAAAGTGGTATCCCTAAAGTTATAAAATTCATGTCTCTACTTTTTATGGACCCATAGATTAGTCCGTTTGGTAAATTGGCTTATCCTTTTTACATTCCTTCATTAGAAGCCATTGTATGGGGATGGCTATTCGACTTTGGAGATAACCGTGTGAGGTAACCATTGCTTCTTGTTAAAATATAGGAATTGTTTGCCTATTAATGGTGATATCATCATTGTTTGGTTACTCAACTGTTTTGTAATTTATATTTTTGTTGGGTTATTATACTGTTAGAATTATCACTTAGACTTTACTCATTCGACCATTGCCTTGATCTGAGTTCATGAATCTCAAGAAACACTGAAAAACTAGGACGGTGCATATTGAGGCCTTTAGGATTCTTTGCATGATGGTCTTTGAGGTGCTAGTTAGTGTACTTCTTATTTTCTGAGATGGCTTGCCTTTAGGATTCAACCATTTCCTTAAATCTTTTTGCAATGTTATAAAATTGTTGTTGAAACTTGGGTTCATCTTTTCGCAGCATTCCATAAATGTTGTTACTGACATTTTTGCCACATTTTTGGAATGTTGCCTTTAACTTATTTGGAACTTCTTTTAGTGTTGTCTTTATCTATGTGCTCACCTTTTAGCAACCTTTAACTTATTTGAAACTTTTTTTAGTGTTGTCTTTATCTATGTGCTCACCTTTTAGCACCATTTTTTTAATGTTGCTAAATGTTTTATTTGCGATGTTTTTTTAGCGTTGTCTTTATATTTGTGCTCAACTTTTAGCAACATTTTTTAACAGTCTTTTCCTTTATCCAAGTTTTTGCAACATTTTATGAACGTTGTCTGATGTTATATTTATATATTTTTAATTAATTCGTCTTTTTTATATTTTGATATTAACCAATTTGAAAAAATTATATTCTTACAGTAAAATACGCAAATTAAACAACATAATTAAAGACATTTTCGATAGTGCATGAAATTAAGATTATTTCATTAGTATTTTTAAACCATACAAATAAAAATGGAAATAGATTGAATATCCTTATCTTACATTTCTATATTTCATTAGTATTTTTAAACCATACAAAATAAAAATGGAAATAGATTAAATATCCTTATCTTACATTTCTATTTAATCAAACAAACTTGAGACCACTATTAACATACTAAATGGTGGTTTCATGTTAGTTTGTTGAAATGAATTTCATTTGCTTTCTAGTCCAAATGGATGATTTATATGCATTACTCAAACAAATCCTGTTGTATACAAACATTTACACTGTAAAATACACCCCCAAAAGCACAAAAGTGATGACATGCAATTCTTTTGAAAGAAGATGGAAGACATGTACGATATTATAAAATGCAACAAGAAACATGTACCAGATATGAACAGTAACGTGTAAAATGAAACAAGAAGCAAAAAATTTGCAGTGCTAATTGACTTTCCACTGTAAAGTAGATGATCTTTCGTAGAAATCCTAATGCTCCAAGGCATGAACATTTTTGTTATTCTCCGACTCTTGTAAAGGGTCTACGCTGGCCATTTCTATGCTACCTAGACAGTCATAACTATCCCAAAAATGTAGCAGCTTAGCTCATTAGTTAGCCTTGTGTATGTTTTGACCTCTCCGTTTCGTCATACTTCAATCTCATCAGGTGACATTTTGTGCTATATATTTATTGGACAAGGATAGAATTAGCTAGCTATATCGCCAATAAATTCTTAGACACAGCAAATAAGCTTGCTCGTTTTACTGCAAGGAGCAGATTTTTAACTCCGAAAAAATTTATCTTCTCTTTCAAAAATCCTATATCACCTTTCACCCAGGCATATGTAGTTTTCCTCTAACTACTTCAATGCTAAAATGAAAATCAATCTGCAAAAGAGAAAGTCAAAATTCAAATTTGAATCTAGAATTGCTCAAAAATTTTCATTTTCCTATTGATATAAAGCAAATCAAGAACATATTTCAATAAAAAAAGAAAAAAAAAGGGACAAGTAAATAAATAGATAATAGGAGATCATCTAATATCCCAAAAATTCATAACCCAGTATCAAATTCACAAACCCATTTCAATTTCGTCACCAATGGTAGATCTATTGCGCCAGCTTTTTGCCAGCAAATTTATTGCCTCATTTTTCCAATTTCATCACAAATCACAAATTTTCAATGTCACAACTTATTTCACGGTCATAACTTAAGAAATTAATTGGTAACAAGTTATTTTTCCGTTACAACTATATAAATTGTGAGTTTAGATCACATTATTTAGGTCACGTGTTAATTATTTATATAATCAATCAAATAATTGGTCATAAATCATTGTACCAACCACAACCACTTGCAACACCGCCATATCACCAGCATCGTAACATTTCCACCACCTTACTACCACAACCACACCATCCAAACGTCACCAAAAAATTGAATTCAAAATTATCACAGTCACCGCCACAATCATTCCAACACCGTCGTTGCCACCGTCCCAACCATCGCCACCGACATCTCACCAACACGACAGCGGTTGCCACCCGCCACTATCACTTGGAAAAAAATCACAACTACCATTTCCTCTATATCCATCTTCACCACACCACAACCACCATCCTCCATCGAAGAATCCCTAAATGGCCACCGCCATGATGACTTCCTCAAATTCGCAATAGACCAACCACGAAACCTTCACAAATCCACCACAATAACAAATCCACAAATCTACCACTCCACAATAAAAAATTCACCACGTCGCCACAACCTCCACAAGTCCACCACACCACAACCACCAGGGTGGTGCGACGATGCTTGCAAGTGGACACAAAAATCCCCACAAGTGAACTATGCACTTTGTGAAGATGACTCCTAGAAGAAAAATCGGAGGGACGAGCAATAGAAATACCCTGTGATAGAGAATCAATGTCTTCACAGGGTGGTTCTGCCGTCGAAGAAAGGATGCAGAAGGGGATGAGGGAAAGGGGGGGGTGAGAGAATGCTAAAAGTAGGGATGATAATTTGAACCGTTAAAATCGAAAATCGCGGTTAATCGAACCAAATAGGATGAAAAAACCCGAAACGATGGTGCTATGTGACGGATATGGTATTTGATTTTAATGAACCGGTTCGTGGCGGTACGGGTATGATATTTATGTCATCAAACTGAAACCGAACCGATTACTCGCTTAAAAAAATCATTCTTTTATTAGGGATGACAAGGTTTAGTGAGGAGGAAGTTGAAGAAGATGTACATTTTTTTTTTATTTAAATCTTAGTTAAAATCATTTTGGATTAGGTAGTATCATTGTATTCTCTACTTACATTTCTTATTTGCTATATAGGAATCAATTTTGAGTGTTAGCCTATGCTAGTAAGAGTTGTGGAGAAGAATGAAGAGTGAATAAGAGTTAAGGTTGAAACTTTTGAATTATTGAGCACGAATCAAGTAACTACAATGCACAAGAATCAAGAATGAATGAAAATTTTAGTATTATTATATTCATAATATTGTTTGTTAAATTTATATTTTGCAATTGGAATTTGGGATAATGTTTGCATTTTCGTTTGGAATATTGTATTTTTGTTTTCATTGATGCTCTTTTCATAAATTGTTTTATATCAATTTGACGGATGGATCTATAAAAAATAATTTATTTTCGTGGTTATTAACTGAACCGAACCAAGCCGAATCGAGATACGAAGCGAACCGAATCGATTTACGTGATTATGGTGCTGTTATGATATGGCAAAAATTTTGACGGTTCGGTGATGATTTTGGCTGAATCGAATCAAAACCGAACCGTTGCCATCCCTAGCTAAAAGAGAGAGAAAGAGAATATATTTTAGGGTTGGGTGAGAGTTTTGCTACGTAGGGGTGGGGCTGTGGACTTTTTCCTTTTATTTTATAACTTTATTATTAATATTTAAAAAATGTATTATTTTCTGATTTTTGGAAAAAAAAAACCCCCTTAATTCTTAACTTTGAATTTGGGATTTGAAAACTAGGGATAGTTTAATTTTCACTTATTTTTAATTTTCCATATGGGTTGGGCTATAGTCCATCCCAGCCCCCCATTACCTCCGCCCTTGACACATAAGTTCAAGATTTAGAAGTGCGATTAGCAGCAACACCACATTAAGATGAAAAAGTAGCAGTGATGGGCTGAGGAACTAATAAAGCAGTCATGACAACGTATTGAGACTGGACAAACGACAATCGAACTTCATCAGATATCAATAATGCTATAGCTTGTTCCAAAGAAGGCAATGGAACCATATGGATCAAGGAGGTACGTGTAGTTTGAAATTCATCTCCAAGTGCCATTAGAAACAGAATTAGACGGTCCTCGTCCCAGTAGGAATGAAACTTTTTAGCATTTGATGAAGTCTCTTGATGCAATACAAAAAGAAGAAGAGTCCATTAAAAAGTAGGATCAAGACCCAAAAAAATATAAAAATTCAGATTCAGATTATAGCTCTAGCAACGTATTTTTCATTATTCTGAAAGTTCCTCAAATTATTGTTTCTTGTTATTTGATATTTCAAATCAACACGTTTGATTATTTATTTATTTATTTATTTATTTATTTATTTATTTATTTTGCTCTTTCTATAAAGCTTCCAATAATTCATCTCCCAAATAGGCTCAGAACAAGCCAGGTGATCCCAAAGAGAGCACATTTGTGCATAGAAATCTCTATAAACTGTCGAGATTCCTGATTCATGTGAGTAAATTGCTTCTCATCTGATATCTAAAGGCAAGATCACCACTAACATGTCATGCAGCATATCGCATATCTTCTATACAGTATCAATGTATCCGAATTCCTAGTAAATGTGAGGAATTACAGTATTCCTAAACCAAGTAAAAATCTGAATAAAAATTTTAGGGGCAGATCTAGGGGGGGGGGGGGGGGGGGGGGGGGGGGCTGGGCTGTAGCCCAGTCCCCTCTCCAGCCCATTTAATGTTTTTTAGAGCAAAAAAAATAATTTTGAGTAATTTTTTTTTATGTGTAAATTTATATTTTTTTACATGTTAGGCCAGCTTGTTATATATTAGCCCAGCTTATAGTTCGATCTCACCTCTGCCCCAACATCTGATGATTTTGGTAGTCCCAATCCTCTATCTGTTCTCAAAATATGATGTCATCCTCGTTTTTCCCTTTGGTAGATTTTACTACTTCTCCAATGACAATACATCATTAGTTTTTAGCCCTTGGGAAAGCTACGTATGGCTTCAGACCTTGAGAAAGTATGCCAAGTGTTGACCCCAATAAATATTGCTGACAGATACCGGACCCACCCGTGCACACGTGAGCGGAAGTCCAACATGCAAAGACACGTGAACGGTCTAAAAATGACAAATCAAGGGTGTGGGAGTAGCTCAACGACGCGGGACGAGAACGTTTGGGATCTGGCGGGATGACCGTAGACCGATTGTACAATAATTATCAATTGATGTTTGCTAATGTGTATCTAAAAATATATGAACTCGTCTATGTTGCAAGATAATAAGAGAGAGAGAGTTGAGTGAATTATGGTTTCTTGTATTGATTTTTGCATTAGAAGGTATGGGGTACATGAGGGAGTATTTATAGTGTCACAAGTTAGATCGTGACTTTTGGTTCGGGGTACACGTGGCCTCATCCAGTTAATTTACATGTCAAATTGTAGGCATAAGTCGCACCTAACTTGTTATACATTTATTGATCGGCAGAGCTGCCTCTACTAGTGACAAGACTTAACCTTTACACTCATGACAAACGTCCTATAAATCATTCAAGAAAGATCTTCGTGCAGAAAATCTCTTGAGAGAGGTGTCTATGGAAAATGTTGCTTTGCGCTTCGAAGACTGTCACCTCAGCTATGGAGCTTCGGCAAATAGGGCTTCATCCACCCTCAAAGAGCCTCAGCATATGGGCTTCGGAAGCTTCTCATGAGGCACTGATAAATGGGCCTCGGCTATGCAAATCACCTCGAATTGAGTGCCACGTGATTTGGCATGAGTTGGTTGTGGGGCCCGGTGGGTTGCCCAAGTGTGCGAACACGTAACACCAAGAATATAATACCTAACTCTTGTTATAATTATCATTTTATACTATTCTCCACCACATAACTTCTGGTTTAGATAAGTTGGAGGAAATGTGAATCATTATTTTTTATTTTCGTGATGCTCTAATGAAACTCCGGTAACCGTGCTCGGGAAAATACCAATTTTTTTTTCAACAATAGGATAAAAACCTTCAAATAAAATATCTTCCACATTCATGAGAATTTAAATGTGTGTGTGTATATATAAACTAGTGGAATCATTATTTATCTATCAAAGATAAGAATAATATCGAAAGTGCAGTAGACTCTCAAGGAAACAGTGATATGTTCAATACTCTTATTTCAATACTCAAACATTTTATTGGAACTCCTACTCATTTTCAAGATTGATCTTCTGAGATTCTTATGAATCTTAGTGGTCCAAAACTTCATGATTATCACTGGTACAAAGATATGCTTATGACCAGAGCGTTAAGTCATGAAGACTGTAATCAATTTCAGAAATTGGACTTCCTAAACTCTTTGCAAAAAGAGTTAGAAATTCAATTAACTTCAAAATCATGATACTATTCCTTATGCTCTCCTAACTTACGGTGAAATTATTAATTTGGCTAATAAAGAAGGGTTAGCATTATGTAATGTTCCTAAGTCAATATCAAATTAAAATAAAAAGATTTGAAAACAGAAAGTAACTTGGATATTTCTGTGAACAATATGAGAAAGAGAAAATGATATTTTCAAAAGGAAAAATCTTATCCTTCTAAATTTTCAAAAAGAAAGTTTCTAAAGAATTTTTTTTTAAAAAAAATTCAAAATCTTCTAATATTACTTGTTGGAAGTGTAATCAAACAGGTCATTATTCAAATAAATGTCCTATGAATGAAAAATTAATAATTTTAAAATTAATGAAGATATTAAGATTGAACTTCTTAATTTAATTAATTCAAGCTCAAATGATGAATCTGAATATGATCTTGAACAAGTGTATCAACATTAAGAAGATTCTGATGTTGAAATTATTTCAAATTTGTTTTCCTCTTCAAGTCAAGATAAAGAAGTTTGTGGTTGTAAAACAACAAATGTTCTTCCAAAAGAAGAGAAATTTATTCAAGAAATAGTTGAGAAAATTGAAAATCCTCAACTCAAAAAAAAGTTTTCTTCTATTCTTCTTTTAAAATCAGTAGAACCATTTAATATGCAAAATATATTAAATCGGTTTAAAACTGAATTTTCAAATGTTTCAAAATCTTCTAGTTCTAATTTAAAATCAAAAATCAATATTATGAAATCTCAAAGCTCTACTCTTGAACGTCAAATGAAAGATGTTCATATGAAAGTTGTATTTTTGAAAGCTAAAGAATTAGAACACAAATACAATTCTAATAAAAATCTATGCAAAAATCTTCTTCAGAATCCTCGTCTAATGAGGATACTTCTCACGTTTATCATTCAAATTATCAGACATCTGATGATGAAAAGGTTAATGTTATAAATCATATTCAACTTCAAAAATGGTATTCTACAATGACTATTACAATAAATAAAGAATTCAAATTTACTTCCAGAGTTTTTATTGATTTTGGAACTGATCAAAATTGTATTAAGAAAGGATTAATCCCTACAAAATATTTTGAAAAAATTACTGAGCGTCTTTATGGTACTAGTGGTAAAAGGCTCAATATTCAATAATGTTTGCAATTCAAATATATGTTTTAAAAATATGTTTTATTCAATAAAAGATTTAGATCAAGATGTAATTGTTGGTACACCTTTTATAGTTCAAATCTATCCTTTTAAAGCAAATGAAAAAGGATTAAGTACAAAAATTTTTTTATCTAGAAATATTCTTCAAATTCACAAATCCTCCTTTTTAAAAAAAATATTAATTCTTTAAACAAAACAACAATTTAAAATTTTTTCAATAATATTAATAATAAAAAGAATCATATTCAATTTCTCAAAGAAGAAATTAAATTTCAAAGAATTGAAAAACAATTACAAACTCCTTCAATTGAAGAAAAAATTTCAAATTTTCAAAAACAAATTGAAAATGAAATATGTTCGATTATTCCTAATGCTTTCTGGAATATAAAAAACATATTATTTCCCTTTCTTGTATTCATGAATTCATGATCCCTGCATAATCTTGTCCTATTCAAATGAATAAGGAATTACTTGATTTCTATATCAAGGAAATCAATGATTTATTAGAAAAGAAACTTATTCGCCCAAGCAAATTCCCATAGAGTTGCTCGACATTTTATTTCAATAATTTTGCTGAAATTGAACGAAGAGCTCCTAGACAAGTTATCAATTACAAACTCCTCAATAAAGTTCTTCAATGGATTTGATATCATTTACGTCAAAAGAAAGATCTGTTAAACTGATTATTCAAAGCTTTTATCTTCTCTAAATTCGATATGAAATTTGGCTTCTGGCATATTCAAACTAAAGAAGAAGATAGGTACAAATATGCTTTTAATGTTCTGTTTGGTCAATATGAATGAAAGGTTATGCCTTTTGGTCTAAAAAATGTTCATTCAGAATTTCAAAAAAAAAATTATCAATTATATTTTCAATCCTTATCAAAATTTTATTATTGTTTATATAGATGATGTTCTAATATATTCTAAAAGTTTGGAACAACATTTTAAGCATATTAATGCATTTGTTCATGTTATTAAGAATAATGGATTACCAATTTATGCTAAAAATATTGTTCTCTGTCAAACAAGTATAAGATTTTTAGGTTATTATATACACCTAGGAATATTTACTCCAATTCAAAGAAGTCTAGAATTTGCTGATAAAATTTCAGATGAAATTCAAGATAAAATAAGTTTGAAGCGCTTTTTAGACTTTGTCAATTGTGTGATTGATTTTGTCAAAAGTATATGTTAAATCTTTGCCCATCTTTTTCAAAGGCTACAGAAAAATCCATAATCATGGAGAAATTATCATACTTTAGTTGTCCAAAAAGTCAAGCTAGCCGTTAAAAACATTCCTCGTCTTTCAATCCTAGACCCTACAGCCTCTATAATTGTTGAGACCGATGCATCAAATATAGGGTATTGTGGAGTGTTAAAGCAGATTCTAAAAGAATCAGATGAAGAACAGTTGGTTAGATTACATAGTGAAGTGTGGACCGGCCCTCAAAAAAATTATTCAACTATTAAAAAATAAATTTTATCGATAGTTTTACATGTTTCAAAATTTCAAAATGATTTAATTAACAAAAAATTCATTTTAAAAACAAATTGTAATGTTTCCAAAGATGTTTTTACAGAAAAAGTAAAAAACTTTGTTACAAAACAAATATTTGCAAGATGACAGACAATTTTGTCATTTTTAATTTTGAGACACCATCTATACAAGAAAAATCAAATGTTCTAGCAGACTTCCTCACATTAGAGCTTATATATAGAAAAGTAAGTGAGAATAGTGATAATATTCAAAATATTAGAAGAATGTGAATGAATTAGAGCGATATTTTATCAAAAAGAGAGTGAGAATTCAAAGAAAGAAAAGATTTCAATGGCTTCTTTTGAAGCTTCATTTCAAAAGAAAAGTAGTTGTAAAAAGACTTCAATAGCATTATTCTCAATTGATGATTATATTCAAGGATCATCATCAAAAAAGGAAGAACAAAGTTCTTCATCTTCTCAAAATACTCAAAACACTACTTCAAAAACTTTAGTTTTCAAAAAACCTACTCAAACAAAAAAAAATTCCAAAACAGTCAAAACCTTCAAATTTTAACAAGCTATCCAAGATTCTAAAAAAATTACCTCAAATTAATCCTTCAAACACTTTTCAATATTTTCTTAAATCTGCGTATATTCCAATTTTTTAAATGAAAATATCATGGATAAATAGATATTCATCTTTAAATAAATGTCGTTAAGACCTTTTTCCTCCTCAATTTCAATTTATGCCATATAATATCAATAAATCTAGAGAGTTTTATGAAGCCGTTCTTATAAAAACATATTCAACTATCATAAAATGATACAAAAAATTTTCAAAAAAAAAATAAATTTGATTTTTCAAAAATCAGTAGACAAAGGGTGTCGTCATACGAAGACTTCGGACATCAATCATGGAATCAGAAGAGAATAGTTTCCCAAAAGATGAATAATTAGAATTTCATTTCAATTATTTTGATTACAATGATGTTTGGTATGACTATTTTTTTGTTTTTTTTTTACCAGTGACTCATTCTTGGTTTATTTTATTCAGTCAAAATTGTAATTCGACTTTTCCAGAATAGTTTCAAACATGGTTTTAATGTTTTGGACTTGATGAGAAAATGTTACCTAGTCTTACTCATTAATAATTTAAACACTTCAAAAAAGAGGCAATTTTTTTTTTTTTAAACCTCAAGAAAATATTTTGTTTCAGTTCGCATTCAATCTAAAGGTCTCATGCATATTTTGTTGAGACTATCATATTATTCAAGATCAAAGCTTTGAATATCATGTTAAAAAGATTATTCGCACATTTAAAGTAAAATAGTGGTCAAAATTCCATAAAACAAATTATTGTCCAAAAGCATTAAATTTATTGATTCAAGAACAAAGGAATATCATTGTTCCAAAAATTTCAAAGAAGGAATTAATAAAAATGCAATTTTCTTCCAAAAAATCAAGATTAATGACTATGTTCAATCAATGTAAGATGCCATAAAAATTAGCAATTATTTCTAAAAAAAATTGCATTTCTGACAAAATCTACTTCGAGGAAATTAAAATTAGTTCAAGGCAACTCTTCTTCTAAAATAGGCTCTGAAATAGACTATGCTCAACACAATAAAGATGATTGTTACAGGATTGACCTGGACGAATTCAATTCTCAAGAAAACACACAATTAATCTCAAAATGACTATATAAAACTATTTGGATGAATATCAAAGATACAGGATTCTCAAATAAAAGGAGATATTATTTCAATTATGTCTGAGACCTCGATAGCTATTTTTACTCGCATTACCATCAATTAAGTACTAATAGACAAGCTCTATTAAAGATATAGATAAGCTTTATTAAAGCGTTGTCATTTTTCAAAAAACTGGTATGGAATCAAAAAGCTGGTATTGAATCAAAAGATTTTATTAAAGCCGAAGTGATATTTCCTTTCAACTTTAATAATTTACTGAGAAAATTGCAAACAAAATAACAAATTTCCTCCATTATCCAAGAAGACCTTTCAAAAAGGAGAAAATGAGATCAATACTGTGTAAGACTCTTTGATTACAATTCAAAAAATTTCAAGTCCAGACTTCAAGACTTCAATTATAAAAGAAGATCAAGATTCAAGGCTCCGGCAAAAGTTTTTTCAGCAGGAGAAAAAACTTTTTCAAGAAAATTTTAGATTTCCTTGTAATCTAAATATTTTCTTTTAAGAATTTATTTCAAATATTTGTAGTTTTCCATATTTTTGATCTTCAATAAAAATATTTCTTACTTTGTGTTCTAAATTATTTTCATCTACCTCCTATGCCCTTGGGCCTTTTTGGTATATGTCCATTTATAAAAACTTATATCTTCACAAGAACCATGAAATTCTTTTCATAAAGTTCTAGTTTCATTTTTTTGAAAACATTGAATGAAGAGTTTGACGAGAACTTATGACTGATGTTTGATCAGTTTTGAATTCATTTTTTTCTATCTACAGAGGAAATGACATCACATTATTGATATAATCTTTCAAAAGGATTTGGAAGCATATCAGATAAAGTTGGTGAACATGAATGTTTTGATTCATTGTCATTATTAGATGCATATTCAGTTTTTGAAATATTTGAAGTGAAATCAACTTCTTTTAACTTCCCTAAAGAAGTCGAAAATCTAGAATTTTGAAAGAAGTAATCGTATCTATTTTCAGATCTAGAAGAATAAGACATCTGAAGATTATTTGATGAAGACCCTATATCAAAAATGATTTTGACACTTATGAAATAATTTGAATTAGGATTGATCTAGTAGGCACAAGAAGTGGAGCTAGAGTATTTTCAAAATTTCATTTAAGTCCTCTAGATTGAAGATTCCATACTATCCTTTCAGGAATCATGGTGTTAAAATGAAGAGGGTCAACCTCCACAAGAAGGCTTTCTTCTTTGAGCGAAGAGCTCTAATTTTGAGTTGAGTATTCAGAAGCTTGTAATATATTCTATATATTATAGTAGATTCTTTTTAGAATGACCATCACAATCTAAATTTTTTGTTTGAATATGAAGATTTAGATCACTAAGAATACCTCAATCATTTAAATTGATTGTAAATTTTGGATAACAATTTAAAAAGATAGGACCACTTTCTAAGCCCCTGTTTGATTCTCATTTTTTTGGATAAAATGCATTATGGAATAGTGGCTTTTTGGAGAATGTATGGTTAAAAAGAAAAGTTTCTAAAACACGTGTATAATAAGAAAAGTTTTTGAAATACGTGTATAATTATTTTATAGAAGAATGTGTGGTTAAAAATCAATTTTGAAAAAATGTATTCTCGAAAAGTGAGAATCAAACATGGGCTAAATTTGATTCTAAAATGAATAATAATGAATAGAAATGTTTAATAAGTCTCTTATATTGAAGAGTTAAGAGAATAGAAATGTTTAAACCAAGTCGAAACAAATGTTTGACAATAATTGAAATTAATCCCACATGAAGATATTTAAATATATATGGACAGCATATCAACATTCAATGTTATGGTATATGTACAAAGCGTCAGTTGACGCATCCAATATTACCCATCACTCCATTGTAAGATGGTTACATATTTAGACACCTCAAAAAGGAAAAATGAAAATGAAAATTAAAAGATAGGGAGAGAAGTAGCCTTACACAACCTTTCTACCCCAGGCAACCTTAAACAACTCGATCAAGTTTAAGCAAAACGAGCAAGGAATGTTTTATGCATCATCTCGCCTGGCAATTAGAATCTCTATCTTCAACTATGTTGAAGTACAATGAGGAGAGCTTGCCATCAAATTTAGAAACCAATTGATGAACTGATAATCCACAATAACACTTTTTAATCCGCGCAATGCAAATCTCAACTATTTTCTTGAACATGCTGTCTCCTTGGATTAATGGTTGCTCCACAAACTCGTCTAATGGCATCCACTGCATGGAGATTACACTGGGTGAGATATCATGAAGATCTTGAATCATAAGTAAAGGTAAGTTATTCGCAAAAACACACAGAAAGTGCTTTTATTCCCCTTTATGGTTGTTCTTTAACTTTCACAGAGAGACGAGGGTTCCATTTGATTCATTTCTAGATTTACTAGATGATCTAAAGCAATTAAGTTCTGATAACTATTACACACAATCTTAGTTTTACTCTACCCTTTCCTCTTCGGATATATTCTGTATACATATGGAGATCATTTCCTCTGATGAAGGAGGAATTCAGTCGTTTTGCACAAACCTGATTCCAAATTGACGTAGAATACAGTCAAACAAGAATGAGATTGAGAAAGAAAGAGAAGAAAGAAGGGAGAGGATACAAATGTATGGACGTAGAAACGGAAGGAGAATTAGACAGACTAAAAGGAGACGTGAAGAGAGAATTTACGGGGAGAAAATCAATTTTTATGCATATCAAAATTGTTTCTATAACAATGCAAATGCCCTCTTTATATAGCTTTAAACTAATCATAATTGTAGTAAAAAGTACTATAAAATTTATGAAATTAATGCCCAATTATATTTCCTAAATAAGCATCAAAATTGGAAACTAAACTTAATTAATATCTCATTTAATTCCGTCACTAGCATCTTCCTTAAATATGATATTATTGAAAATTAGTGTATTTCTTAATTCAGGATTTAATTATTTCTTAAAGGACTTCTCGTGAAAGACTACTTCCTACTTTTACACTCTAATATTGATATAGACGATCTTGATCCAGATTTTTTATTAACTGGTAACTGTCGGAATACTAATTCTTGGACAATTATTTTACTATTTTCATGTTTCATATTTTCCTCCAAGAAATTGGCTAGAAAGAACAGAAATCAAAAACAACAATTTATATTCTAGTTATTGCAGAATAGGGAATAACAATGACAAAAAGAATGCATTAATAAAAAGAGGAGACAGTGAAACAGGTGATATTCACTTCGCTTGCAGTTCAGCAAAATCTGTTGGGAAAGGGGTTGTTTTATGGTATGTTATTTAGGGAATAGCTAGTGATGTCTTGCTGAATATTTTGCAGGGTTGTTTTGTGATGTTTGGGATTAATAGCTAGCGATGTCTTGAGGATCTTGGTAGACTATGTTCCTCATTTTATTATTTGCAGTGTTTTTCCTTAATGAATGTTGATGGTTTTGTTTCACAAAAATGAATAAGGGTAAGACATTCATCACATCGTGTGTGCACCTTGGCTGCTTGAATTTCATGATCATCGACCACGATCTGTGTTGACAGTGGTCTTAACATGCAGATGAAGAACAAATCTGATTTCTCGAAAGACACATTCTGAGCATGCCTGCAGCGGAAGATGGATTATATATTAACACATGACTCGCAAAACTTAACTACATTCTGATTCGTTTTAGTGATTTATATCTGAAATTAATTTTCTACATAAGATTCCAAAATTTCTAGGCATTGTTTTCGTGAACATATGATTTAATAATTCTTCACACAATAAGCTGGTAAACTTTCATGATAGAACCAAAAGATGCTGATATAATTAGCTTAACAGTTTGCTCATGTATTTATTCCCTAGCGCTTCTCTTTTAACTCCGAATACTGTTGGTATATATGAGAATCAAATTGTTTGTACCTGAAAGCTACGACTTCCACAAATTCTGTATCAATCTGGAACACGATCAAATAATCCATCATTAAGAATCAAAGTCGTACTCCAAAATGTTAGGAGGAAATAAGAAACGTGTTCACCAAGAAAATGCACAAAGTGCTAGTATCTTACTCCTGTTTCCTCCTTAACTTCTCTTACGGCTCCTGTATATATTTCCTCGGACTGATCGATGAAATAGCATTAAACAAGATGCAGCTGTTATTCTCTAAGGACATTGCGGTAAAAGTTCAATTGACAAAACATACCTCAAGAATGAAACCAGTTGGCATCTTCCAGAGACCAAGAAGTGCTGGAGCACAATGTTTTTCTTGTACTACGAGTACCTGTACAAATGCAAGATTTAAAACTTATTGAACAATATTGTCAACTTCCAAAGGCTTTACCTAGAGAACTGCTAATATGCTGCATCTATAAATACATAGGATTAGTATTTTAGGCAACACGGTTTTGTTGGAATTTGTTCTAGGAATAGCACCTTATACCTCATTTTTTTCATTGATCACAAATCCACCGATTCCGACTTGATGTGAAGCATTAGAAGGAAGCAGGCAGGGCCCGTCGGGGATCCAATAAGTCATCATGATATAAGATCTTTCTGCATGGTGGTACTTGAATCCTTCCTACAATAGGCTGTTATGTTAGATATTGCTTTCCCTTTATAAATGATGAAATTATACTGTCAGATGCACAATACAAGAATGTAACACAAGAATGAGGTGATATACCTGTACAGCTATTGGAACAAGTCCACATTTTTCTACAGGCAGCTTAAGCCAAATACCCTTCTTTCCCTGCATTTGGGTTGCTTTAGATTGCGTATGCTCTGTGACTCACTGAATTAGAGGAAAGGAATAGGAATTTCCTAGGGGGCGAGAACATATGCAGTTCAAAGATGGCAAATTTTTGTTAATGTGATATTTTCACCAAAGAGACTCAAATAAAACGAACAAGAAATTGAAGAAATATTTGTAGTTGGCCGCACATATTCATCTTAATTATACGTCTCCACAGGATTAATAAGAACTACCCATTTTTATTAGGAACATTCCTTTACACTAAGTAAAATTAGAAGCTGCTGCATCTGAACCGAGCTAAAAGTGAACCAAATAAGAGACCGTACCTCTATTTTCCAATGGCAAATTGATGAACGAAGCATGGAGGCAAATACATTGGGATTAGATGGAAGTCTTTCAGGAATTACAACAACTCCATCATAAATATCATCAATTGCATCGAGAACTCTCTTATCTTTAATGTACATTTTTGAACTGGAACCATTTGTTCTATAGACCTTGTATGAATAAGAGTCTAAAATATTTTCGTGGCTAATTGAGTTGATAGCCTTTTGGGAAGTTCTTGAACAAGAAGCCTTTGGAAAAATGCCTGAAAACAAATTAGGAAACAACAAGAGAAATAAGAATAAGTTATTCAAATCAATGCCCAAGTAGAAATTCAGACAGATTATCTTCTTAACATTGATAATGAACATATAAGACACAGAATTTCAACTTCTAATGATGCAATATTAATTTATTTGTAATTAATTACATGAATTAACTTTCAAGACAAAAAACCAACAGCATATTCAAACTACAATCAAATGCCTCTTAAAAATTAGAAATCAGAAGAGCTATAAAAGCCCATCGTCCCAGGTCCAACAGTTCAACACAGCATCAAATCAAGAAAATGAATTACCATATGATAAAAGGGCTTGAATTAATTTCAAGAAAGACCGAAATGCAGAGAACTAGAAGGACAGAATACTCATGTGTTTTTCTGACTAAGAAAAATATTCTTAAAAAATCAAATGACCAAAAAGGGATTACCTCTCCAGGAACACAAGCGTGGAATGAGTTTAACAGTGTGTTTCGAGTTGAGAAAAGAGCTCGAAAGCATCATCTCTGTTTTAACAGATAACGACTTCGAACTATACAATTTAAGCTCCATTAAACTACAAATCTCAACTACCCCCTTCAACCTTAATCCACAATTACAATTCCACACCCCCAATAAAAGATAATTATAACTAGCTACATACGCAATCCAAGATTGATTATATTGTGCTCCTTTGAATATGTTCTGAGAATCTCTCGATTTGCTCGAAAACAAGGATAATCTTGGGATTCTTCACCCTACGGGTCTAACTATATGAAAATTAGGCAGAGAAATAATTAATAAATAATTAAAAATATAAAGGGCCATCGGTATCATTCCATGCCATAATATCAGGAATTATCTCGCAAGATTAATGTGTGAACATGTGGTCTGAAATGGGCTTGCATGTAAATGACAAAACAAAGCATAAAAATCGACTAAAAAAATCTGAGTAATATGAAACATATCAAGGGACAATACAAAAAACGAGGGAACTCCGGGAAGTAAATAACAAACACTCGTGTCGCTACGAGGATGAGGCAAAAGGTAACAAGGCGCGTGGAGCACAAGCAGACGACCAATCTATCAAGTAAAAAAGATTGAGCTCTTATAAGTCAATATATTAATCTTCAAATTCCTGTCTTTCATTCCTTGCATATATTAACAGAGCAATACATTTAAAAAGAAAAATTGAAAAACGTGTAGACGACTATAGGGTAATTAAGTGAAAAACATGATGGCTCAAATTTAAACTACGATTTAAATAGGAATTGACATCAAGTGTTTCTACTATTACATAAATATAATATGAATGACCAACATACAAATGTTTGGATTACTTATCTTTATAAAGTCGATGGAACTAAGTCTTAACAATATCCGATGTTCAAAAAATATTTTCTTTCGATTCAAATCATCGCAAGTGTACGGTTCATTAACAAGTAATAAAATAGATCAATTGAGTCCGAATATCGTCCCACAAAGATTGATTAGTTTTATCCTATCTATCGTAGTCTTAACCGAAACTAAATTACTCAAAGTGAACGAAATCCTAATTTGGAAAGAAAATCCTAGTTTTATGATTGGAATGAACTCAATATGCAAAACAATGTTTTAACGAATTAAAATGCAAATCAAATGTTTGGAATGCAAAGTAGTTGTATTCAATGAAAATTAAACGCACTAGGATCACGAATTCCCATGCAATGGTCACTCTAAACCCTAATTTCACAAAATGACAACATGATTGAATTGTTGACGAATCAATGCTACTAAATCTATCCAACACTTTCTTTCGAGATGTACTGAACCTATTCTTATACACCACCGACCTATATCTCTATGACAAATGCAGGTATAAGAATGCATGTGATTTTATGAATAATTAACGATTCACGCAAAGCATAGATATATATCTCTATTCCCTATCGGACCCTTTGACGATTTATACCTTGTTAAATTTATTTCTCCTCTCAAACATATGAAATAAACTACCAAACTTCACATAATTACGTGCACTTAATTATAGAAGAAAATTAATGCATATAAACCATTCAAATACGTGTTTAATGTCGAATTGTAAACTAGAAATTTAAAGATCACATCACATGGTACATCGATCTCCTAGTACATGAAAATCTAGCTAGACATGATAGGAAAACAAAAACAACAGAAAAATAAGGAAAGAACATCACCCAATCGCCCTTTGATTTGAAATCTTGAATCTTGGAATTCATTTCGTTCTTGCCTTCTTTTTCTCTTCAAATCCTCCCTAAAATAATGTATAATGCATGATATATCTTTTTGGACGTCCTTAGGGCTTTAACAGGTCTTCCAAGATTTGTTTCCATAAGAATTTCAATTAGGAACGGAAACAAGATTTTTCTCTCCAAAATTGACCTGGGCGACAGCCTAGGCAAAACCCGGGCAGTCGCCTAGGCATAGATTTTTGCCTCGATATTGAATTTTTCAAGTTGGGCGATCGTCTAGTATTTATAACTGGGCTGTCGCCCAGACATAATTTCTTCCATATGTTACATTTTAGCCCCCGAAGTTGATTCTTGATTCTTTCAAACACTTTCTCTTGCGTTTTCAATCCTTTGACTATTAATTGCATCCAATGGAACCCACAACATCTTTAATCTTCATTTTGTGATCTGAATCAACTATTGAAATGTTGTAATTTAATCCTCATACTTTGGATTTCTCCTTTTTTTGTTTTCCAATTGCTTAGAAACCAGTCTATCACTGAAATAAACGAGAAATTACTCAAGTTAAGTAACAGTTAACACTTTCGTGACATAAAAACTTAATAATATGGTCTAAATAAGTGTACAAAATGCAGTTATCATCCAACTCCTACTCAATTATATTATGATAATTTAAACTGAAAAATATAGATATATTAAAAACATATTATCTTGACTAAAGCTTCTACAACATTTTGTTCCATAGGCTAAAGAGAGTAACTATTATTAATACCTTTTCAGGACCATTCTATACTTCATTTGTGAAAAAGAAATTTGTATAGATTTGTGGAATTATTGGTGATTGTTGACCTCGTTTTTTGTAAGGAGGACGTGGACAACAAATGTCAGATTCACTCGCGTACACATAAAGCAGATTGCCACATGTGAACACAAGTTTCTAGCTGATAGTACTCTGAAAGCATAGGTGTAGGAGAGGCTCCACGAGTCCACATCGTGAAACAAATGTGTTCGTGCTCCAGCAATAGATTCATGAAATGCTGGTATTATGATCATCAATTACAAATAGCTCAATTAAAGCCAAATAACATAAACTTGTAGTTAAGTAAATAAATAGTTTTTAAGAAAGAAGAATAAAAGTAGTTTTTGTAGTGTCAAGGGTTGCATTAGTCTTCTTTATGTTGCATTGGGGGGTATTTATAGTGTTACAAGTGAAATGGTGACCATTGGATGAAAGTACACGTGGTCTCATCTCCTTAATTCAAGCATCTAATTATAGGCATCAATTTTGACCTGTTGGCATGTGGTACACTAAATACTTACATAGAGCTGCCACTTTTGTTGATAAGACTTGACATTTATACTCATTATTAGCGTCCCATCGATCATTCCTAAAAGAATTCGTACGTAGATCCAGGATCTCCTTTGCGTAGGTTGGCATCAGGTAGAGGGGCCTTGGACTCTTTCGAGGCTGCGTGCTTTAGAACCCAGAACTTCAGCACGGAGAAAAGGATGGGCCTCGAACTACACTTTCTGGCCTCATCGCTCATGAGTAGGGTTTTGTTGAGATGGTTTCAATGCTGTGAGTAGGTCGGTTGCTTCGTCAATGAGCGTCAATCATTTTTGCCACGTGGATAAAAGGACTCGAGTAAGAGTACCTTGGTGGGGCCCTATTCTTGGTGTCTTAGTGCCACGTGTGGCGAGATGTAACAATAATCCCCCAGGTCTATGCATAGTTTATTTATATCATACGTGGACTTCGGAAGTAAGTGTTCACGAAATTATTCTTTCGATTTGATTTTGCAAGTGTATGGTTTGCAACAAGTAGTAAAGTGGAAAATTAGAGTCCAAATGTCATCACATAGATATTAAGTAGTTTAATTAAATCTAACTCGACCTTAACCAAAGCCAAAGTATCACACGAGAATTGCAGTAACCTGAATTAACCCTAATTTAACCTACTATGCAACTATGTATGACTCAAACAAACTAAAATACAAAATGAATGATAGAATGTGAATTTGTTAAACTTGATGAATATGAATTGCATTAGGATAACGAATCTCCAAGTATTGTTTACTTTTAACCCTAGTTTCATAAATTGACAACATGTTGAATTTTTGAAGAATCAATGCTCCTAAATCTATCCAACAGTCTTTCTCAAGTAAAGTTGAACCTATTCTCATATATCACTGGCCTATCAAATATATAAGAATACATGTGGTTTTGTGAGCACTTAAAGATTCACGCAAGGTATAACAATATATCTCTATTCCTATCGAACCCTACGATGATTTATACCCTATCGAATTCATTCCCCTTCTCTCGAACGCATGAAATAAGTCATCACATTCATATAATTACGTGCACATAATTATTGAAGTAATTAATTGTATATAAATCATTCAAAATTCAAAAAACGTGTTTTGATGTCAAACTTGCAAAGCTAGAAATTTAAAAGTTACATCAAAAGGTTTATTGATCTCCTAATACATGAAAACCTTGCCTAGCATGGATAAAATAACAACATACACAATAACTTTAAGAAACGACATCATCGATATGAGATTTGGTGTGTAATCCCATTGATCTTCGCATTTCTCTTCGTGATTGTGATGTAAAATCTCTTTCAATATGAGTTCTTTTCTCTTCCCAGGCATCCTCCTTCAAATATGATGTCTTTTAGATTTTTATACCACATCCTGTTTAGGTTTCCATAAGAATTTGCACGAAAAAATGAAAATCGCGGATTCACACCCAAAAAACAACCATGCAATTGCATGGTTCAAATGAGTAGCCCACCTTGAAGTTCTAGTCACCAATATGCGATCGCATGGTGGTCTATTCGTTTTCAAAAGTGATAATTAGGCCCCCAATTTCCAATTTCTCGTATCATGACTTCTTTTCTCCATTGTTCTTCTCCCAATACTTTAATTATTTCACAAATTGATCCTTGGGCCTTTCGATTCTTCATTGTACCTCCGGTACATCTTTTGATTATTTGCATGTTGGTCCCTGAACTTTTATTATTTTCCATCTTGGTCCATTTTCTCCAATTTCCTTCTTCTAATGCCTTGTATTATCACTGAAGTGGTACTTAGCACATTCACATTCTAGATTTGTCCTTTGGGTCAACTTTAAATTATTTTCACTTTGGTCCATGAACTTTTATTTTCTTTCATTTTGTCCCTTTTAGCATATTTTCTCTTGAATCCCATCACATCCATCAATATGATCCTACCAAACAAAATTTCATAGAACTAAGCTATATTCAACCAATTTCAACAACAATTAGTCATGTTTTATGGACCGAATAAATATGTAAAAATGCATATATCATCTAGATTTGTCCTTTGGGTCAACTTTAAATTATTTTCACTTTGGTCCATGAACTTTTATTTTCTTTCATTTTGTCCCTTTTAGCATATTTTCTCTTGAATCCCATCACATCCATCAATATGATCCTACCAAACAAAATTTCATAGAACTAAGCTATATTCAACCAATTTCAACAACAATTAGTCATGTTTTATGGACCGAATAAATATGTAAAAATGCATATATCATTAAGCTTGTTACTGAAGTATGTAGACTTGCCCTTGAGTCAAGGCGGTCGACTAATGAACTATCGAGTATGGCTAAGCTGTATTATTGCTGAAAATAATTATTTCTTGGAGTCATCGAGGCTCTTTTGTTTCTGGTGTAGCTGAAGTTTATTTAGAGCCAAGGCATGTAAAGCTGAAAATGTTGGGGCTCGCTTAGTTGTGAAGCTGAAGCAGGGAGAGCTAAATTGCTGAGGCTAGTTTTATTTGTAATGATTGCCCTTGAATACGGTGATAATGATTTGATGTTTCTACCCATTACCAAGAAAATGCAGATGGGGCATTACGATTTCCTATGTGAGTGGAGTAGTTACATTAAACACGCAATAATGATGATATCTTTGTAACCCATAGTGGACGCGTTGGGCCCGTGAGTGGAATATATGTGTTGATCTGAGGCATCTGTTTAAGAGATCGTTCGAATTCAATACCTCAGATTCTCTTTGAAATCGGATGGCTCAAATCATAAAGGCTACGATCCTACTGTTGGGCTTGTTCCCTGTTCAGTATAAAAGGCAAATGGGTGTCATTTTAATACCTTTACTTTGCAAAAAATCTCATATCATCCTTTTGTTTCCCCACTTTCCTATTTTTTGACAACATATTCTTCGACGACTTTGTCCTTAGTTCCCGTTTTTATTTAGGCATTTTTCTTTTAGATTCATCATTGATAACCTTCATCCTCATTATTCTAAATGGATTTTGAGTCGAGTCCTAGTGGTAGGGTTACAATCGTTAGGCTTGGTAAGGAAGTGGCACCTAGGGATTTCAAGGCTGGTTATCGGGCTATGAGTGAGGGGCTCATAGATTATGAGGCGGGTTGGAAGCCCCCAATATTCCTTCTATAATGACGTCTGCTAAAGTCACCAGCCTTGTCCCCGAGGTCCACAAATGTGCTTATTATCCTAGGCCAAGTTGTGTGGCTGTCAGTGAATTCCTATTTAAAGAGAATTGTATTTGTCGTTGCATCCCTTCTTTAGGGCAATACTTCAGTGCTTCATGTTGGCTCCTACCCAACTTCAGCCAAATGGGTGAAGCCAATTGATTAGGGCCTACTTCCTCTGAAAAGAGGTTTTCCTTGGTGAGGACATGTCTCTGCATATCCTCCAAATAATATTTCAACCTAACTGTTAGGGACCAAAGCCTTGAAGCCTCCTCTAGGGGCCAAAGCATGTCAGGAGCAAGTTGGAGCTCCTCAACAAGGAGTGCGCCAAAAAAGGTGTGGAAGAGGCCTTTCCTAAGGTTGACAAGAGCAAAAAAGATAGGGAAAAATGGGTAGCTAAAAAGCCTTAGAAAAAGAGGAAGCTATCTCACATCAGCTACAACTCCAACAAGTTTGGCACCATCGTGGCCTATTCATCCAAATAAGCAGTACCCCTTGCTCCCAAACTTATAGAGATGAAAGAGGTGAAGGTGGAGGTGGTGTGCAAGGCTAATGAAAAGGCTAGGAAAGAGGAAGAATAGGCCTCAGAGGCCACAGGAAAGGCTCCAGTTACAAAAACTTCGATGAAGTCTAGGAGATTTTTATCATTGCAAGACAAGGTGATAGCCCCGTCAGTGTTGGAGATGCTGCCACTAAAGGTCCATGCTACAACTGCCAAGTTTTATAGTTTTTGTACCTAGTGGTAGTAGTTGCATATGTCTACTTGTAATGCGGTAGACCTTACTTCCGTGCTAGTGAGCCAAACCGCCAGGACCTTTGGCGTGGCCCTTGAATGTTAAGTTACTTTGGCTAAAGTTCAAATAATGAATAAAGCCTTTGTAGACAAGTTGGTTGCTATCGAAGAAGAAATAAAGAAGTTGAGGGCTAAAGCTGAGGCTATGAAGGCTCAAAAAATTGAGGATGATGCCAAGTTGGATTTTGCCTTGGTAGAGATTGAAGCTCGAAAGAGAGAAGTTCATGAGTCCCAGTGTGAGATTGCTTCTCTAGAGTGCGAGATTGCTTCTCTAGCAAAGAAGGTTAAAATCTTAAACAATCATCAAAAGTTGATGCCCGAAGCTCTGTAACAAGCTAACTTGTAGCTCTTGAGGTTCAGGGACACCAATCAATTTTTGGAGGCTCAAGTAAAGCATTACGTGTAGGAGGTCAAGAGGTTGGAGACTGAGCTCCCTCTGGTGAGAGAGGAAGTGGTGAAGGATTATGTCACCAACGTCCATCTCATGGAGTAGTATCAAAGCATCGCCACTTCCTGGAGGAGAATTAAATATGCTAAAGTTGTAAAGAGGATGGAGGAACTTTTTCCAAAATTGAACACAACAGAGCTGAGGGCGGAATATTTGGAGGAAGTGCCTCAGGCCCCAACCGAGAAAGTAGTCACCAACGTCCATCTCATGGAGTAGTATCAAAGCATCGCCACTTCCTGGAGGAGAATTAAATATGCTAAAGTTGTAAAGAGGATGGAGGAACTTTTTCCAAAATTGAACACAACAGAGCTGAGGGCGGAATATTTGGAGGAAGTGCCTCAGGCCCCAACCGAGAAAGTAGCTGAAGGAGAAGCGGATTGGGAGAAAACTCTTGTGGAAGAATAGTTGACTGAAATGTGGAAGCATGAGAACCTCAGCCACCTCCTGCGTAGTGTAGCTCCTTGATTTTCTCATTTCGTAATGGCTACTGCCCTCAACTTGTACCAACATTTTTTATATCAATGAAATGAATTTTCTTTAAATTATTTTATGTTTAGTCTTTAACTATACTACTTAGCCTCTTTTCATATTTCAATCAACCGTAATAACTTCGCAAGTGGTAGGCACATACTAACTTTACGCATAGAACCGTCTTGAACGAAAGTAACGTTTGCATGATTGATGGCTTCAAAAAATAATAAATTGGCCCATTGAAACATGGGGTATAACTTAAGAGAAAATGAAATAATCCTTTTGCACGATGTGTGGTTCATCCATGCAAAGGCTTTTCACTTGACATTCGGCTTCGTCAAGTGAGGTATGTGTTGTACACCTTAGAGTTCAGACGAGATGACGCTCTTTTGAGGGTCTATCCTCTCCTTTGAGTCATCCATGCTTCTTCACATGGTGGATAATTCATCCATACAATAGCTTCTCACTTGACGTTCAGCTTCGTAAGTGAGGCATGTGATGGATACCTCGGAGTTCAAACAAAGTGACCCTCTTTTGAGGGTAGATACTCTCCTACAAATCGCCCACTATTCTTCACATGATGAATGGTTCATCCATGCAAAAGATTTTCACTTGATTTTTTGCTTCATCAAGTGAGGCATGTTATACACGCTTTAAAGTTCGAATAAGTTGACCCTCTTTTGAGGGTGGATCCTCTCCTCCGAGGTGCCTATGCTTTGAGCAAAGTTTATCCTTTCTCGTTTTAGACGACTTTAAAGGAATTTAAACTTTTTAATTCACATTCTAATTTTTTTTACAAGGGCCGGATGAGATTTTCCAACAACAAAGTATACTCATTGATAGTACATTTTTAAGTACTCAATATTCCACGGATGAGGCTGTACTTTGCTATACAAGTCTTCAGTTCCAGATCGGATCTCTTCTTTTATTAGATAAGGACCTTCCCAATTTGGACCTAGAGTGCCCACACTTGGATCCCTGGAGGACAGGAACACTCTCTACAGCACCAGATCGTTAATCTGAAAGAACCTTTTCTTAACTTTAACATTATAGTAACAGGTCATCTGCCTTTAGGAAACAACCAATTTCAATTGGAAGTCATCTCTCTCTTCATCAAAGAAATCGAGTTCACATTTTTTGAGTTTATCATTTGATATTTCATCGAAGTGCAGTTAACACGGAGAGAGTAATCTAACTTCTATCGGGCCCATGACCTCGGCACTATAAGTTATCGAGAATAGAGTCTCTCCTACTTGCTATTAAGCTTGTTACTGAAGTATGTAGACTTGCCCTTGAGTCAAGGCGGTCGACTAATGAACTATCGAGTATGGCTAAGCTGTATTATTGCTGAAAATAATTATTTCTTGGAGTCATCGAGGCTCTTTTGTTTCTGGTGTAGCTGAAGTTTATTTAGAGCCAAGGCATGTAAAGCTGAAAATGTTGGGGCTCGCTTAGTTGTGAAGCTGAAGCAGGGAGAGCTAAATTGCTGAGGCTAGTTTTATTTGTAATGATTGCCCTTGAATACGGTGATAATGATTTGATGTTTCTACCCATTACCAAGAAAATGCAGATGGGGCATTACGATTTCCTATGTGAGTGGAGTAGTTACATTAAACACGCAATAATGATGATATCTTTGTAACCCATAGTGGACGCGTTGGGCCCGTGAGTGGAATATATGTGTTGATCTGAGGCATCTGTTTAAGAGATCGTTCGAATTCAATACCTCAGATTCTCTTTGAAATCGGATGGCTCAAATCATAAAGGCTACGATCCTACTGTTGGGCTTGTTCCCTGTTCAGTATAAAAGGCAAATGGGTGTCATTTTAATACCTTTACTTTGCAAAAAATCTCATATCATCCTTTTGTTTCCCCACTTTCCTATTTTTTGACAACATATTCTTCGACGACTTTGTCCTTAGTTCCCGTTTTTATTTAGGCATTTTTCTTTTAGATTCATCATTGATAACCTTCATCCTCATTATTCTAAATGGATTTTGAGTCGAGTCCTAGTGGTAGGGTTACAATCGTTAGGCTTGGTAAGGAAGTGGCACCTAGGGATTTCAAGGCTGGTTATCGGGCTATGAGTGAGGGGCTCATAGATTATGAGGCGGGTTGGAAGCCCCCAATATTCCTTCTATAATGACGTCTGCTAAAGTCACCAGCCTTGTCCCCGAGGTCCACAAATGTGCTTATTATCCTAGGCCAAGTTGTGTGGCTGTCAGTGAATTCCTATTTAAAGAGAATTGTATTTGTCGTTGCATCCCTTCTTTAGGGCAATACTTCAGTGCTTCATGTTGGCTCCTACCCAACTTCAGCCAAATGGGTGAAGCCAATTGATTAGGGCCTACTTCCTCTGAAAAGAGGTTTTCCTTGGTGAGGACATGTCTCTGCATATCCTCCAAATAATATTTCAACCTAACTGTTAGGGACCAAAGCCTTGAAGCCTCCTCTAGGGGCCAAAGCATGTCAGGAGCAAGTTGGAGCTCCTCAACAAGGAGTGCGCCAAAAAAGGTGTGGAAGAGGCCTTTCGTAAGGTTGACAAGAGCAAAAAAGATAGGGAAAAATGGGTAGCTAAAAAGCCTTAGAAAAAGAGGAAGCTATCTCACATCAGCTACAACTCCAACAAGTTTGGCACCATCGTGGCCTATTCATCCAAATAAGCAGTACCCCTTGCTCCCAAACTTATAGAGATGAAAGAGGTGAAGGTGGAGGTGGTGTGCAAGGCTAATGAAAAGGCTAGGAAAGAGGAAGAATAGGCCTCAGAGGCCACAGGAAAGGCTCCAGTTACAAAAACTTCGATGAAGTCTAGGAGATTTTTATCATTGCAAGACAAGGTGATAGCCCCGTCAGTGTTGGAGATGCTGCCACTAAAGGTCCATGCTACAACTGCCAAGTTTTATAGTTTTTGTACCTAGTGGTAGTAGTTGCATATGTCTACTTGTAATGCGGTAGACCTTACTTCCGTGCTAGTGAGCCAAACCGCCAGGACCTTTGGCGTGGCCCTTGAATGTTAAGTTACTTTGGCTAAAGTTCAAATAATGAATAAAGCCTTTGTAGACAAGTTGGTTGCTATCGAAGAAGAAATAAAGAAGTTGAGGGCTAAAGCTGAGGCTATGAAGGCTCAAAAAATTGAGGATGATGCCAAGTTGGATTTTGCCTTGGTAGAGATTGAAGCTCGAAAGAGAGAAGTTCATGAGTCCCAGTGTGAGATTGCTTCTCTAGAGTGCGAGATCGCTTCTCTAGCAAAGAAGGTTAAAATCTTAAACAATCATCAAAAGTTGATGCCCGAAGCTCTGTAACAAGCTAACTTGTAGCTCTTGAGGTTCAGGGACACCAATCAATTTTTGGAGGCTCAAGTAAAGCATTACGTGTAGGAGGTCAAGAGGTTGGAGACTGAGCTCCCTCTGGTGAGAGAGGAAGTGGTGAAGGATTATGTCACCAACGTCCATCTCATGGAGTAGTATCAAAGCATCGCCACTTCCTGGAGGAGAATTAAATATGCTAAAGTTGTAAAGAGGATGGAGGAACTTTTTCCAAAATTGAACACAACAGAGCTGAGGGCGGAATATTTGGAGGAAGTGCCTCAGGCCCCAACCGAGAAAGTAGCTGAAGGAGAAGCGGATTGGGAGAAAACTCTTGTGGAAGAATAGTTGACTGAAATGTGGAAGCATGAGAACCTCAGCCACCTCCTGCGTAGTGTAGCTCCTTGATTTTCTCATTTCGTAATGGCTACTGCCCTCAACTTGTACCAACATTTTTTATATCAATGAAATGAATTTTCTTTAAATTATTTTATGTTTAGTCTTTAACTATACTACTTAGCCTCTTTTCATATTTCAATCAACCGTAATAACTTCGCAAGTGGTAGGCACATACTAACTTTACGCATAGAACCGTCTTGAACGAAAGTAACGTTTGCATGATTGATGGCTTCAAAAAATAATAAATTGGCCCATTGAAACATGGGGTATAACTTAAGAGAAAATGAAATAATCCTTTTGCACGATGTGTGGTTCATCCATGCAAAGGCTTTTCACTTGACATTCGGCTTCGTCAAGTGAGGTATGTGTTGTACACCTTAGAGTTCAGACGAGATGACGCTCTTTTGAGGGTCTATCCTCTCCTTTGAGTCATCCATGCTTCTTCACATGGTGGATAATTCATCCATACAATAGCTTCTCACTTGACGTTCAGCTTCGTAAGTGAGGCATGTGATGGATACCTCGGAGTTCAAACAAAGTGACCCTCTTTTGAGGGTAGATACTCTCCTACAAATCGCCCACTATTCTTCACATGATGAATGGTTCATCCATGCAAAAGATTTTCACTTGATTTTTTGCTTCATCAAGTGAGGCATGTTATACACGCTTTAAAGTTCGAATAAGTTGACCCTCTTTTGAGGGTGGATCCTCTCCTCCGAGGTGCCTATGCTTTGAGCAAAGTTTATCCTTTCTCGTTTTAGACGACTTTAAAGGAATTTAAACTTTTTAATTCACATTCTAATTTTTTTTACAAGGGCCGGATGAGATTTTCCAACAACAAAGTATACTCATTGATAGTACATTTTTAAGTACTCAATATTCCACGGATGAGGCTGTACTTTGCTATACAAGTCTTCAGTTCCAGATCGGATCTCTTCTTTTATTTGATAAGGACCTTCCCAATTTGGACCTAGAGTGCCCACACTTGGATCCCTGGAGGACAGGAACACTCTCTACAGCACCAGATCGTTAATCTGAAAGAACCTTTTCTTAACTTTAACATTATAGTAACAGGTCATCTGCCTTTAGGAAACAACCAATTTCAATTGGAAGTCATCTCTCTCTTCATCAAAGAAATCGAGTTCACATTTTTTGAGTTTATCATTTGATATTTCATCGAAGTGCAGTTAACACGGAGAGAGTAATCTAACTTCTATCGGGCCCATGACCTCGGCACTATAAGTTATCGAGAATAGAGTCTCTCCTACTTGCTAGTAGTTCGGATTGCCCATAGCACTTGAGGTAATTCATCAACCCATGCCCCTTTAGATGCATTAAGCTTTCATTTCAGAGTGTGTTTAATGGTTTTGTTTATAGCCTTGATCAGCTCATTGGCTTGGGGATGATGAGTATGGAAAAATATTTCTTGATTCCCAGTTCCTCACATAGGTCTAGGACCTTCTTGTTATCAAACTGCCTTTCATTATTTAATATGATTGAATGGAAAATTCCAAATTGGCATATGATGTTCTTCCATAGGAATTGGAAGTGTTTGCCTCCGTGACTTTTGCTAGAGGCTCGGCTTCGACCCATTTCCTGAAATAATCTATGGCAAAGACAACATAACATGCACTTTCTTTGCCCTTGGATAGGTGGCTTATGAGGTCCACATCCCATTTGGAAAACGGTCAGGGGCTAGTTACTGTAGTCAATTCTTGGGCCGGTTGCCTTTAAATAAGGGAAAAGCATTGGTACATGTCACACTTCTGAACAAACTAATTGGCATCCTTTTTCAATATGGGCTAATAATACCACTGCCGCAGTACTTTCCTTGCTAATGCTAGACCTCTAGAGTAGTTACCACAAACACTTTCATGGACTTCGTGGAGTATGCAAGTAGCTTCTTCTCCTCCGATGTATCGAAGGAGGGGAGACAAGAAGCCCCTCTTATGAAGTATGTCATATGGTAGTGCAAAATAAGCTGACCTCCTCTTCAGCTTGTAAGCTTCTTCTTTATTGTCAGGAAGGACCTGGTCTATTAGATAGATTATGATGGGTTGCATCCAAGTCAGTGTTCCCTCTACTGATATTACCTTCTAAGTGGCGATAGAAGGCTTGATGATGTGCTTAACTAGAACCATAGCTAACTTAGATAATGCATTGGCATGTGTGTTCTCAACGAGTGGGATTTTGGTTAGTTTGAATTTTTTCGAAAGAAATAAGTAGGTCCCTCACCAATTTGAGATATGCGGCCATAATTTGAAATATGCGGCCATACTTTTGTCCTGGGCTGTGAACTAACAATTAATTGAGAGTCGCTGTTGATGAGCGGCATTTTTACTTGTATTTTCTTAGTGAACCAGAGGCCAGCAAGCAATGCCTCATACTTAGCCACATTGTTAGTGGCTTTGAATTCGAACCTGCTGCGAAATTCAACTTACAACCTTCGGGGCTCACCAGGATCACGCCCATGCCCGTGCTGTCCATGAACAAGTTCTATGTGGGGGTTCAACGGGCTCCATCATCTCCTCCATTATGGCGGCATTGGGAAATTAGCCCCAAAATCAGTTAAGGCTTGGACTTTAACGATAGCTCTTGTCTTAAAGTGTATGTCAAATTCACTGATCTCCACTACCCATTTCAACAATATCCCCCCAAGTGTCGGGTTTCTGAAACACTTGCCTAAGAGGGAAGTTGGTTAGTACGAGGCCTTTGGCCTCGTTGGCATAGTTTTTTTGTGCATTCTTCATATTCCTTCCAACATAGAGACCCTACAAAGATTGTGTTGATTTCGTGGACTGGGACATCTTTTGGGTTACCTTGGTAACCCCTACATGGCCATTACGCTTTTGGCCTTTCGGCTTCCTGTTTCCACCACCATGGAAAGAAAATTTCTAGATGACGAGGCGTGGCCTCCTTACGCCTGGCAAGCTGATCCTACCTCTACGGGGGCCTACTCCCTTGGGAAAAATCATTCTTTTACACATTTTGAGGACTCATTCGCCAAGGGTACCAAGCGATGTCCCTACAATTTGTCATGTCGTGGTTGTAGGAGTGATGGTAAGAACAATATTCGAGGGGATTTGTCCTACTTTTACATCCAGAACCTCGCCTTTGGCCTCTGTCCTTGCAGGGGCCTATTGCCTTGCTCTAGTTTGTTGTGTATTATTTCCAGAAGTGACATTTTTGGAGGCTAACGTGGGTACTACGTTTAGAGTAGCCGTCACAAGGGCTTGTCCCGAGTTGGAGACAATTTCATTGCCAAGCTGATTCCACTGGTGATCCATTAAGTGGGAGGTAGGTCTCCTCCCACGCTATCTTTGTGGGGGCTAAAGACATCTACTGGCCCTATTTCTATGGTCAATCAACTCCTCATTGATAATTTCACGCCTTATCATTTCCAACAACACGTCATATGTGGTTGGGTCTCGATTTTGCACATCTCTCCAAAATAGGATGTTCATCTTCAAGCCTCCTCACAATGTTGATAAGGCCTCGTGATTCGTTACTTGTACACAGTACGTCATCTTATTCGTAAACTGAGATAAAAAGCTCTTTAAACTTTCCCCAGGTTGCTTCCTCATGTCTTGGAAGCGTTGAATGGGAGCCTCTCCCTCTTTGTTTACTACAAACCTCTTTAAGAATGTGGTTTTAAACTTTGATCATCTCCTAATGCTCCTAGGGCTCAGCCTGCTATACCAAATTTTCACCACCCTACTCAAGGTCAATTGGAAGGCCCCACATTTCAAATTCGGAGAGGTGCCTTGTAGGCTCATATGAGTTTTGTAATTGTTCGAATGCTTGGCCAGGTTGCTTCTCACATCATACTTTAGTTTTTTGGCATCACATATTGGCTCGGCATGGAAACCCTTCTTGATTCCTACAAAAAGAATAAATTTTTGTCGTCATCATCTAGGTCATATGATCTCTGGGGCACATCTGAATTATCGTTGTTATCAGCTTGATTCCTTCGTGGTAGATTTGATGGGCTCACTTGATTCTCTTCTGCCTTCTTCTTTCTTTGATGCCTATTTCTAGGTTGGCCAACACAGGAGACATGTTTTGCCTCTCTTCTGGTTGCCAAATCATTTGAGGCGTGGGCCGTTGTCTGCTTTGAGGTACTATGAGCTGCTGAGGTTGCCTGTGCCTTGGTTGCGTGGGGTAATCCTATCAAATACGCCACTGGACCTTCTGGGCTTGATTTTTGATTCATATTCTGGTAAAAAATTATCTTCTATGCTAAGTGAGGTCTCGATAGGTCGGCTTGAAGCATACTTGGAAGAAATGTCAACTCCTACTTCTTTTTCCATAGGCCTGTTTTTCCTGGCATGCCTTGAAAATGGGGTCATTTAGCTCTACACTTCGTCTTCTTTTGGATATGGCTCAGTAGGCATATAAGGGAGAATTGGATGCTCCATTGTCCTTGCATCTACATCAGTGGCTCTTCGATGACTAAATTCTGATTAGTAATGCTGTTAGTAGAGCTTTATTGGTGTTTTCTCTTACTCTCCTAGTAGGAATGTCACGATTAGAACTCATCCTTTGTTAACCTATAAATGCTCAAATTTGTTCTAACTTTCGAGGCGTCCTCTCGTTCTTTTTCAAGAACAAATCCCTTTTCAAGGGGATGCCAAACTTTTGACAACAAGCTTTTTCCACGAGGAGTTTTATGGTCATGGTATGGTTTTCCACAGACGACGCCAAGCTATTGACCTCATTTTTGGTAAGAACGACGTGGACAACAGATGACGGATTCTCTCGACACGTAAGCAAATTACGATACGTGAACAAGTATCTGGTTGACGGTACTCTGAAAGCGTGGGTATAAGAAATACTTAATGTTGTGAGACACATGTATTCGGGCTTCGACTATATATTTGTAAAATACTGGTATTATGATCAGCGATTACAAACAACTTAATCAAAGCCAACTAACATAAACTTGTAGTTAAGAAAATAAATAGTTTTTAAGAAAGAAGAACAAGAGTAATTTTTGTAGTGTCAAGGGTTGCATTAGTCTTCTTTATGTTACATTAGAAGGGTATTTATATTATTATAAGTGATATGGTGACCCTTGGATGAAAGTTTACGTGGCCTTATCTCCTTAATTCAAACATCTAGTCACAGACATCAATTTTGACCTACTAGCCTGTGGTACACTCAATTCTTACATATAGTCGCCACTTTCGTTAACAAGACTTGACATTTATACTCAGTATTAACGTCCCATCAATCATTCCTAAAAGATTTCATACATAAATCCAATATCTCCCTCGCGTAGGTCAGCATCGGCTAGAAGGGCCTCGAACTCTTTGAAGGCTGCATGCCTCAAAATCGAGAACTTTAGCACGGGGGAAAGGATGAGCCTCAAACTAGACTTCTGGCATCATCATTCATAAGTGGGACTTCGTTGACGTGGTTTTAATGCTATGAGTGGGTCGGCTACTTCGCCAATGAACGTCGATCATTTTTACCACGTGAATAAGAGAGCCTTGGTAGGGCACTGTTCTCGAAGTCTTGGTGCCACTTGTGTGTAATAGTGATTATAAAAATTGGTAATTTATGAGAGAATTGATAGGCCTTAATGAATTAATTAATCATTTTCTTGATTAAGAATCCAAATGATATCTCTAGTTTGAATGTTTCTGAAATAATTCATTATTAAATCCTCTAATGTCATCCAAATGAGTACTTGTTTAGTAAACATTTTAATATTATCATGGTTACATTTTATATTTTTTTTATTGTTGGACAAATTGTTGTCAAACGACCTCCCAGACGATGATGTAACTTGCTATAATTTTCTTAATCAGTATCAATCAAATGACTGAACTAAAAGTTCACACCTCAATGAAAAAGATCCGACCCAACAATCATCTGGATTTTTGGAAGCAGCCTAATTAAATTAGTATTGCTCTTGGTCCATTTTCCTTCTTCTTGGATGGCTTATAAATGTCGTCCCACATAGTGATGTGCTTGACTTATTTGTCTATGCTATTAGGCTTGGCCCATCACAATTTGCCCTAGAGTTGCTAATATATTTGTGACTGCCTTGGTTATTTACGGTGTAATCATTCTTTTGCCTTTTAAAGAGAAAAGTTGTCTGCCTTTCTTTGAGTTTGAGATCGTATATACTATTCCTTCTTCTTCTTCTTCTTCTTCTTCTTCTTCTTCCTTGCCTTCATGGCTATGATGACATCTTCCTTTTGTGTGTTCTTTGTGGGTAAACCAAAGCAACTGAAAAAAATGAGTGATTGAAGGTTTTGGGTAAACATTCTTGAGGGTGTCGATTGGTTGGATCTATACTAAGCCTGGAGAAGGCTTTGGTGTTAAATCTTCTACTACATCTTGTATTAAAGCATTCAGTGCAAGTTTTCAAATAAAAAATCAACCAAAAATTTGCCAAGATTGAGTTTCTTCAAAATTGACTAGGGATGTCAACGAGCCGAGTCGAACCGGCTCGCGAGTTGAAATTTTAGGCTCGGGCTTGGCTCGAGTAAAATGATCAAGCCTTTTTATAAGCCCGAGCAGGGCTGAGTAAAAGCTCGCCAAAAAAAAGGCTCGACTCGAGCTTTTGACTCAGGCCTTTCTGAGCCGAGCCGAGTCGCGTAGGCTCAGTGTTTTGCTGAATTTTTTTATTTTTTTCTTCTTCCTACAAACATGGCAGCAACCTGCTTGCCTTTAAAATATTATGTTTTTTTTTCAATAAATATAGGCTTGTAAGCTCGACACCCAAAAATGAGGCTCGGCCCGAGCATTAGCTCGATTCTTTCGAGCCTCGAGCCGAGCTACGAGTTGCCCGAGTTGACGAGCCCGATTGGCATTCCTAAAATTGACCAAACCTAAAAACATTGATTTCAGCCAAACCAGTCATCGATAGGATGAACGGAGGCTAGATCTTAACTTAGCAGGTAGAGGCTTTTCTCTCTATGTCGCGCATCGAGCGACAGCAAAGCGTGGCAATGATTCTAGAGGAGCTTCCTTTGGACAGGTTGTTCATTTTATCATTCTAAACAACTAATATCGTTATTTTTACATTTCAGATTAAACAATGGATTTTGGATGATTTTGCCCCATGATACTCGGCTTGCAATTATTGGTCAGTGGCATTGGTACATTTGCTGAAACTTTATGGCAAATAGTGGTGGCCCTAAAACATCATATTCGCATATCTTGTAATGATTCTAGAGGAGCTTCCTTTGGACAGGTTGTTCATTTTATCATTCTAAACAACTAATATCGTTATTTTTACATTTCAGATTAAACAATGGATTTTGGATGATTTTGCCCCATGATACTCGGCTTGCGATTATTGGTCAGTGGCATTGGTACATTTGCTGAAACTTTATGGCAAATAGTGGTGGCCCTAAAACATCATATTCGCATATCTTGATGTTTACTAACGTTTAGACATGGTCTACTCTACTAAATTGGCTTAGCCCATTTAAATTCTAGCACTAGCAAATCATTGTGTAGGGTGATAATAGGATTGAGGTTATCGCGTGCTAGAAATTAGGAACTATTATAATTGTTACGTGGTTGAATTATTAATTTGATAAAATCAGTTTATTATCTTTGTCATATATTGTGTGTGAAATTGTATGGTTGGCATACTTTTTTGTTTCATCATTATTTCCATTAGAATATTTAGACCTTACCCATTTGAATATTCCCTTGATCTAAGATTAAGAATCTTACGAAATTCTGAGAATCTAGAACAATGTATATTGCCTGTTATCCTATGACTATTTTGTGCAGCTTAATTGTAATTTTTCACATTTTAATTGATTCTTAAAATGACAACTCGCAATTTTGATTTGAAAATTTTAACAAAAAATGTGATTTTTCAATATAGCAACAAAAGATGAGAAATATTTTAATCCAACAAAAAGTTTTAAAGGCCATTGGATGCAATTTTTCTGTTGATTTTTCAAAAAAAAAAAAAAACAAAAGGAAGAAATCGGTGAGCTTGCTTATACTTTAAACATTTTACACTTGCCTAATGCTATTTTGAGAAAAGTAGGTAAACTTAAAATTGGAAGACTTGTATTTGCTCAAATCTACTCTAAACAAGCTTGACTTTTTTTTAGTTTTAAAATGAATCTTGCAAATGATCTTGACGACAATTTAGACATGTTTAATAAACTTGTTCAAAATATTGTTAATTGTGAAGAGCTAATGTCTGAGACCTACAAAACTATAATTTTGCTTAATTCCAACACCTATAAATAAGTTAAGAATGTGATTAAATATGATAGGGACACCTTGATGCTTGAAATTGTTAGTGACTTGGAAATAAGGAGATGAAACTTGGAGTTGAAAAATATAATAAAAAAGTGGTGAGATTCACATGATGCGAGCTAAAACTCAATTTAGGCAAAACAATCACGATGGATATCAAAGTAGTGACAAGTCAAGTAATAATTGAGGTAAGAAAACATGCAAGGGTCGGTCTTGATCGAAATCTAGGACCAAGGTGAAGAAATGCTGTGGTTGCCGGAAAATGATGCATTTTATAAAAAATTGTCATAAAGAGAAAGGTAAGCAAAAGGTTAAACAGAGAGATGAAGTAAATGTGTTGTCTTTTACTTCTAGTGCTGGTGATGTTGAAGTATATATGATTACAAGACTTGTTATTTATACTGCTAAATTGAATCTAATTGTAAATTCCCTTTTGAATGAGCCGATACTTGATTTTGGTGCATTTTATCATGTCACATCTAAAAAGGATTTTTTGAAAACTTGCATGAATATAATGATGGACATGTAATGTGTGATAAATTTGCTTATACTGTTGCTGGGATTAGTAATATTACATTAACGTTTGACACTGATTTTTTATATACTTTGAAAGATGTTAGATACATTCTTGAATTATCGAGGAATTTATTTTCAGTAGGAAACTCGAGAAAGCTGACTTTACTAGTAAAATTGAAAATGGCTAAGGGTGCACTTGTTTCCATTAAGGGAAATAAGAAAAATAATATTTATATCACTACTACAGAAGTGATAAGAAGTTTAGATTTATCTATCTCTTCTGCCAAGGTTTAACACAAAAATGGCACAATAGACTTGCATGTGTAGTTATTAAGGGACTTAAGTTTCTCAATGAAAATGGTGCATTTTCTAATGATTGTTTGTTTGATTGATCATTATGTGATCACTAAGTACTTGATAAGTATCATAGAACTTCTTTTTCAACGGATGTTCACAAAATAAAAAGGCATGCTTGAATATGTGCATTCAGACTTTGAGATCCTGCTAGTAATCCTACCTTTGGTGGAATAGGCACTTCTTGTCTATTATTGATGATTACATGAGAAAAGTGCGGGTTTATGTTTTAAATGAAAAGTTTAACACTTTTCATAACTTTAATAATTGGAAAATGCAAGTTGAGAATCTAACTTGCAAAAGGATAAAGTTTTTGAGAATTGATAATGACTTAGAATTTTGGAAGACTAAATTTAATAATATGTGCAAAGAAAAAGAAATAACAAGGCATAAAACTGTTTCTTACACTCCCCAATAAAAGGGGTTAGCGGAAAGGATGAATAGAACTATACTTGATAAAATGCAATGGATGATGTTAAGTTCTAGAGGTCAAAAGTCATTTTGGGGCGAAATTGTTATGACTACTTGTTATTTGATTAATGCAACTCCATATTCTGTATTGAATGGTGATACTCCTCATAAAAAATGGTCTAGTAAGTTAAGTGATTTGTCTGTGCTTAAAACTTTTGATTGTGCTACATTTTCTCATCAAAGTGAAAAAAGTTTGAAACTAGAGTTAGAAAATGTACTATGAGGGTGTCAAGGGTTACATGTTATACGATAGAAGTCAAAAGGGGGTTAAGATCACCATGAGTAGAAATGTTAATTTTAATGAGGCTAAAATGCCTTTTCTTAAAACCGAATCTTAACCTATAAGTGAAGAAAATCAAGCCGAAGTGAGAGATCAATTGAAAATGGAGTTAGGAAAAATTAGCGATATGTTCTTGCCACTCCTAATGAGGTGGAGACTAGAGAGGAAATAGTGATAGAGAATCATCCTGAGGAATAAAATCCCTTAGTAGACTATAATTTAGTTAGGGATAAAGAGAAGAGATAGACGAGAGAGCTTAGAAGATTTGAATATGAATCTGAATTGGCTTTTACCTACTTTAGCTATGAGGAGCTAGCTAATAGATAGCCGAACACCTTTGAGGCGATAATGAAAAGTGAACGACATAAGGTAATGAGAGAGGAAATTTGTTCCTTAGAAAAGAATCAAACTTTAGAAATAATACCTAGACCTAAGAATAAATCTACCATTGATTGTAGGTGGGTTTTTAAAGTTGAGAAAAATGTAATAGTGCATCTGATTCCTTAAGGTTAAAAGATACGGTAGTAGCTAAAGGATACACACAGAAATATGATATTGATTATAATGAGATTTTTTTACAAGTTGTTAAGTACATTATTAGGGTCTTGATTACATTGGTTGCATATTTTGACTAGGAACTTGAACAACTTGAAGTAAAAATTATTTTTTTACATGATGAACTTGATGAACAAATCTTTATGAATCAACAAAGAGGTTTTAAGGACAAAGTAAAATATGATCATTTGTGTTTTCTTAAAAGGTCTTTATATGGCTTAAGACAGTCATCTGGACAACATTATAAAAAATATGATGCTTTTCAATTTCAAAGAAGTAAGTTTGATCATTTCTTGTATTTTCAACATGATGATGTTAATAATGATCACTTGCTCTTATTGCTTTATGCGGATGATATGTTTTTAGTTAGTTCTTCACCTAATTAGATAAGTACGATAAAAATAATCTTGAATGGCAAATTTGACATCAAAGATTTAGGTATAGCTAAGAGAATCTTTGGTATGAAAATTGAAAGGGATAGGTCAAATTATGCTTTGTTTTTGTATCAATCCTTATGTATCAAAGATTTTGAAAATATTTGACATAAATAATTGCAAACTTGTTACATTTATCTTTAGTTAATCATTTTGTGTTATCTAAAGATCATGCTCCATGTAATGAAAAGGAAATAGAATATATGAGTAGAATTCCATATTCCAATGTGACTGATCTATTATGTATTTGATGGTTTGAACTTGACTGGATTTAGCTTTTATTATTTGTACTCTTAGTAGGTACATGTCTAATCCAGGCCCCGAGCATTGAGAAGCCTGAAAGTGGTTGTTAAGCTATTTGAAGAGGACTAGTAATGTAGGTCAAAATTTTGGTATTAGAGAAGCGCACGTTTAATGTGTTATAAGGATTCTGTGTTAGGTCCTTCACAACACATTATTGAACTATTATTTTGGTTATGTTGTTGAGGATAGTCCGGAAAAAAATAATTGCTCTAGTATGTAGCTTAATCATTAATTAAAGAGGATTTAAGATAATGTGAAGAATCGAGTGGGTCACACAAACTAATAAATAATACAACGATGTTTATGCTATAAAAAGTTGGTAAAAAATGACAAACAAGCCAATAACAATCTAGCTGGCTAGTACCTAACAATCTAGCTGGCTAGGACCTAATTATATCCAAATTCTTCATGAACAACAAACACGGAACCATGACCCTCGTCCACGAAGAGTACACTAATATGTGCTAGATATAATTCCTTGAAAAATAATTGGGGAAAAAAAAGATTCAAACATACAAGTAATATTCAAAAACATAAGATTAACAAAAATATAAGATATGAGTCCACTTATATGGGATTCTTTGATTTGTAAAGATTCCAAACTCTCAACATATTTTAGCCACATAATTTTTGTGGAGAGTCGATAGGGACGATTGTATAGGCAAAAATTTTAAAATTTATTTTATTGTCCAATCAAATATTATTTGATACTATGTACCAAATATGCATGCATTGAATATTAGGCATAAAAACATTTGAAATTAGTATAGAGAAATAAAGTTTCATTCCAAAATGTAATATTAATAGTTAGTTGGAATGGAGTAGCTCAATCCTCTTATAAACTCACTATATATTTCATGTTTAGTCGATATGAAGCTCTGTTCCAACCTTTTTACAATCTCATTAGAACAAAGTACCACATCATCTTAGTCCCCTTTAGGGATACCCTATCAGTTTCTCTTCCTAAAATCAATAAAGGACTACATACTTTATCAAGACTCAAATTTTCCATTACGTCATGAGCTACCACATTAAGAGTCAACTAAGGATTTATTGAACCATATTGATCCAACTCAAGTTAAGTCTACCACTTTTTTTCCACTTCGACTGAAAATCTATCTTGTGCGTCCATGTGACTAAGCTTGGAATCTAACTTTGAATTATTGATAGAACTCATTGTAGGGAATTTGGTTGCATACCATATATAAACCTATTGGACATCGGAGTAGCACATTTTCTTCGTAAACCTTTAAAGGTTTAGAAAAGAACTATTATCTTGAGACCCATATTTGGGGTAAAAAGTTGTTTAACTTCATCCTTTTGCAACCAAATGTTGGTCGGTAAATGAATTAGAAAAAAGAAAAATAATAAATAAATTATCGCACTTCAGAAACCTCACAATGGTCGGTAAATGCTAGATTTGAGGTAAAAAGTTGGTTTATTTGTATCCTTCTGCGAACAATTTTGGATCGGTAAAAAGATAGTAAAAAATGATCAATATCTCGGTAAAGTTGCACCATCAGCAACCAATATTTGGTTGTTATAACCATTTAATAATTTTTCAATTAATAAATATAATAAAAAATGTACAAAAGAAAATAACAAAAATAAAGAAATTCACAATATACAATATTAACTATAAAATGTAATTGTCATTGCATATAAAAAGTAATCTAAGTGTTTATAAACATAAGCCAAATATAGGTTGAGACTCGAACAAAGTAATTGAAAACTTCTAGGACATAAAATCACAATGCAGATCCAAAATCTTCAACGAAAAATTTACCCCTTAGAAAACAGTACCATGACATCCCATTAGATTGGTTACAAGCAGGTATTAAAGCATGTCCAATGCTAACATGGATTGAAAGATTACATAAGCAAAATAGATAACGTTTGCAAAATTTCTCTCCAATGCAATCTTAAGTGTGATTTTGTCTAATTGACATGACCAAAAAAAAAAAAAGAGGATGTTCATCTAAATGTAGAGTTTCTGTTGGTCCATGTGAGTCACTGAAAATTAATTTCTCTCTCTCATTTCTCTTTTTTCCCCTCTCTATTATTATATATTTACATTGGATATGAAATGCATTGGAAGTGAATTTTGACCTTATAGCTGTCTATTCATCGATACCATATAGATATCTTCTACTTGTATGTCACCTATTAGAAATTCCTGTAACACTCTGGAGATGCTCTTAAGGACCTTTAATGTTTAATGCCAATTTTTGTACACAATTTTTTTTTTTAATTGACATTATTATCCTCAACATTCTATTTACTAGGGCAATTCATCCCTACTGATACTTCTCTTTCAAAAAATAAATAGAATGAAAACCATGTCAAATGAGTTTTGATCTCTAATTTAAAAAAATAAAACAATAAATATTCAAAGTGAAAAGAAAATTGGTCTTTTTCAACATCAGTGGCTCCGTGGATCGAGTTGGATTTAGACAAACCCATGTTTGTCCGAAAGAATAAGTTACAACGGTACTTATGTAACTTATAAGCTCGAACGAACATGGTCTTAAGAAGGTGAAGAAGAAATGATACGTGTCAAGCTACAAAAGCACTTTTTGTCTAGCAACACCATGGGTGATACAAACATCCAACACGTAACATCTTTATCCTCTTCTCCATACATTTCACCTCTTATCTATATATACAACACACTCGCTACGTAATCCCATCACCGATCTTCTCACATGCACTAAAAATCCAATTTCGTTTCCATTTCGATTTTTCATCATGGCTCAAAATCAACAGTATTATGGCCGTGGGCAGCCACAACAGCATCAGCTTTCTCATCAGGTAGCCAAGACCACCGCCGCCGTCACAATCGGTGGCTTCCTCATGGTTCTATCCGGGCTAACTCTGGCGGCCACAGTCATAGGTTTAGTGCTGGCCACCCCTTTGCTTGTAATCTTCAGCCCGGTTCTTGTCCCCGCTGCCATAGCCTTGTTTCTGATATTTGCAGGGTTCTTGGCTTCAGGAGGGTTTGGTGCATCTGCCAGTTTTGTATTTTACTGGATGTATAGATATGCAACTGGGAAACACCCAATCGGGGCGGACGAGCTCGATCGGGCTAGAGAAAAGCTTGCGCATACTGCTCATGATATGAAGGAGAAGGTGGAGCAATTTGGGCAGCATCACATCAAGGGTAGCCAAGATAATTGAAGGAAAAACTGTTGGATAATGTAGGTTTGTGCACCTTTGGAACTTCTGTATCTTAATTTCAGTTTAGTTGGATAAAATGTTCGTAGAGTTTCGCGTGCTTTAATGTATGAACATGTTCCATAATTATGTTGTTGTTTATTTTTTAATCGCAGGCTACTGGTTCATTATTTTATTTTTCTTTCTACTCCTGGTTTGGAGGAGATTAATTTTTTTAATAAAAAATTTCTTATACAATTTTTATTAAAAATTGGATACTTAGCTATACGAAACAGGGGCTTATTCGTGTTGGTGGTTAAATATTAAGATAATAACACACAAGAGAATCAGTTAGTTTCTAAAGTTAATAATAATATATTTTTACACTTCGAATGAAGTTTTAATTTATTTCTTTTGTATGTAAATTTAAAAATATTTTATAACACCTAATATATATATATATATATATATGAGTAATGTAATGCCTTAAATGCACGGTCAAAGCAATTACTATTGTTGGCATAAACGTTTCTAACTTTGGTGTAAATATCAACTGTGAATGTGAATAAGAGATGAAATCCTCTTTGTTTGTTTCTTACCAATGTAATTCTGTCACTCCTTTCTTCATGAAAGGATACAAATTTTGTCCGTATTTGGTCAAATTTTATTTTAAATTACAACATTCACAATTTTTATCTTTTTTTTTTTTTTAAGTTTGACTTTTCTTTGTGAATTGATTAGAGTATTACAAAACTTACCCCCTTAAAAGAATTTCGTCCTCGAAATTCGATCAACTAAGTACGAAAAATCTGGGGATACTGGGGATGCATCTGCTCTTCACTTTTCCATGTCGCTTCTTCTATAGCATGATTCCTCCACAAGACTTTAACCAATGAAATAGTCTTACTACACAAAACCTGTTCCTTCCTATCCAATATCTGAACTGGTTTTTCTTCATAGGCAAGATTTTCCTTCAGTTCTACTGGTTGTGATTCCAAAACATGAGATGGATCTGGAATATACTTACGAAGCATAGAAACATGGAATACATCATGAATTCTATACAATTCTGTTGGCAAAGCCAATCGATACGCAACTGGACCGATGCGTTCAACAATCTCATATGGGCCAATATACCTTGAACTCAATTTACCTCGTTTACCAAATCTGATAACACCTTTCCATGGCGACAACCGCATGGAGAACTCTATCCCCGACATCAAATTCAAGGTTTCTTCTACATCTATCTGCATAGTTCTTCTGTATATCTTGGGCAGTCTTTAACTTTTCTTTAATTATCTTTACTTTCTCAGCAGTAATCTGGACATATTTAGGACCCAATAACTTTCTTTCGCCAAC